>NC_142008.1:39806718-40142607 GCF_049901715.1 Pseudonaja textilis | reverse complement strand
GTCTGTCAGCTTGAAAATAATATCTTTTAAACTTTAAGCACAAATAACATTGTCATGTTTCCTGTTTACTTGCTAGATATTACTAATCTCTGTTTTTTACTGGCAAGAAATAAGGAGCCCCACTCAATTAAAATGTTATAAAATAAAAGCAAAATTACACTTAAAATCCTAGATGCATGGACTGTGGGATTAATACATAGTTGAACGTATTGAATATATACATATTAATTAAAATTAAATGTTACTGTTAACACGTTACACCATCCTGAAATAAAATTAACTTGAAAGTAGAATAGGCAGCAATATAAATTCAATAAATAAATAAATAATTTACTAATTGGACTAAAGTAGAATTAGTCATGAAAACTGATCTCATATAGGTAGTCCTTGACTTATGTCCAGTCTTAGTTAGAAGTTATAACAAACCTCCAAAATGGGACATAATCTGGTTTCAAAGTTCCAAAATCCAGGCCTCACCCACCTGTGGTCACATGACCATATTTTGGATGTTTGGCAAGCAGGCCAGATTTATGGCCATTTGCAGCATTCTGCAGCCAAATGATCATGCTGATAACATTTTTATCAGAAACATGTATTTCCTTCTAGTTTCCAGCAAATCACATCCCAATTTGAACAATTGGTTTGCTTGTATAACCACTGTATTTGCTTAATAACTGCTACAAAAAATGGTTCTATAATTGAATCCGGTCACGTGATAATCCTTTTTATAGCCATCATGACGTACAATTAAAATTGCGGGTTCAATTATGGTAATAACTTTATTTTATTTATTTAATAAACTTATAAGCTGCCTATATTGTCAGCTTACTGAGTAAGCAATGTAAGCTTATTCAGTAATGTAAAACATTAAAATTACAATAAAGATCTTTAAAATGAAGTTAAAACTAAATTAACCAAGATGGTAAAGAAGGGAACAATGTTCACACAGGGAGGAAGTGGGGTGTTTTCTAATCCATTATTCAGAATGCAGAACACGCCTTGGTCCCCAAGCCAGCTACTTGAGGACTACCTGCAATGCATTTTAAATATATCTTTAATCACAAGGACAATGTAGATAAATATATTAGAAATGTTAACTTAGATTAACATATAGAAGAATTGATCATAAGTTGTTTTATGTTAGCATCATTGATAAAGGCATTAGACAGGAATTCAGAGCCCAAATCCTATACTTGGAAATATTATTATTATTATTATTATTATTTTATTTTTATTTCGGGGGGGAGGGTGATATATCCAAAATGTATTTGGGTAAGCCGAATTCACCTCATATTTCCAGTTTGGTATATTGATGGTAGCTGAAATCTTATTCTGCTTTGCTTCCTTTAACAGTGACTGAACGAAAGTTTCCTTGGACCTCTAAGTTCTCCATGCTGTATATTGACAACCCAGTAAGTTAAGAATGAATAATATTTTAATTAAAATACAAACTTGAACAAACTCAATTCTTTATAGTATGAATAGCATCATGGTATAGGCACCCCCATATTAAAGGAAGAGTGTTTCTATCAGCAATAGTAATGCTGATTTACCACCAGTCTATCAGGTACTTAAAAGCAGAGGACTTGGCAGCACAAGGAAATAAGAGCCAATGACTAAATAGCCAGACATCAACAGTCCAATCAATAACTAAAAGTTTATTACTACTACATAAAAAGGACTCACATAAGTTATTCCTGAAAAAAAGAGAAAAATGGGAATCCAGATTTTCTAATCGGAAATCTTACCTTATTTCCTCCTCCTCCTCCTCTCTTATCCTTAAATTTATTTGCTATCTATCTCAGGGTTCAAGGCAACTCTGAGTGGCTTACAATATAATAAAAATATACAAATATCGAGACAACTTACTAATTTAAAAATTTTCCCATTGGTCTTGATGAAATTAATGAAATTGATGTAATTGACTTCTGAATAGACATGGATATAGACTAAGTGCAAAACCAGACTAAAACAATTTATAGCTGTGGGAAAAACTATATAGTTAATTAAGTTTTATTTGATGTGGAAAACATCATTAAAAAACTGAAATTCTTTGTCCTCACATGTCTTGGTTCTCTTTGACTATCAGGTTGGAACTGGCTTCAGTTTTACAGATGAACTGAAAGGATATGCGAAAAATGAAGATGATGTAGGAAGGGATTTGTATAGGTAAGTTAAAGCTGAATTTCTCCCTTTTTCCATTAAAGTAAGCACAAAAGTAAGTCCTGCACAACTTTTTGTAGAGATTTAGAACTAGACCCGAGCAAAGCATTTGCAGCAATCTTTGAAGTATTAAAGCAGTTGTCTTTTATAAGGCTTCTTTATTGTTTCCAGATATCCATGTATCCCTGCTTGTCATGTATGTATGTGTGCATCTGTTGGAGCAGCTGTGCAGGATTATCTCACTGTTAAATACACACAGAAAGCCAAGGAGAGCATTCAAAGCAGCCATGCAGTACTTCCATAGGATATGCATGACTGGTTTTAATACTTCAAGGTGTGGTGCTTTGCTCATGCTAACACAGTTGTGAAGGATCTCTTTGAATGAGTTGCATATATTTAATATTTACATTCAAAGGGAAGATGGTTTGGTTGTAAAAATAACATAAAACATTTATAAAAACTATTTAATATTTACAGGTAGTCCTGACTTATGACAAAAATTGAAACCTAAATATCCATTCCTAAGCCTGTGTGGTTGTTAAGTTAGTTATGCCCAATTTTTCATTATGACTGTAAAGTGAACCACTGCAGATGTTAAGTGAACTGTGTAATCATTAAGCAAATCTGGCTTCCTCCATGGACCAAAAAGTGAATTCTAAGCTTATACTACAGTTTCTCAGTGTGTGTATTAATTGATACTATATCTGCATTTCAGTGCAATTGTTCAGTTTTTCCAGCTTTTTCCTGATTATCAGAAAAATGACTTCTATGCAACTGGAGAAGTAAGTTTGCTTAAACATTTGTCAATTTGTCAATTTCTATTTAAATACAAACATATTCTATTAACTTTGTATGTTAAGTGCTAAGAAGAAGTAAAACTTCTATTAATTAATACAATTGCTGATAGACAGTAACCAGCAAGAGTTCTAGACAGGTAATTTGGTTACTCAGCAAAATTTATTTCAAAATGAGATAACATTTGGAACAATATATTCTGTTCCAGAGGTGGGATGCTACCGGTTCTGCCCAGTTCTATAGAATCTGTAGCTCTGAAGAGCAGCAGACACCGAACCGGTTCTGTGTTTGCTACTGTTTGGCCCATCCACCCACCCGGGCTCTTACCTGTCCTTTATTTCCTGCTTTTTCAACCTCAGCTGCTTTGCGCAACACAGCTGAGGTTGAAAAAGCAGGAAAAAAGAGGCTTTTCAAATGCTGCAAACCCATGCACAGCGCTTTTCAGCTGTCTGGGCAGCACAGCTGATTTTTTTTTTACACACCCGCGCAGCAAAGCACGCATGCGCACGCAAAACATAGTCACCGAACCAGTAGTAACACCGGTTGAATCCCACCCTGTTCTGTTCTAATTCTAAATGTGATATCATTATGCAATCATGCAAGCAGAATTGATAAAGGTTATATCATGAATTATACTTGGAAAGCATAATAATTAAACTGTCTTTTATTAAATGGCACTGATTTATCAGATCTAATTTAAGTTACTTTAATATTGGAGGCTCCATTGAAACTTTCTATAAGTACTTTTTGAGAGAATAATCAATTCTTCCACAAGAAAGGTAAATAGCACTTAGATTTATATACCACTTCACAGTGCTTTACAGCCCTTTCACTGCCCTTGGAAGGATGGAAGGCTGATTCAACCTTGAGCTGATAAGATTCGAACTCCTGAACTTCTGGCAATCTGTAGAATTAGCCTGCAGTACTGCATTCTAACCACTTGCGCTACCGTAGCTCAGAACAAATAGAAGAAAGACAGTGTTTTTTCCAGTTACCCTTATTGTTAACATTCTGAGTTGTAGAGCTTATATACGTGTATATAACTTTGTAAAATAATACAGGTAATTTCATAAAAGACCAGGCAAGGGAACTGTAAGTAGCCCTGTTGTTTTAGAAAACCGGGGTTGAAAACAAAGTTATTTTCTTTTTTTCAGATTTTTCAGCCAGAAGTTAATTTTGACCTCCGAATTTAACCTGTAGCATTAGCTTGAACATAAAGAATTTAAATTCCTTTTCTTTTCTTTTATTTAAACAAATGTATAATTTTCTTTTGATACTAATTGACCAAGAAAGAAGACATAAAGGGATTTCTTAACACAGAACATTTTCATATTCTATTTTTATTTCCAGAGAAAGATGTGAACCCTTAAGATATTGTGGTAAGCAAATATAATAGTCTTACCTAATGTGCCGCTGTTCAGATATTGCCTGGATATTGAAATTTGCATACATCTGAAGCTCTTGATTAACTAAGGGTATCAGCCTACTAGTTTATATACAATATAATAAAAAATCTCTACATATTAATGATTCAACCATTGTATTATCTTTAGTCTTATGCAGGAAAATATGTGCCAGCCGTTGGATATTATATTCATAGCAATAATCCTACAGCAAAGATAAAGATCAACTTCAAAGGTGTTGCCATTGGGGATGGTCTTTGTGACCCTGAAGTGGTAGGATTTCTGTATTTTTTATATTCTGAAATTGCAGACCTCAAAAGAACATAATCCTGATCGATATCTAGTCTGTTAAAATGCTTTTAACCTTAAATATATTATTTCAAATTAGGTGCAACCCTAGCAAGATGGTTGTTTAAAAGCCATTGACATTTTATTACAATGTCAGTGTATAGTGTTACAAAAGTGTAACACGGGTATACAAAATTCAGCAAAAATGTATTGATTTTGTTGTTGTTTTTTCAATCTTAAATGACTTTTTAAAATGAAAATAATCATGACTAACAGTGTTCATTTTCTTGATCAGATGCTGGGAGGCTATGCAGAATTTTTATATCAGATTGGCTTGGTAGATGAAAAGCAGAGGATATATGTCCAGAATCAGACTAATCTGGGACAACAATACATCCAGCAGAAGAAATGGAAAAAAGCCTTTGAAGTATGTCATAGAGGCCCACATGATGGCCTTCAGCAATTAAAACCATCTGAGCAGAATAAGGGGTCAGAAGGAAATCAAATGGAGGTCACAAACTTGATTGCAGCAGCAGCAAAAAGAAAACTAATAGGGAGAGAAGTCATTCTCCTATGTTTCTCTAAAGTTTACATTGGACCCCCTTCAAACTTGAACACTTGAGTGTGTGTTGACATAGGCATCTCTTTTATGAATTACCTTACTTTCTTAATGTTGATTTCTGAATGTCCTAAAGCTTTTCCTTACTTCCAGAAATTGGAAGAAAAGTAATCTTGGAAGTTGTGAGGGTGCTTAGACATATTTATCATATCTTTTCTATCCACAAATAAGTATTCTAATTTTTTATCAGTCACTAGAAAAAAAAGTAAAGAGGTTAGTTACCATACACAATTAACTGACATGAGTGACATTGTAGCATCTTGCATTCTAACAATCTAATGAATCTTCCATATAGTATTTTACAAAATCGTCTTAAAAAAGAAGAAAACAAAAAACTTGGTTTATTTAAAAATAATTGTTACACTGACTTTTGCTGATATCATGCAAGCAAGTTTAATCTCTGGAATAATAACTAAAATAGCTTCTGTTTTACATAAGGAGAAGAAAATGTTTGCTGGTTCAGACTGAAAAGGCCCGGGTCATCTAGTCCATACTTTTTCCAAGGAACAAAATGACATTTCCTCTCAACTTATTTTGGAGACATTTGATTGAGTTAGTTTTCTTTTATGACTTGAAACATGGTATTCAGTTGGATCTTGATACAAAGACGGATCTTTCTTTTAGTATTTGTTAGTGAAAATATATTTTATCAACTTTTCTTTTCTAGCTGTGGTAACTGTAGAACAATGAACAATTGACATATTCAGCAATGAAAATGAACAAGTTGAACTTACATGATTTTCTTCATCAGGTATTTGATATTCTGTTGAATGGTGATAAAACTGGAAATCCTTATATTCAGAATGTTACAGGATGTAGCAACTATTTCAATTTCTTGCAGTGCAATGTAAGTACTTATGAGAAAAGGTAGATATATTGAAAATGTAAGTGAATTCAGAAAGTATTCAGACCCCCTTCACTTTTGTCAATTTTGTCATGCTGCAGCCTGATATTACAGTTGTTGAAAATCTTTTTTCTCATTAAGCTACACTCATAATGACAAAGTGAAAACAGAATTTTAGATATGTTTGTAAATGTATTAAAAAGAAAAACTGAAATATCACATTGACATTAACTGTTCAGACCCTTTGCAGCAACACTTGAAATTTAGCTCAGGTGCCTCCCGTTTCTCTTGGTCGTTGCTGATATATTTTTACACCTTAATTGGAGTCTACCTATGGTAAATTAAACTTATGAGCCCTCCACTGTTATGTACTCTATGGCAAAACAGACAAACAAACACCTGAAGGACTCTCAGATTGTGAAACAAGATTCTCTGGTCTGATGAAACCAAGAGTGAGCTATTTGGCCTCAATTCTAAATGTTATGTCTGGAAGAAAACAGACATGCTCATAACTTGCCCAATATCATTCCAACAGGGAAGTATGTTGGTGGCAGCATTATATGGGGGGTGTTTTTCAGCAGCAGGGACTGTGAGACTGGTCAGAGGTGAGGGAAAGCTGAATGGAGGATATCCTCAATGAAACCCACAGTGCTTGGGACCTCAGACTGGGCCAGAGGTTCACTCTCCAACATGACAACGATCCTAAGCACAAAGCCAAGACAACACATGGGTGGCCAGAGCCTTGACTTGAACCCTATTGAACATTTCTGGAGGGAGCTGAAAATGGCTGTTCACCAGTGGTTACCATCCAACCTGACTGCACTTGAGAGGCAGAAAACTCACCAATCCAGGTGTGCAAAGCTTGTCACATCATACCCCAAAAGACTCAAGGCTGTAATTGCTGCCCAGGATGCTTCAACAAAGTACTAAGTGAAGAGTCTAAATACTTATACCAATGTGATATTTCAGTGTTTTTCTTTCTAATAAATTTACAGACATTTCTAAAGTTCTGTTTTCACTTTTGTCATTATGGGGTAATGAGTGGGGATTAATGAGAAAAAAAATGAATTACAACTGTAGAATCAGTTTAAAATTGACAAAGTGAAGGAGGTCTGAATACTTTATGAATGCACTGTATTTATACATGTTTAATCTATAAACCCCAAAAGATGATAGTGGTATGAAATTCTGCAAAAACCAACCAGACCAGATGATAGAATGGATTTACTCTGTTCTGTCTTTGAAGGCTTGCAGGAAAGATCCCTTCTTTTCTTTATGACCAGAATTGTAGTGCCATAGAAGAGAATATTTGTAACTCAGGTTTGAATTGTTGGGAACCTGATGCTCTTTAAGTTTAAGACCTCATAGCCAGTTATTTGTTTTACTAGATCAAGAGGTCAATGAAGACAACGTTACTGCTATATTAACATAGGTATCTTTCTCTTCATCAGTGTCCTAACTCATTCTCTCTGTTTGCTCTGCAAAAATTCATTCTTCCTGAGGAGATTTATTTTTATTTCCAGACCTGTGGTCTAAAGCTATTGGCTAGGTTATCTACATAGATTTTTTTCGTATTTTAAAGTTTTGTATAAGATACTGAGGGCAAATAGTATAAAAACCCTGTTGCCAGTATGCTGAATGAGTTGGGCTGTTGGTTCTGGTCCAGCCAACCCTTATTTAAAAGAGCAACTAGTGAAGTAATATTCCAGCATCAGAACTGATTTAGTGTATTTACATTAATCAGTGAAAAACAGAAAACATTTCAAACTTGAAAATGAAACTGCAAGGTCAAATTGTTTCAGTTCTCACAGACACACTGTTAAGTACAGTTGGCTGCTATAAGAAAGAAAGCAGAATTATCTAACATGTATTAATTTATTTTCTTGCTTTGATGAAATACTTTTGCATGTGTTCTTTTTCTTTATCATTTTAATAACAGGAGCCTGAAGATCAAGAATATTTTGGAAAGCTATTATCACTGCCAAACATAAGAAAATCTATCCATGTTGGAAATTTGACCTTCCATGATGGTTCTATAGTTGAAGAGCACTTGATTGAAGATATAATGAAGACAATAAAACCTTGGTTGGCTGTTTTAATGGATAATTATAGAGTAAGTAAGATTCCAGCTTGAATTTCTTACTTGTTAATTTTAGAACCTGACTATTTAATATTATTATGACTAATATTGTATTTTTATAAAATACAAGTATAGTGCTTTAAGTGTGTGTATAAAAAATGTGAAAGTTTCACAAAGATAATTCAATAATTTTTAGCTAAGTGCATCCTTGTTTTTCTGTTCTGAAGGGATGAGAGATATTCATATAACTCTTTCTGCATTAATTTACAAGTCAGCAATATTTTTTTTGCTGTGGCTTAAAAGTTGGTTATGGTATGATAGTTATCTTGCCAGGGATAAGAAAAAAATGAAATATTCAATAAAAATTAAAACTTAAATATTAATAGAATGTATTTACCAGAGCTGCTAACAGAGTTAGCATATTGGAATTAGATTGAAGGAGATAATAGGTTTCAACCTTATTGGGCATACAACTCACTGACTAAATTTGGATTAATCTTTCTCTCCTACTCTGATCTATCTACTAGGATCATTTTTGGGAGAGATAAAATTAGGGGGAGGGGTGTCTCCAAATAATCATCTTGATTTCTCAGTTGAAATGTAAATACAAAAAATAAATACCTCCCACTTGTGCCCCGTATTCTTCACAGAGAATTATTAAGCAGTGCAGATAGCATGGCATATAGGCTAGTCAAACTATGTGTATCCTTACAAGTATAATTGTAATAATCAACATATTATTGGTGTAACAACTAGTTTTTATTGATTTGGAAAACAACCTCTTTTAGAAAAACAATCTTTCTCAGATTGGTGAATCTTATAGAAAAGATTCTTAAGCTTAGCATATTTTAGTAACAAGGAATTAAAACACAGATATGCTTTCTATGAAAGTGAATAATATAAAGGATTCTTATCTTCTGCTAGAGTTTGCTGTTAAATTCCAATATAGGGTATTCATGTATTTATATACCATTAAAGCCCCCATTGTGTTTATCTATTTGTACCCTCAATTTAGCCTGCTAACTTTAAGAATGCATAAAAATTGAGAACCCTTTACTCCCAAAGAATTCAACTTTCTATAATGTTCTGGTTTGTTTGGAGAGCTATTGCTATTGCAGCATATTTGTGGTCATGTGATCATGATTTCCAATGTTCCTTCCTTTCCACAAGCAATGTCAATGGGAAACTAGCAGGAAGTTGGAAGTCACTTCATAATTTTTCCCCACCCATGGTCATTCTGTTTATCTGTTTTGATAAATATACATTTACTTTTTACTGAAGTACATTTGCCACTACAATTATCTTTCAATATATGGTATACACTCTTTTGAGATGATCATGGAACTATCCAGCATTTGTCTGAAAAAATATTGTCATACTAAATTTTAATATCCTTTTTGATTACATTAGATTGTGCTAACTTACTGTCAAAAAATGGGCTAGAGTATCAGAAGTACCTAATAAGATTTAAAGAGAAAGTTAAGTCACCTTTGTAGACTTAAGCATGTTTCTGTATTGATAAAATCTCCTTTTTGAAATGATATACAATCTAATATCTTAATTCTGAATTGGGAATTCACAGTATTTTTTAATCAAGTGCTGCATTTGAACTTTGAGGTGGCATGAAAAAAGCTGCACATGAAAAAAGATGAGCCAAAGTAATAATACAGTAATAAACCATATATAAACTAATATTTGTATGAAATGAATATAATTAATGTTAGTCTCTGGATACTGAATAATGTTCAGTGGGGGAGCGACCAAAGATTTAAGGGAAATGCCTATGATTCTGAATCTTTAGGCCAAACCTGGTTTCCTAAGATGAAAATAGAAAAAAATCAAGATGGCAGCTATAACCATGTCTCTTTTTTATATTTAAAAAAAAAGAAAATGGGAAGGACAGGGCTTCAGTCATAACTGCCATCTTGAGATTTTGATACTTCCTCTGCATAAGTTCCTGAACTGAGCACATCTGTTGTCAATTTTCCTTTCCATTTAGATAGCACAGCCTAATGTTCTTAATATTTTGCTGCTGCTGTTTATTTCTGTATAATCTACAGTGAATAGATATCAGCTGTAATACTGTATATAGATAGATAAGTAGAGAGAAAACTAGTGAGAAAAGGGAGACTATATTTATATATAAACATAAATGTAGATAATTTTTATTAAAGATTTTTAAGAAGGAATAAAATAATACTAATACAAAATAAGAAAAAGAAAGAAAGCTAAACGGGCAAGAAAGTGGGGAAAATAAAAGAAAGAAAAGAATAAAAGAATACATTCTTTATGGCAATTATATGTATAATTATAAATTTCCCTCTTTATTGGTGCAGTTTAACTCTCTTATTTCCATTATATATCCTATCTAATAATCTAAACCATAAATCATAAGTTCATAAATTTTTAGTCTGTTTTATGCAAAAAGTCCATAAGGGATTTCCAATCAGCAATAAATGTAGATACTGTCCTTTCTCTGTCCTTCCCACTTCCTTTTTTTCTGACTAAATAACTCAATTTTCTTAGCAACTTCCATCATCTTCCACAACCATTCTTTCTTTGTGGGTACTGCTGAATGTTTCCATCTTTGTGCATACCTTAATCTTGTTGTACTGGAAAGATACTTTCTGATTGTGTAATTTTTTTTTGTCTTTTTGTCCTATCCCCCCCCCCCCCCCCATATCTACCTAAAAAATAAAGTTAAACTTTCCATCTATGTGTTTTAAACATCTTCCTAATCTCTGAATTTTAAATTTAACACAAAGTTTGCTTAAACCCTTGTAGACAAAGCTAACAATAGAGACATTAGACTTTTAGATCCTTATTCATTTCTTGAATGATACTTTGTTATTCTTAATGCAATTAAGGCTGTTCGTCCTGGCCTCTATAAATATAATAATCATATATGACAAGATTGAATTATGATCTCTATAGGTAAAACATTTAAAAATAGTGATATTCGAGAATTAATAAGATGACAAGAGCTTGAAATGAATATTATGGTTGGAAGAATGTGAAGATGCTGCTAATACCCAGTTAAAGCGCCTGATTCTCCATCTGATTCCTGCAAAGTGGACCCTTTATGTAACTTGTTAGGAATTATTCATGTTTTGTCAAATTCAGGATCAAAAATTGTGCATCTTAGAAACTACTCTGTTATGTTGGCTTCTGCCTTTTGGTTTGTGTCTCTGATCTCTCTGTGCTAGAGATGCCTTTTTTTCCAGGCTAAGATTTCATTCTGCAACACTTTTTACTATTATCAAATATATGATAAATGATTGATGTAATATTTATCGATTATTGACCCTCTAAATATATTTTTCACTATACAAATGATTAAAAATACACCAAAATCAAAATAAATTAAAATATAATACTATAAAATCAAGAATAGCAACAACAATAATAATTAAAATAATGAATAGGATTGATAAAAATCAATAAAACAAGCAGTGAAAATATTATTTTGCTTTACTTGTATTTATACTTATATTTGACTTCCAGGTTCTCTTATACAATGGGCAACTTGATATCATTGTGGCAGCTTCACTTACTGAACGATTTCTGCCCACTGTGCCATGGAGCAAAGCGAAAGAATACAAAAA
Organism: Pseudonaja textilis; assembly: GCF_049901715.1. Lineage (NCBI taxonomy): Eukaryota > Metazoa > Chordata > Lepidosauria > Squamata > Elapidae > Pseudonaja > Pseudonaja textilis. Next base: position 40,130,810 of record NC_142008.1, on the reverse strand, counting down.
CGCTGAGAGAATTGTATGGCGAATACACGATAAAGATCCTGACGTTGCTGGCTATGTACGCCAAGTGGGTGAATTCTATCAGGTGAGGTGGACCATTTCCTAAGAAAAACAAAACATATATGATGTATGACACAGCAGAAGGAAAGCCCTATGGTAGCAAAAGATCAGGACTCTGGTAACACTTTTTTAGACTAACACATTTTATTAGAAGTCATAATAAGAATTTCTGATTGTATGCCTTATCATATATCTGACAGCCTGTGAGAAAGGAATTTGGAAAGGGAAGGGAAGGAAGGAAGGTGAAAGAAAGAAAGAAAGAAAGTAAAGATAAATCCCTTAGAATATGTGCAGCTCAGGATTGAACTGTAGAGTCCTTGGTGTTCTCTGACTTTGATTGTTTGCTTGCAGATCCTTCAATACTCAACTAGGTAACATCAGTGCTAATGAGTGGAGAGTTTCTTCCATGTTTATATAAAAATACATGTTAAGAATAAAAATATCAAAAGAAAAAAAGAAAAGATAACTTCTTCTATAATCAGTCTATAATCAGCATATAACCTCAGTAGGTGATCCTGAAGACAATACCTCTTGGTTATTTATCCTGTCATAGGAATACCAACAAATTACTCTAATCCAGGAATTTCTCTAAAATCAAGTGAAGAAAAAGTTCTAATTTAGTGACCTCAAGTGGAACAGGCAACTTGGTCACTAAGCAAAGCAATCACTAAGTAAATCACTGCAATTGTGCTTATGCTCTTACTTCAGCTTTCCTTTGCTTTGCAAACCTGCAAGGATTGTAAATGCAAGAATTGTTTGCAAAGTTATTTTTCATTATTGTCATAACTAAATGGTTACTAAATGAGGACTACCTGTAATGCATGCTAAAGTGCAATATTGCGCCACTTCTTTCATTGCATGTGATTGTGTCTAATCTAATTTTAGATGAAAGCATTTCCTCCCACTCTCTGGACTATGCATTTATTAACATTACAAGCACTAATCAAAAAGCTTTAGTTAATTTATTTTATTTATGTGTATATTTTATTATTTTTACAAATAACTCAAAGTGGCATATCCAAACATATATATACAAATTTCTCCTCTTATTTTCTTCACAAAAACTTTGGCAGGTGAATTGGACTGAGAAAAAGTGATTGGCCCAAGGTCATCCAGCTTGCTTTCCTGGCTAAGGCAGGAAACACGGTCTCTTGCTTTCTATCCTGGTTCCTTAAACACCAGACCAAGCTGACTCTCATATACGCAGTCTTCTCCATCCAAAACTTGTTAATGATATGAAGGGCAGCAAGAATTTATTTTACCAAATCTTCTTTCTATTCTTATTTCCTTAGGGTGGACAATTGATCAGAATTACTACTGTTAACTCTAGATAAAAATGTGATATGCCTATGAGACTTGCTTCGTCCCTTCATGAAAAGCTACAAACAGGCTATTATTCTGCATTGGCTTTTCACAAACAATTACATTCTCAGTCAGCAATACAAATCCTTACAAACATATTTTACTGTTTTGGGATTCTTCAGACACTTAAGTATGGTTAATGCAGTCCTAATATCAAAACAAATACAAAGATTCTAATTTGTATTTTTCAGCTAAGTTTAAAATACAATGGCTTTGCTGTGTCATAAGGAAACGTTTACTATTAATTTATACTAAGAACCTTAAGCTTTGAAAAAAATTCCTGTCTCATGACAATATAAAAAATGTGCTAGCTTACATTGGTTCTATATAAAATAAATAAGGATGTATTCCATTTCACTTCAATAAAATAGTTTATTGAATTAGCCAAACTGAATGCATTAAAAGCAATCAAAACTCCACTTAAAATCATTTTTTATTTAATATTATGAAGAGGTCACTGTAGAGTTGTAATTGCAGGAATGTTCCAACCTCAGATAAAGAATGTTTCCAAGCAAATACAACTCAGGCAAACAAAGTCACTAATCTATGGATAAAGGAGGATTAGAGAGGGGAAGTAAACATATATTAGACTTTAACTAGAGATAATTAATTGTATGGATTACTGTACTAAACAGTAACGAAAGTTAAGTAGTAACCAAAGTTAACCAATGATGGAGGATAACTAAAAATGTATATAAATGCAAGACTATACTCGAATAAAGATCATCATCATCATTCAGTTGTTCATGATCAAACAACTCGACTGCCTTGTCATTATAACAAGTGGCGCCCGAACAGGGTCCCTCTTACTTCGTCCGGCAAGGATTTGATGCACCTTCAACCCGTTGTGGTTTCTTCAACCTTTTGGTTTCTGTAAGTATGGGGTCTTCACTTTCTGAGGAACCTTTAAAGGAAGCATGTAAATGAATTAGGCTATTTGTTGAAGAAAAATAATACCGAGGTACCATAGAGAAATCTCTTAAGGCTGGTCCAGGAGATTGCAGCTCAGTGCCTATGGTACCCAGAAAAGGGGTCTTTAAAACTAACTGATTGGGAACGTATTGGGAAAACATTGCATACTGAACCTCGAGCAAAAATAGAAGCTTTGCATGTGTGGCATTTATGTAGGCATGCAATTGAAAAATTTGGTCACAATGAACTTTTAACACCTCCACCTTCACATTATACTAATGCTGTCATTTGTCCCCCTTCTTCACCTGAATATATGTCTTCAATTCCCTCAGCTCCTGCAGATACAGGGCAAAAGCCTCCTAATTCTATTGTTCAGCCTTCTTTTCAGAAAATGGAAGAGACTTGTAAAAGGGATGCCTCTGTCTCAGGAACAGAACTTGCAGAATTACTGTCTGTTTGTCCAGTACAATATCGTCCTGGTCAGGGGCCACAGCTTGGACTGCAAGTAGCAGAATGGGAGGGTTTGCCTTATCAGATCTTAAGGGAGTTAAAAAAGGCAGTTACAGACTATGGGATTAGTGGTAATTTTACAAGAGGACTTGTAGAAGGAATAAAAAATGGTTTTAACATCCATGCAATATGTGCTTTGGGAGAGTGAATATATGAGACATGCTCAAGCTGCTGCTTTAGGAGGAAAAGGAGCATATACAGTCGAGCAGCTATTTGGTTCTGGATCGTTTGGTACAATTCCTACTCAAGTTGTTCTTCCTCCAGCTATGTTAACTATTGTTTCTGAATGTGCCTTTTGTGCTTTTCTTAAGGTACCCCAAGCTGGAGAACCTAGAGCAAATTTTTCAAACATTCGACAGAATGCCAATGAGCCTTATGCTGACTTTGTTGAGCATCTGTCCAAAGCAATTAGACAGCAGTTTGACCATCAGGAAGCTGCTGGTGAACTTCTTCGCCAGTTAGCTATTGAAAATGCTAATGCAGATTGTAAAAGAGCTTTACAGCCGTTAAAGGCTACTGCTCATTACACTCTGGCAGATATGCTGCGAGTCTGCCAGGATATTGGATCACAAACTTATAAAATGCATATGTTAGCAGCTGCTATTCAGAAAGGACAGCAACCAATTGGTAACTGTTTTAAGTGTAAGAAGCCTGGCCACTTTCAGAAGGACTGTCGTTCTACACCTTCTATGCCTCAGAATTGTCCTTCTAAGAAGTGCCCTATTTGTAAAAAGGGATTTCATTGGGCTAATCAATATCGGTTTCGGTTGGGAAACTTGCCAATGGGTGTGGCACCCACCCAGAATCCAAAGCGTGCCTTTCCCATCACTCTGACTCCTCCAGCAGTCTCTCTCACTCCTCCCCAGCCACAGCCGGTAGCGCCGGGATCGATTTAATCACTCAAGAGGAAATTGAGTTTAAATTTCCCATGGAAGTTAAAATAGTTCCATCTCAATTTAAAGGTCCTCTTCCTTCAGGATTAGTTGGCTTAATTTTGCCTCATTCTTCTGCACATAAAAAGGGCTATTTTGTTGTGCCTAGGGTAATAGATTCAGATTACACTAGTATCCTCATGATTCAGATTTGGGTGAATCTTCCTCAAGTTCTTCCTTGTAATTCTTCTGTTACTCAATTGCTTCTTCTTCCATATGAAATTCCATCTTCTGGTATAGGTAGTCGTAGGGATACAGGATTTGGATCAACTTCTTTATCTGTAGGCTTACTTCATCAGCTGAACTCCTCTCGTCCTTTGTTAATGCTCTTCCTTAATAAACAACTATTTCAAGGGTTATTGGATACTGGAGCCGATGTTACTGTCATCTCCTCTTTACAGTGGCCAGTACAGTGGCCAAAAACGACAATTTTTTTCATTGTGGGGAATAGGAGGTTCTACAGCTGCTTGGCAGAGTGTTCAAGAAATTAATGTTACAACATTTCCGGGTAAGTCCTTTTTCCTACAACCATACATTCTAGATATTCATACTAATACTTGGGGCTGTGATATCCTTTCTCTTCTTGATGCCCATTTGATTCTTGATGATGGCTCTTCCTCTTAAATGGCTCTGTTCTATGCCGGTTTGAGTGGAACAATAGCCATTATCAAGGGAAAAACTCGCTGCTTTACAACAATTGGTTCAAGAACAATTGGTTGCTGGTCATATAGAACCTTCTACTAGTCCTTGGAATACTCCTGTTTTTGTTATAAAAAAGAAAAATGGGAAACATAGAATGTTGCACAATTCCTCCATTCCAATTCTTCCTGAATTACAAGTACAGAAATCATATACATTAGTACAATGGCAAAAATTACTTGGCATTATTAATTGGGCACTCCCATTCTTCTACATTAAAACTGGTGATATGTTGCCCTTATTTCAGTCTTTGAAGGGAGCACAATCACCAGGAGATCTAGTTGTATTAACTGATCTTCAAAGAACATGCCTTCAAGAAATATTGAATAAGTTTAAGCATCGATATGTGGAAGGATAACATCCTTAACAATAGGACTTTGCTTAGCTATTCTTCCCACTACACCTTTATCCATGGGATGTCTTTATTCTAATGTGTCCCCGCAAGCGGTCAACATTCATGAATGGATTAATTTGTCAGCTACTCCACCTAGAAATATTTATCCTTATTAATCAGCATTAGAGGATTTGATTATTAAAGGTCATAAACGAGCTTTACATCTTACAGGACAGGATCTCGTTAGCATAGCTTTCACTCGTACAAAAGTTGAACATGAGCATTTGATGATGATTTCAGAATCATATCAGATAGCCTTTTCTCAATATGTGGGAAACTTGTTGTATTCTTTACCCATGGATCCTAGAATAGTGATTACTACTACTTTACCTATACTACTACTACTCCAGCCTTTTCTTCCATTTTTGTGCGAAATCCTATTTCTAAAGCTCTTACAGTCTTTACTGATGGATCACCTACAAGGGGTGTGGTTGTCTGGCAGATTCAACAACAATGGTATTCTAAATTTACTGCCACGCAGTCTTCAGCTCAATGTGCTGAACTGGCTGCTTTACGATTGTTCAATGACCAACCTATTAACTTGATCGTTGATACTCAATATGTGTATTTAGCTATGGAATCTCTTCCCTTTTCTTATTGTACTCTTTCTTTGGATAAGAATTTGTTATCCTTGTTTTTATCTTTAAAGAACAGTTTGGAAACTCGCTTGTATTCTTTGTATGTAGAACACATTCAAAGTCATACTCCCTTTACTAATGCCTTGATTGAAGGAAATTGCAAGGCAGATGAATCCTTAAAGGATATTGCGTCTTTGTTTGCTGATCCTGTTGCTAGTCATTCTTATTTTCATCAAAATGCCAAATCGCTTGCAAAGCAATTTAAAATTTCATTATCTCAAGCCCAGGATATTGTCCATGCTTGTCCAGCTTGTCAGCAACTGGCAGTTCCCTTTCCAGTGGGTGTCAACGCAGGAGGAACCCAAGCTAATCAAATTTGGCAAATGGATATAACTCAATTTTCAACCTTACGCCATACTGTTATCTTCATAGGTCTATTGACACTCATTCACACTTCCTTTGGGTTACTGCTTCAAAACATGAACGTACTTCAGATGTTATTTCTCATTGCCTGTCCTCTTTTGCTGTAATGGGTCGGCCTTCTCAGTTTAAAACTGACAATGGCCCCGCTTATATTAGTAAGGAATTTCAAATCTTTTGTCAGAAATGTACGGAATTCCTTACAACTCTCAGGGTCAACCTATTGTTGAGCGATCTCATTGTACTTTTAAGGCATTGCTTCAGAAACAATTACAAACTGAGTCTGGCCCTTACCATCTGCGAAAGATTCAAAATCTCATTGCTATATCATTATATACTTGGAATTATTTAATCTTTTTAGATTCTCTTGCAGACTCACCTGTTAATTTGCATTTTCGAACTACTGAATCTTTAGCAAGGCCTTTGGTAAATTATCGCCAAGCTCCAGATCCAATCTGGAAAGGCCCTACACCGCTGATCACCTGGGGTCACGGTTACGCCGCCGTGGAAGATCCTTCTACTCGACAAGCAGTGCGGTTCCAGCTCATTACTTCAGACTCCTGAAAATCTTGTTGCTGCTGTTTTTGCTATTGTTATTGCTAACTCTGTTACTATTTTACTTTGTATTTTCTTCTATATGGTTAATGGTGTTTCTGCTCAAAATGACACTTCTGTGGTTTGTCTTAACCCTAATTTGTGAGTTCATCATGCCCAATACATGTTTATGACCCATGGCACAAATATTACTTTATACTATGAGCCACCAATGGCATTTGGTCAAATTTCTTTTACCCTTAACTTGATCATGTCTTCTACATTTATTGTCTCACAACTACAATCTATTTCACACTCCTGGCTATTTTCTACAGCCCCTATGCAATTGAATTCTGTCCGTTGGCATTACTTGAAAGTTAGTCAGTTTACAAGGGATCTGTTTCTGTTGTCATGCTAAACACACTTGGCTTCATAATTGGTCTGATTATGATGCTGCTCAGCACATATTAAAAAAGCTAGGGAATTATAGTTATTGTTCTGACTACTATTGGTTATCAGGTATCTTTAATTCTTCTTTGCATGGAATTAATATAGCTCCTGATATGTATCCTGACAATTTTCCTATTTTTAATGCCTCATCAATCTAATACAGGATCGATATGCGCTGGTTGGCAGCTTAAGGATCCTAATACATGGTTCTTTTTTGATAAATATGCTACTAATGTTCATCCTCAGAATTATCAATGTGCAACTATAGGTTATTTTACTCTACCAGTTCAAATAGGTACGCTTCCATCAACTCGACAGTGGCGTTCCTCTCTGGGGCTTACATGTAATGATGAAGTCACACAATTGTCTTCTGGTTCTACATTTGGCCGTGCATTGGCAGGGGCTGTTACAGGAATCCTTACTCTAGGCTCTTATCCTGGCATAATTGCCCAAGAAAACAGACGATCTATTCTTGGTCTCACCTGCAGACTTGAAAAATCCATCAATGCTACCGCTGCTATTATTCATGATTTGCAGCATGAAATAGAAGACTTAAATCAAGATGTCTTACTGCAGCGTTTTGTCATAGACTATCTTTTAGCCTGTCAGGGAGGGTTCGTTGGTTGGACGCCGTGGATGTGCTGTGCATTTTCATTCTTTGAATAAAACTATTGAGGATGAGCTTGCCAATTACAATCATACATTCAAAATAATATCCATGCTCATTATTCACCTTTTGAGTGGATAACCAAATGGCTCCCTGATTGGTCTTGGCTCAGACAGTTTTTCTTTTATGCTATAATTATTATTATTGTACTAATTGCAACCTGTTGTTTTATTCAATGTATTCCAAATTTATTCACATTGTTTCATCCTCCTTCCCCCCCTTAACCCTCTACAATTGCGATACATTTATAAATCTTTGAATCCTCCATTTAAAATAAAAAACGAGGATATATACAGTTGTAATTGCAGGAATGTTCCAATCTCGGATGGCAAACCTCAGATAAAGAATGTTTCCAAGCAATTACAACTCAGGCAAACAAAGTCACTAATCTATGGATAAAGGAGGATTAGAGAGGGGAAGTAAACATATGTTAGACTTTAACTAGAGATAATTAATTGTATGGATTGCTGTACTAAACAGTAACGAAAGTTAAGCAGTAACCAAAGTTAACCAATGATGGAAGATAACTAAAAATGTATATAAGTGCAAGACTATACTACAGTAAAGATCATCATCATAATTCAGTTGTTCATGATCAAACAACTCGACTGCCTCATCATTACAACAGGTCACAAAATAGATGTTAATATTGGCCTGAGTTTGGTAGTTAATAAAATACACCTATGATAAGAGCAACTAAAAAGCATATAAAGAGCCTCTCCATACCTCCTTGAATTAAAATGCTGTTTACTTTTAACATTCCACTATTTAAAAAAAAGGTGCTTCATTGTTCATTATAGTTTGCACAGAGTCCATGCAAAACTCTGGGTCACACATGTTCTCCTTCTGTGCATTTGGAAGAAGGAATAATCCATGATTCCATTCTGCTTCAGACAATTCATAGCTAAGTCATGGTTTCAAATAAGTTACTTTGTTAAGCAAGCCAAAGGAACAATCCAAATCTTATTGGAGTTTGCTTTAAAACTGATTTATTCATAAAAATGTAATCATAATTTTAGTAACGTAAAAGTGCATGTTTGCTCAATATAGTTTCTCTTTCCTTGTGTGTCTCTTAGTTTTTCCTTTATTCCTCCAATTTTCAAGTCCAGCAATCTCACAATATTTTTCTGTTTGTATAAGAACTCTCATAGACTTTCAGGTCCTTACCAGACACATTGCTATTTCATTTAATAATTTCACAGATAGAATGATGTGTGTGTCTCTGTGTGTGAGACAATAGAGAGAGAAAAAGAGAGAATAAATATGGTATTTGCTTACACAATCTTTTAATTCAAATGTATTGTCTCTTTCTAGGCCAAGTCTGGAAAAGTCTGGAAAGAAGTTTATTTAGAGGTGTCATATGATATGCCTTAGGAGTAAATAATTTTCATTTTATCCAAATCAGTCTATAAACTAAGTGGGGTTATATTCAGGATATGGGGACATGTGTCAAAAAGATGCAGGCACATGAAACACTGGCATTCAAATACTTTTGTTTTCTTGAAACTGAATGATTAGAAAGCACCCTGAAATGTTACAGCTGTTGCCTTCTTTTTCTTTAAACACCACAGTCAGAGAAGAACTGGGTAAATGTAAGCAAAGGCTCTGAGTTCTATCTGCTTGTACATAAATATTATTTAGAATTGAATCTTGTTAGTTTTTTTCTTTTTCTACTCTTTCTCTAATTCTGGACACAGAGAAAAAAAATCTGTCTAGTCTTTTTTTTCTTCAAAAAAGTGTATGCATGTCTGTTGAACTTTAGCTTTGCAGTTCCATCAAAGCTAGAATGACATTGCAGAGATTTGTAAGATGTTTAGCATGATCTCCTCATAGTTGTCCATGAATTGCAGAATAGAAGGGTAGTCTTGAAGGATTAGAGGTAAAGCTCCTTAGGTATTGTAATACTTCTATCATGCTTTTCATTACACTAAGCATATCTATTTTCTACCATTCTTCATGTTTTAGCCTTCAGTCCTCTAATCATCTTTGTTGCTCTTCTCTAAAATCTCAACTTTGTGTGTGTATTATGTGTGTGTGTGTGTTATTTTAACCAAAACTGAATGCAATATTCCAAGTGTGGTCTTACCAAAGCATTATAAAGTGGTACTAACACTTCACATGATCTTGATTCTACCTCTCTGTTAATGGAGACTAGGACTGCATTGGCTTTTTTGGTGGCTGCAGCATACTGCTGGGACATATTTGATTGTCCATTAGGAATCCCAATCCTCTCACAGTTACCACTATTGAGCTAGGTACCACCTATTCTATATCTGTGCATTCGTTTTTTCTTGTCGAAGTATAAAACTTCACTTTTCTCATTGTTGGATTTTATGTTGTTGTTTAGAGCCCAATATAGGGTCAAGATCCTTCTGGATCTTAAATCTATCTTCCAAAGTATTGACTATTCCCACCAGGTTGCTATCTTTGGCAAATTTGGTAAGTTCCCCTTCTATTCCCCCATTTAAATCAATTATGAAGATGTTGAAGAGTCCTGAGTTTAAGACATAATCTCAGAGTATCCCACTGCATACTTGCTTCCATTAAGGACTACATATTGAGTGTGGTTAATCAGCCAGCTACAAATCCATCTGGTGGTGATGCTGTTTATCCCCCGCAAAATTTCGCTTACCAAAAGAAGTAGATTGTGGTCCATTTTGTCAAATGATTTATTGAAGCCTAAATAAATTAAGTCTACAGCATTAGGTCTGCTAATTTAGTCAGATTGTCAAGGAATGAAATAAGATTTGTCGGGCATGATTTATTTTTGACAAGCCCATATTAGGTTTTAGTGTTTGCAGATTTGTTGCTTGATTATCTTTTCCAGGAACTTTCCAGGTATTGATGTCAGGCTGATCGATTAGTAATTTCCTAGATCCATATTTTTACCTTTTTTGAAGTTACGAATTGTGTTAGTTCTTTTTTCAGTTCTCTAGTAGATTGCCAGTGCTCCAGGATCAGTGGTACAGTGGTTATGAGAATCATATCTGCCAGAACTGTGGGGTGTAATTCATCTGAACTCTGGGATGTAATTCATCTGGTCCTGATGATTTGAACTTGTATAGAGTAGATAAGTGTTCTCTTACTGAATGAGTAAATGAATGATTGCATGTGAGTCCTGAAGTTTTCTTCCTTGTGAAATGTTCGTTTTCATTATCTCCATTTTCCCTTATACCAATCTCATTTTAAATTGATATGCTTATGTATGGTTATGTAATCTTAATTGAAAAGAGGAAATAAACTTGAGGTATCACTAGAATCACACATTATATAGTTATATATTATATAAGCTATAGTTTGATTTGTCTGGTTATACAAAAGTGTGTTTGCAAAACACTGATCCTGTAAACTGTGGTTTATAGCTCTACATTATACATTGAACCAAGCAATTACTAATACACAAACTACTAATTTAATAGCACTGGTAGTATTAAATTAAAGTACTACTAATACAACTAATGATAGCTTTGTAGCTCATTCATTCGTTCATTAAATTTTTATGCTGCTTATCTCTCCTGCATTTGTTTAATTTATATAATTTCCCATTTCAAACCAGCAACTTTGGGCAATGATCATAAAAATAATTAAAATAGTTAAAATCCAATACAAAAAATAACCAAGGGATATTGTAATCTGTCATGCATTCAGGAAACAAAGTTCTTTACATACAAACCAGGCACATAGCTAAGTTTTCAAGGCCTTGCAAAAGGCCAATATCCTAATCTCGGGAGGGGGGATGTTCCATAGGGCAAGAACGGTGGCAGAAAAGACACATCTTTCCTTAAGCTGATATGTTTTGACTGCTGGGAGTCAGAGGCTGCTATCCTGCCAATTCCAATTGGACAGGTAGAATCAACTGGGATTCTCGATTCTTCAGGTAACCTTTTCCCAAGTCATAGAAAGCTTTAAAGGTTACATCCAGCACCTTGAATTGCATTGGAAATACACTGGCAACCAATGCAGTTCTTGAAGCAATGATGTTATATGTGCTGAATAGCTAATAGTCTGTGCAACTGTTTTCTATACCATCTGACGTTTCCAGAACTCTCAAGAGCAGCCTTGAAGCTTATTATGGGGATGTTTCTAACATAAATTGTAGGATCTGTAGTGATTGTTTGATTATCTGCTTTCCATGTACAAGTTGTTAAACAAGATCAGATAATAGGTAATGACTAAGATTATAGAATATAGTTCCAATAGATAACACTATTTAATATGTCCTGGAGCATTTTTCCATCCATTCCTTTGGATATCTCTAATTTGTTTGTTTTTTATATAATTCTATAGGTCATTGTTCGAGGAGGAGGACACATTTTGCCTTATGACCAACCAGAAAGGGCTCTTGATATGATGGATAGATTTATCATGGGAAAAGGATGGAAACAAAGCAGATATGGAAAATGAAACCCAATTGTTGAAATTCTTTGGAAAGTTCTCAAGAGATTGCATTCACCAGTATTGATCTGAGGAACTGATGCAGTATTATTGGAGCTATCCCCCCCTCTTTGGAAAATCTGTTTCGATCTATAATTAAAGTATTTGTGTAAATTTGTTCTCAAAATAAACATCACACATCTGTGTCTCTTTCTCATTCTGTTTCTCCAGATATTCTTGCCCTGAATAAAAGAACCCAAAGCATATAATTCTTACAGCAATTTCCAACTTTTTTGTTTTGCGAAATAAGCAGCATCTATGGCAGCCGTGGTGGGTCAAAGTGATACAAATTGTGTACTGTGGACTTTTTTTATTGTAGCATTTTGCTTCAAATGTAAGTCTTTTATCATCATGTGAATCTTAGTTGAGGGAATGGCAGAGAAATGTTTTTTAAAAAGTTGTTTCTATTCTGCCTTAAGGGCATACAACAAAACTTTTAGAAATGATTTCCAGCACAAGCTGTGCTCCTATAAGAAACACTATGTTCACACTGGGATTGTTAGACAGGTATTTATTCAAACATCTGATGCTAATGTAAAGTTAAAAGCCTATAAACACATAATATAATTTTTAATTCAATTTTTATGAAGATGGGTCAATGCAACAAGAAACGTTTTAAAAAGCATTTATCAGCAATTGAATAGCACTAAACCCAATGGATTTTTCTTCCAATTAATGAATTGCTAGAACATAAACTTATGTAAACTTTTGGGAAGTATTTCTTACTAAACTATAGAAGGCATACTTCTACATGAACAAGAACAAGAACTGTGTTGTTATATGTTCTGCCTGAACTGAATGAAATACATTGTTTTGAATTTCATGGAAGGAAGGTTGACTACAAATCATGCAATAAAAGAATAGTAACTAGGTGATCATATATCTACCTTTATGTTTGCTTACATATCTTTCAGCAAATTTTTGCAATTTCTTTTTTCCATTTAAAATTTGAATGCTACAATAAAAATAAACAATTTCTGTAGGGTATATTGTTGACTGAATTGGACATGTATAGTCTTTACACCAATCACCAATTTCACCTTTCATATTTAACAAAATCAGCTAGGACAGCCAACCTTTTGGACCTCAGGGCCACCAAACTCATAATTTTAAATCCCGCAGACCAGAGACCCTGGGAAAATCCCAAAGCAAGTCTGCAGGAAAATTCCCTACTCCGTTTTCCTACCAATCAATCATTCTTTATTTGGGATCGCAGGATACCATCTCCAGATCCGTTCTCAGGGGGAGAGAGAGAGAGAGCCTTTTGACTTCATGCAAGGAAAACTGTCAGGTTTTCAAGTGATGAAATCCATTTAAAAAGAAAAAACAAAGTCCATCTTCCAAGACAAATTCTTTTATTTAGGAAAGCATCAAATTGGCAAAGTCCATGGTAATTCCAGATCTGACACAACCCAGAATTACCCCACAATATTAAAAGTTAGAAACAACCCCCAAAAGTCTTATTATCCAACAAAAGTAATTCAACTTTGCTTGATGGGCCCCAGCACAGACAGCTCGTTTCCCATGGAAAGGAGAATCACCTAGCCAAAACTTTATCTCCACTCCTCCCCACTTAGAATGTGGCAAGTCTGAAATCCTTCCTCCCATGACTACCACAGAGAAAGTAAGAAAAAGAATATATACTAAGCCTAACTAAAATGGTTACACATGTCAATTTTGGGCTTAGCAGAAGCAGCAAAGTTTTTCTCTCCCCCAAACTCCGCCGGAAATGAGTCTTTGTGAGACTTGTCATGCGCCACAGCCTCTTGGAGCAGGATGCCTTGCAGGGTCCCAAAAACTCATTTCTGGTGGAGTTTGGGAGAGAGAAGGAAAGACTTTTGCTGCTTTCCTTGCATACAGCCAAAAGTAGAAGAAAGAAGCAGAAAGAAGCAGCCCGATGGCCAGGCGAGGCATGTGGGGTGAGTGGGGCAAGTTCCCTCCCTCTGCCCTTTCCCCCCTCCTCTCACTACCTCATGTTGTTTGCAATGCAAGCGATGCAAGCCTTGTGTTCCCATGAGCCATGTGGGTGGCGCAGCCTGGATTAATTGCTTTGGTGTTGACATTTCCCTGCAGACCACCAAAATTTTCTTGTGGACCACCAGTGGTCCCCAAACTAATTTAGCCTTCATAATCCAGACTGCTTTTGTCCATGAACCTTTTTTTTTCTTAATAGAATTCTTTGAAGGGGAAAGAGAAAGAAAAAATAAAGAGAAAGAAAAAAATAAAGAGAAAGATACAAAAGAAGAGATTTCTTGCAAGAAACAAATTCTGTAAAGAAGGCAGGCCGGTTCCAGTTATATTATAAAACTTGTCTCGAATCTTGTTATTTAAGAATTCTGCATCTCGTCAATAGTTCAAGTTTTAATTTTCTGTTTTAATATTGGTGGCTACATCTTTCCCCTCTTATCAATCTTATTAATATGTGGTCTCTCTAACTGAAGCAGATACGGGGACTGAGCCATCTCTTTCTCTAAATTCAGATCTTAAGGAACTTCTGGTCCATTGTAAATAATAAACAAATATAAAGAATAATTGAGTTTTCCGGCACACCATTATTTTTTAATGTATTCCACATTGTGGCATGATCGGCACAATCAGAGGCCTTACTGAAATAACTAGTAACTGAAGCAAAGGGAAACCACTTCCTGAAATGGTCATGCTTTCTTAATTGTCTTTCATATGTTAGATACTGAGCATTATCTGCTCCCACATTTCTAAAACTCTACATTTGGCATTTTTAACTCCATGCATAATTCTTTTCCCTTTGTAAGAGCATAAGCAAAACCTGACATGTATGAAGAATTAATGGAATGGTTTGATAATTTACAGACTGAACCACTGTTTGTGTGTCAATGTCAAGGTAGTGCAAATGATGAAAAGTCATTGTGACACGAGCTCTGCCCTTTTGTATGTGTGTCATGATGTCTCACAAAATGTTGAGCCTTTTTCAGCATTATTTGTGGTATGTTTTATTTGTTTGTATATTATTTGCATTTCTGAATTGCCCATCTCCTTCGATGAAGATTCATATCACGGTTTCTCAGGATGGCAAAAAAATAAAGTTGGTAGTTGTTTCTTTTTTTATGTGGTTTCTGTGCAAGATGTCCATGTAAAAGGGACAGAGCATTGTTTGCATAGATGTGACTGCCATTTTACTTTTTTGACTTTTGGATTCCAACTTACACTTTAAGAAACACCTTAATGTATTTTACTTTTCCATGTAACATTTTTTTTACATTGTCTCTTAATTGTAAAAGACAAAATATAAAAGAAAAATCATATACTTCCTTCTGCTGAGCAGAGCAAAAAATAAAAATAAAATATGAGTGTTGGAAAGATTCAGCCATATCACATCTCATAAAAGATGCTAAAAATCCATATATAACTTGGACCATGTTTCTTCACTTCTTCTGTGTGAATATTATCTGTTTCCATAAACCTGTTAGTAAAAACAACTGGGTGGTGGATGTTCTTACTATTTATGAGTAAAACAGGATGTAGTGTTGGAAATGAAACTACTTTTATAAAATTTGTTTTATATAATTTGTCTTAAAATTATTATTTAAAATAATTATTCCAAAAAATGAATGATATAGTTTTATGTAGTCAAAAGTAGATAAGTTAACAAATGTTTATTTTTAACCTTCCTATGAAATTTCAATACATTCAGAATATTTGTGGTTTATTTTTCATTGCTTTTAGTCATAAATCATAGTATATCTGCTTCTGGGGGGAAGTGGCATTGAAAGGATATCTGAAGGAAAATGAAGAAGATACACTGAAGCTAGCATACCAGGAAAGTTTACTGCTTCTGAAGGAAATACCAAATAAAGACAGAAAAGAGATATGGCAAGTGAAAGTAATACATGGCCAGTACATTAAAAAAACAGGCATAGTAAATAACAAGAAGACCTGGTAATAGTTAAAAGCAAGGAAGTTTTAAAAAGAGGACCTAATTCTGGCTGCACAATATCAACCCGCAAGAAATACTGTGTCTGCAAAGAAACTGAACAAATAGACCACCTAGTTAGCTGCTGCAAGATTTATTGCAAATAATAACTGATGGGTCCAAAGTAATAGAAAATTAATAAGCTAAAGTGCTCTGGGTTAGAATTCAAACATATAAACAACTGCCACATAATACCTGAGACATAACAATTGTCAATACTTAAGACAAAAAAAAAAATCTGGACTTTAGTACTTTCTGGAGACAGCAAAAAGAAGAGAAAAACCAGAGAAAAACACAGAAGACAAAATAGAACCACTGAGGCAAACCCCCCGATAGTACCAGTAGTAATATGCTCCAAATGTCTGGAGAATTACTTGAACATCGCAGGCATTGACAAAATCACTACCAATCAACCGCGAAAGGCTGCTTTACTTGGTACAGCTTCTAACGATACCTTTTAATACCATCAAACAACACCTGCCTATTCCAAGTCCTAGGAAAGGATAGGTGGATCAAAATGCCAACTCCATTCTAAACATCTGGCTGACTGCAACCCAACCATAATAAAATATATATTAAATTTATATACTTCCTGATTTCTAATGACTCTGGGACACATATTGGCCTTATAATTTGGACGCACCAAATTTAGTGCAAAGATAACAAGAAATAATAATACAGTAATAAAATAAAAGGACAGTAGTTTTTGTTGACTGGATATATTTAATAAATATTTCTTTTGTAATATTTGACTTTTTTTAATTACCCTTATCAGATCCTGCTCATTAGAAGCAGTTGCTATTATAAAAATATTATCGTCTTTAATAAAGCTTACCTTAAAACAATGCATAATTAAATACATAAAACATCCATGAGGGGGTGCTCACATATCCTGACAATTTTCCTTTCCTCATTTCTTCATCCAAAATCCATTTTCTAATTGATACTCTAAGCACTAAATTTGGCAGAAAGTGTTGTCCATTGCTTCCTACTAATGATGTGTCTTTAAAGAAATGTTAGCTATTTTAAATAAAATCCAGTCGATAACAGTTTTTTAGAACTTAAGCAAAATATGCTTTCATATTGACTGCTAACACATGTTGTATATTGTAATTCAAAAGACGTTATAATTGCTTTCATTTTAGTTTGTTCTTTTTAGATGCCATCTTTATTTCTCTGTCAAGAAATCCCGTGTTCCTCTTTTTAAAAAATCCTATAGAGTTGCTTGGAAAAACATTTGGTGAAGCAGAGCTCACATTTCATTTATGCCTTATACATATGTAGAAATCAATAATTCTGTAATCTGCTAAGAGTTAACATTAGCTCTGCTAACTGAAATATCTTACTATATTTACAGTATATATTTGTGCTTTCATATTTTTTAATCTATTATCTGAAACTTTTTTACTATGTTTTTCCACAGTATTATAAATTTCTGAACCATCATGGCTTAAATATGAATGAAATCTGGTCGCTGTAGGAGACCCATGATAGTCTATGCTTGCAAAAACTCAAGAGGAGTCTCATAATACATTTTTCAAGCAACATATTTTATTAAATGGTATCAACTTTTGTAAGCTGCAGTTCACTTCATTAGAATTTGTCAGACAGAAAAAGTGTTACCAAATTCCTGTTTGAATGAATATGACATTTGAAAATATTAAATCGAAGATTCTTTATTTTTTAATGCTTGGGTTAGATTGTCCATTTCTGCACATTGTAAAATTTTCTGAATGACCATAAGTTCAGTGGGGATGGAAGGTAGTTTCCAGCACTGGGCAAATGCCAGTCTGGCCGCGGTTAAGATATGGATTGTAATATACTTTGATTTTTGGATATTCGTTTATCAAAAATTCCTAGAAGGAAGGACTCCGGTTTGTACTCAATCTGTTCCATGGTTATTTCCTCTAGCCAGTGCCTAATTTTTGCCAATACTTCTGGGTTTCCTTGCATGACCACCACATGTGGAAGAAGGTACCTTCTGTGTTTTGACATTTCCAACACTTGGGGCTCGTGTTGGGGTGCATCTTGGCCAATCTCGAAGGAGGCAGGTGCCATCTATAAAACATTTTATATAAGTTTTCTTTATAAGCTGCTGATTTCGTGATCTTAATGTTCCTGTTCCAGACCTTTTCCCATTCTGCTAGGGTAATGCTCCGACCCACATTTCTGCTCCACGCAATCATATTTCCCTTGACAATTTCTTGTTCCAGTTCTGTTTCTAATAAATATTTGTAAAATTTAGATATATTTTTTTTTACTTGGTCCTAATAGAATTTTGTCTAGAGTCTGTAATTTATTGTAGATTCCAAATTCTTTAATGTCTTGTTTGTATTTACTATGAATTTGAAGGTACACCCACTGATCAATTATAAATCCTCGTTCTTGTAATTCTTGTCGTGTTTTTAACTTTCCTTGTAGGTCTAATAAATTTTCATACTTAATCATTTTGGTTATATCCAAATTATTAGGGTGTACTATCGCTTCCATTGGAGACAGCCAAATCGGTATTTTTAGATAAAGTTTTTACGTACTTTTTCCAATTAGTTAATAAAGCGTCCCTAATAAGATGCCTATGGAAATATGATTGCCTGGGTTTCCCTGATTCCCACAGAAAGGCATGCCATCCTTTCTGCATATCGTAGCCTTCTAATACTAGTGTTCTTTTGTTGGTTAGGTTTACCCAATCCTTTATCCATAGTAAGGTGGCTGCCGTATGGTATATTTCCCAGTTTGGCAAGGCTAACCCTCCTCTGCTTTTCAAATCTTGTAGGGCTTTTACGTTAATCCTAGCTTCTTTCCCCTGCCAAATGAAATTCAATGTTATCTTGTTTAGTTCCATAAAAAAATTTTATTTAGTTTGATTGGAATTGTCTGGAATAAATATAGAAATTTTGGCAGAATATTCATCTTAATCAAAGCAATCCTGCCCAATAAGGAAAGTTGTAACTTGCTCCAGAAATCCAAGTCTTTCTTAGATTGTTGAAGAAGTTTGTCATAATTATTTTCTTTTAACGATTTACTTTGTGGAGTTAGCCAAATTCCTAAGTATTTAATTTTTTTGTCACCTGTATTCCCATTGTTGTCTCTAGCTTTTATTCTGGTCTCCTGTTAAATTTTTAGTCATTAATTTTGTTTTTCCCCTGTTTATTTTAAATCCCGACTTCTCCAAATCGTTCTAGTTCTTCTAATAAGTTGTGTCCTTTTTCTATAGGCTCCTCCAGAAAAAAAACCAAATCATCAGCGAAAGCCTGTAGTTTATATTCTTCTGATTTGATCCTCAGACCTCTAATTCTCAAATTTTGCCTAATGTACGTCAGAAGAGATTCTAGGGCGAATATGAAAAGCAGAGGGGAGAGAGGGCAACCCTGTCTTACCCCTTTTCTATTTTTATCGGGCCAGTTTGTTCCCCATTTATTAGAATGTTTGCCTGTTGAGTGTGGTAAATTGTTGTGATGACATTTTCAAATCTGGTGCCAAGATTCATATTATATATTTTTGAATTAAGAAATGCCAATTTAAATTGTCGAATGCTTTTTCAGCATCCAAGAACATAAATGCAAATTGTTTTTCCGGTGGGCTTCATAGTATTCTGAAATGTCTATCACTGTTCTTAAATTATTCTTAATTTGTCGAAATGGGAGAAATCCATTTTGATCTTCATGGATATAAGTGTTTAAAACCTGTTTTAATCTATTAGCTATTATAGAAGAGAATAATTTGTAATCTGCATTCAGGAGTGAAATTGGTCTATAATTATTAATAAGTCTGTGGTCTAGGTCCTCCTTCGGGATCAGCGAAATTAAGGCTCCCTCCACGAGTCCGGCATCTTGGCTGCTAAGAGTACCTCATTAAAAACATCCAGCATCAGTGGTCCAATTTGTTCTATGATAATTTTGTAAAGTTCTACCGGTATCCCATCCGGTCCAGGTGCTTTATTGTTACTTTGCTTCTCTATTGCTGACTTCAGTTCGGACCATGTTATTTTTTGATTTAATAATTCTATCTCTTCCTCTCCAATTGCTTTATCATTCGCTTCCTCCAGGTATTTCATTATTTTATCCTCAGAGACTTCTTCTTTTTGTATAATTTCTCAAGTAATTAAAAGTAATCTCTTTTTCTTCTCTATCTCCTCCTGCATATTGCCCCCTCATCCATTAATTGGTGTATCAATCTTTTTCTTTCGTTTTCTTAAGTTTGTGGGCTAACCATCTCCCTGGTTTGTTTGCATGCTCAAAGTAGATTTGTTTAGTCATTTTCAGACTAATCTCCAATTTTTCTTGTTCCAGTAAATTTAATTTGTGTTTAGTTGTTATTAACTGGTTCTGTATTCTTTGGTTTTTGGGGTTCTTTTGTAATTGGATTTCTAAATCTTTAATTTCTTGTTGTAGATTACTTTGTTGGGCATACTTTCTTTTATTTCTCATAGCATTGTAAGAGATTGTTATTCCTCTTATAAATGCCTTAAATGTGTCCCATATATTTTGTTTCAAGTTAGATCATTATTATTTTCCTTTAAGAAGAAGTTCAGTTCTTCTTTCAGTTTATTAATATATTCTTCTTCTTTTGTTAAATGAGTGTTAAAAGTCCATCTTTTCTTTGGTTTTCCTCTACCTCTCCAGGTTATTTGAATTGGATTGTGGTCAGCCCAGTCATTTGGTAAGATTTCGCTATCTTTGATTTCATTAATCAATTCACCGTTTATCCAAGCCATATCTATTCTTGTCCAAATTTTGTGCGGGTTAGAATAATAAGTAAACTGTTCTTTTTTGGGATTTAATTTTCTCCAGATATCTACCAGATTCATTTCATTCAACATATCCTTACATGGCTTAGAAAATTCTCTATTCCCTTTTTTGTTCTTACTCCTATTACTATGATCCTTCCGTAGTCAGCAATAGAGTTAAAATCGCCAATCAGAATAATATTACCATTTTCAATTCTGTTATTTTTGATGGAGATGTTTAAAAATTTACCTTGATCATCATTTGGGGCATAGATTACTACCAGTAAGAGTGTAATGCCATTAATCGAGATTTGTACTACCAGCGTTCTTCCTTCAGGGTCCGCCCAGATTAACTCCGCTTTTAAGTCATCTCTCACATAGATTGCGATGCCTTTCTTTTTGTGTTTATCTGCTGGTGCTGTAAATAATTTTCCCAGTTTTGGACACTCTAGGAATTTCTCCTCACTTTTCCTAACGTGTGTTTCTTGTATGCAAATTATATCAACATTTTGTTTTATTAGTTTGGTTAGAGTCCTTTTCCTTTTAGCTCTTGAATTTAGGCCGTTTATATTAATGGAAAGAATTTTCTTTCCTTCGTCCATTTACTTAAGTCTGCCTCGCTTTTTGTCTCGTAACTCTACGGCTCTCTTCTTGTGGCTGATATGGAGTTGTTTCTTCTCTTCCTCGTTGTAAGTTGTCTTTCCCTTGAATTTGGACAGATCTTTCTTCCTTGTTCCTATGGCGGTTACGATCCTCCTGCATATTTCTTTGGATTTTCTCCCTAGTGAGTTGATCCTCCGTGGTTGTTAGCTGTTCTAGGAAGTTTTGTGCTTGTTCAATTGAGTCTATTTTAATTTTTCTTCCCTTCCACGATATTAGCATCCCTTCTGGGATTAGCCATTTAAATGAGATTTCGTTTTTATTTAAGTAATTAGCTAAAAATTTATATTCTTGCCTCATGGCCCTCACTTTACTTGGAATCTGCTTAAGAATTATAATCTCTTTGCCCTTATATAATATTCTCTCATCTCTGGCCTTTCTATATATTAGGTCTCTCATGCATCTTCTTGAAAACGGATATGGATCTCCCTTGGGCAATTGTGACGCCTTGCATAGCTGGTATTCACCCTATAGATTTCATCAAATTCCTTGAGTAATTCATCTTTCTCTTTTCTACTAGTTCAGCCAACAAACCTGCCATTAATTGTTCTAATTCTTCATTTTTGGATTCCTCCACATTTTGGAACCTTAAGTATGCAGCTGCTCTGTCCATCTCAAGTTGGACCAAGGAATCTTCCATTTCTTTATTAACATTTTTGAAATCTTCCTCAGTCCTTTCTAGGTTCCTCTCCACTTGTTCCGTCCTGTTCTCTATTTCTTTTATTTTTAATTCAGTTCTTTCCATGACCAATTGAATTGTCCCAACCCTATCTTCAACTCTCTGTATATCTGCTCTCATCTCCTCTTTTAATTTACCCATTTCTTCCTCCAGTTCGCTAATATCTGCTCTGGTCTCATTATGATTCCTAATCATAATCTCCTGCATTCTAGACATCGATTCTTGCATTGATTCTTGCAGGGATAATAATGTCACTTGTAAGTTGGCATTCGTAACAGTCGGTTGTTTTTCTCCTTTCAAGGTCTCTTCTATAGTTTTCTGCGTTGTTGGGGAGGCAGATGCCAGAGTTGTCAACAAGGTCTGATTGTTCTTCCTTCCTGTTTTCAGGGCCGTGGTTGTTGTGGAAGTCATCTCTGCTAAGATTTGTTTTTGCAATTGGACAATGTTAAGAATATTATCCCAAATCACCATTCGATGTAATAGCCCTTTAAGTGTGATTACAAATCTATTTGCTATGCTTACACCCCAGATACTTTTAGCTCTCTTTCTTTGGCCCAATCTATCATTCAGGCAAATTAAATTCCAATTCAATAGAGTGTTATCAGTTACTATACAATACTATACAATAGGTGCTATACAATAGAATGAAATCAAATATTATGTATTATGTATTATTCTCTATATTAAATTCAAATACCAGAGTTAATTGTATTTTACCCCTAGTAAATCATACTTGTTTAAAGCATACAACCAACTCTAGAATTTCTCACTCTATATATACTTTTGTCCTATAAATATTTAAGATTCCATTCTATCTGAGACAACCCTATTAACAGTCCTTAAGATTTTTATATATCCAAGAGAGTCTAATCTGTAAACCCTAATACCTGTAACAAGTAGTTTGGCTTTATACTTTATACTTGTATTTTTAACTATTATAAAAAAAAAGAAAGACCAGAGAGAAAGGGAGAGAGAGAAAGAGTGCCAGAGGAAAGGGGTCTTTCCAATTATAGGAAATCACTAAGCACGTATCTGTAGGATTAGTTCCATAGAAAAACAAGTCTGAGTTAGGGCTGGCGTTTAGTCTTTTAGTCTCTCCTCCTGGGCGCACCAAGGAAGCAGGGGGAGGAAGTGCTGACTAATTGCTGTCAGCGATCAGTCTTGGCCAGGCTTCCGTCTGTCTCCTCCTTCTTCTTCCCTCCTCTTCTCCCCCTCTGCCAGCAACCGTCAATCCACCGTCACTTTGGGTATCCGCCTCAGATTAATCACTTTAAAAATCAGTTTTTGTAGACAATAATGCTAAGAGGAAAGGATCTTGCATATAAAAGTCAGTGCGACGTTTTCCGGCTCTCCACCTCTCGCTCTGCCCTCCTTCACAGCCAAAATCCTCTCCTAGTCTTCCAGCCTTCTCAAGCACTGATCCTGGATGGCAATCCACTTCCGAGTTTCTTAAATTCCCACCGCCTTTCTCTCTCCTCAGCAACGCTCCAATCCACACTTTCACTCTGAGTGTCGAGCCACTCTAAACGCGTTTATCCCCCATTCACTTTTCAAACTGCTTTTCTAGCCGCTTGTCTCCAGCTTCCCCCCGTTACTCACAATGAAACAGGACCAATCGCTCTCACGGCTTTGTAATCCTTCTGCCCTTTTCCGCTCAGACCCTTCAGACTGTCACTTTTTGCTTCGTCAGTTCAGTGGCAGACCGGACTTTGGAGCCGCCATTAGCTGGCAGCTGGCTCAATCGCGCTGGTCTCAGAGGCTCTTCCTTCGTTGCTGGGGAGTTGCCTTCCCCCAAACAGCAACCCGGGGGTCCTCTATTCTGACACGAAGCTCTACAGGTTTCGTGTATCCACTGGGGATCCCTCCAAACGCGAGAAGAGGTGTTCGAAAGCCCCAGCTGGGCTTCTCCACCTCTGGACGTCCCTGTCCTGCCATCCTTTGTATATTTGGCTTAATCAAAGATAGTTCACCGCTAAGAAGACTAAGGCCGACGATAGCTTTGAAGAAGAAAAGACCTTACTGACAGTCACAAAATATGGTTTTATTATAATTGTCTTTCCTACCTTTGTTTTCCCCACTTTTCCCCCCTTCTCTTCCCTTTCCCTCTTTCCTCTCTCAAACTTTCCTTTCTTTCCCTCTTGGCTTACGCCAAGACTGGTGCGTCTCTTTGTTGTATATAATTTATAGCTGTGTTGTTGTCTTTTTTTAAAAAAAGTAAAATTAATAAAGTTTATTTAAAAAAAAAAAAGAAAATATTAAATCATGTTGTTTTCTACTTCCCTACTTAATTTTATTCTTTTGAAGATATTGCTGGTTTTTATGTTTTATGTAGTTGGAGAACTAGAGCACACATGCCACCAACATACACCAACTACAAAACACATATAAAACCATCAACAACATATTCATCCACTCAATTTCCAAAAAACTGCCTGATGACTCAGTACAGCACAACCAACACATGTGGTGAAAAGGATAAATAACACTGCATCAAAATGTTTCAGAAAGACAGTCACAACCACATGGTATCACTGTAGCACATAAACCAAGTAAAACCCACCAAAACATTCTAGTAAATCAAAAGACCTATCAGCCTCAAAAGAAAAAACAGGAGCCATCTACAACATACACTATAAGGACTGTAACAGCCATTCTGTAGGACAAACAGGCAGAAGACTATCAGAACACATCTATGAACACCATCTAGAAGAAATGATGAAAACTTCCTAGTTTCACAACATATCGACAGACTTAACCATAGATTCAACTATAAGTATCCTAAACCAAGCCAAGTCCAAAAATACTACAGAATTAATGGAAGCCTGGCATTCAGACAAATTGGCCATAAACCAACATATAAATAAGATCTACAGACTAGAACAGGGGCTGCCATGTGCAGCAGGAGCCACAGCAGGGACTACAGGGCCTTGTGGAATTTGGCCCTCCAAATCAGTCCCAGTTTTGCATGTGAGAAGAGCTGATCCTTCTACTAGTTTATAAAGTAGTATATAAATGAGAGAAAGCTTCACTTCTTACAAACAATGATGTCACTTTGCGTCTGCAAGAAAACAAACTAAGAGAGGACAAGAATCCCTCAATTCAATCCTGAGCTAAAATTAATCTACCACTACAGTGGAATTTTTTATGCTTTCCGAGTTTGGTTGCAGATATTTTATTATCTTAATAGACAATATTATCAGTGTTGATGGGTATAGGATTTGATCTTGCTTGCCCTGCCAGTATTGATGGGTATTGATAGTTTACTCCTAAATAGTTCCTTGATTAGGCTATTCTCTGCTTGATTTATTATTTTCTTGCTAGCACTTGAATAGGGTATTGCTGTCTGCTTGTTTGTCTTGTGTTAATCTTACTTATCTTTAGAATGGTGGAGAAGATGTGCTCTGGTCTTCTTGTTCCTTTTTTAGCTTTTTTGTTGTCTCTGTTGAATGATGTGTTATGTGGTTCATCTCTATGTGCCCAATGATGGCTAATAAGTCTAAGTTTCTAAAAATTCCTATAATTTTTTGGATTTAGTTTGATCTAGGATGCTTACGGTTATTTAAATGTATCTATGAGTTATTAATTATTTTTGCATAAGAAGTTCTTTTTCTTTCTTTTGCTTTTAATCTAAGATCTATTCAAGTTAAGTTTTGGTAATTATCTTCTATCTAAGCAAAATAAATACCTCAATTTTTTTTTTATTCCATGCAGCCATTTGCAGATTGATTTAACCCCAACAGTACTCTAAAAAGTCACTGGAGGTTAATTTGGGAATGTCATACAATTTAACTATCATTTGCTGAGGATTAAGTGTTTTTGTAATTGAAAATGCTGCACATCTAAATTGATAAATATAACTGTAAATATTGCAACTGAACCATATTAGAAAAAATATATTTGTTTTTAGAGCAGAAATAATAAAAATGTCTAATGCTACATCCAAAGTATAAATTCATGATTAATTCAGATATTTAGAAATATCAAGGAAAGTGACAGTTTCAACATAATGCAACCCATTCTTGATCTAAATTGTAATATTAAGCACAAGTGTTAGTGTACAGATTGGTTTTTAGTCTTGGAAACTTTGGGATAAGTGGGCTTCAGCTCTCAGAATTCTGGGAGTTGAAATCCATACATTATCAAGTCGCCAAGTTTGAATAAACTGGTATTCAGTTAGGAGATATGAGAAGAAAAACATGAGAGTCATAGGCTTTGCAGGGATACTTATACTGAATAGGAAGGTGGCTGTATTATTTCATCCTAAGGAAATCTGTTTTTGTTCTAATCAATACTATTTTTCCCCAATTTGAGCCTATTATGTTGTTTCATAATTTCAAAGTTAAAAATGAAATGGCAGTTCAACTCTGCCCAATTGTGCATGCAAATATAAATAAATACTCCCCTGTATTTATTTATTTATTTAATTTTCTTTTCTTTTCTTTCTGCAATAAAGAAAAATGATTCTTGTGCTTTTAAGTGTTTTACATAAGTGATGGGCAAAATGATATTCATTACTGTTCTAGAAAAACATCTGCTTCTAGGAGTTAAAGCCACAGAGCTGAGGGTAGCTGTTATATAATCAGTTGTTTGAAAGAAAAAGAACTAATCAAGATAGATCAGATCCAGGAGTGTCTGCAGGGTATGATAAAATAAGTCCAGATGGTGACTTCAAGGGTATGATGGAAATTCAGCCTATTTTTTTATGTGTGTTGCCATCCCCTTTACATTTGGTACATTTTTATTTATTGGCTCCATTTCAGCAGGTCCTGCTTGTTTTCAGGGCCCAAATCTTTAAAACAAGGACCAACAGCCCAGAATGATATCAGAATTTAATTCATGCCTCCCAACTTTAAAGTTCAGTGGTCCCAAATTCCAGCTACACTGCTTAGTGACAGTACAGTACTCACATCATTATTATGAGCTTATATCGAAATGGTTATTATATTATATTATACACAGAATGGAACCTTTTCATGGCAATAGGCTTGAGATCAGTTTGCTGTCTCCAGAATACATACCTTAAACATCAGCCGCTAAATAGATGTTAGTCATTCTTTTGTTCATGTTTATCAGCTTTCTGAATTACTTTGGTTGGCAATTGTGTAACACACAATGCTGGACTAATTTTGATTTTAATCCTCAAAATTGAGACAACCAGTTTGGTGTAGGGATTAAGACATAAGAATAGGGAATGGGAAGCCATGAGTTCAAGATCCATCTAACCATGAAAGCTGGCCGGATGATCTTGGGCCAGTCACTTTTTTCTCAGCTCAACTGCCTCACAGGAAACGAGAGGGGAAAGGATCACTTTTTGCAAACTCCTCAGTTGATTCCTTACAAGCAAAATCAATGGAAGAAGCCAAGTTCAATTAATGATCACATGATTCACTTAACAACTACAGTGATTAACAACCATAGCAAAAAAAGCCATAAAATTGGTCAATAAAGGTCAACCACCTTGCCTAGCGACAGAAATTCTGGTCTCACTTTGGTTGCAAGTTGAAGATTACCTGTGCTACTGCTCCTTAAAATAAAGTTCAAGAATTCAGTAATAGTAATATTGACTTATTTAGGCACATTTACCATAACAGTTTTGTTACATTTCAGTTCAATTTCATTATTGTCCAAGTTGTGGTAATGTGCCCCATGCCCACTGTACAGAAAACTTCAAGCTTATTTTTTCTTAATTTTGTGGTTGTTTATTAAAGCCTGACCAGCCACATTCATTACATATGTAATTTTCATTAGATGTGTATTTCAAAATGAAAGCTATTGTGGCTTAATGATTAATGTGTTGAATTAGGATCAGAGTTGTTATTTGGCAGAAACACATTCCACTATCTTATTATATTTGGATATACCAGCATAAGTAATACTATTATTGTAATGGCAAGTTAGAATGATGGAATGATGAGATATTTTGTGCCTGACAGCAATTGATATTACTAAATTGTGTAAATCTTAATTCAATGTCTCACCTAAGTGTAAGCAGATACACCTGAATAGACTGCTCATTCCAATGCCTGTTCTTGTCTTTTTCATATTTTAGTATATGTCTGGAGCAGTGGTGAGATTCAAAATTTTTTACTACTGGTTCTGTGGACATGGCTTGGTGGACATGGCAGGGTAAGGATACTGTAAAATCTCCAGTCAGAGATGGTATTTGCCAGTTCTCTGAACTACTCAAAATTTCTGCTACCAGTTCTCCAGAACTGGTCAGAACCTTCTGAATACCACCTCTGGTCTGGATATATGAAAGAGTTTGTGTGTATGTATATTTGTCTGGATATGTCTTCCAGCTACTTTAAGAGTGCATTAACTTCAGTGAAGTGACTTCTTAGAATATCTGTTTTGAGCTTGCTTATATAAGGTCTCAAGCATTGTTACAAATCTTTTTCTAGGACAAAAAATAATGTATATCTAGCTTTCAAAAGGTTTTTCAAAAGGTTTAAGGTGGCGGATTTAGCCTATGTTGCTGGTCTTTTTTAAAAATATATTTTCTAATCAATCCTGGACACAACTACTAAAGCTTTGAAGTTTAGCAAACATCATTTTACTAAAACTCCTAGTGTTAGTCCCTCTGGTCTGTTTCTGATATTCACACATATTTCCCCTTCTTTCCCTTTGCCAACTCTCTGAGGAAATTTACATTTTTAGCATGGTTCACAGGCCTATAATATACTGAATGTTTCAGAGGATAAAATTAATATTAAACAGCTTTGTATACACAATGCTTTTAGGCTTGTAAAAATAAGAATAGTTACTGCATCAGATAAAGTCATAGTATCAGTACTTCTACTCATATTCATACTGATAATTGTAATTATTGCCATACCGCAGAATGAAACAGCTGCAGAAAATTTTGCAAAGTCTATGGAGAATCAAGGTTTGTGAGGCGTAGCTCCTTTTTATTTACAATGCAATTATTTTATTTGAACTAGTTTGGGTGACTTTCGGAAAAGCTTTTTAAACCAACAGGATTGTTTTAGTAACAAAATGTAATAATTCATAGGAAACATCTGTAAGTTGTAGCGATGCAAATGATTCTATTTTGGCTTGGGCCCTGGCTGCTATTACACCCTGATTAATATAAAGCATGCCTGCTATTTTGATTATAAAATATTGTAGAGCATTTTGAAGATTTAAATATTTTTGTTCCACTTGGTGCATTAGTTAATGGAATTCCTAATGCACGGTTTTGACTAAATTGTCCAATTGCATCAAATTAACCATAAACACAAGGTAGTAATCCTAAAAACAGTTCTTGATATGGCATCTTTTAATTTCTGTTACTATACTAAAATATAGTATAGTAACTTGAGTTTAAATTGTTTTTCCACCATTACCCTATAAATAAATATTGTCTAAATTATTCACCAATACTTCACCTGGTATACCCAGTACACTTCAGTAGAAGCTGAACACAGAAATGGATCTGTTGCACTAAAAATGTATATATGAAGAAGCATCATCAGGCTGTAGTACTGTATCAAGAGCAAAGACAGAGAACACGCATGATATGAGTGTTTCCCTTCATATTTTGTATTATACATCAAGGGAAATCAGATCTAGAAGAAGAATAGCCCAATGATCGTTGCACTGAGATATAGAGAGAAAGTGAAACTCTAAATAGTTAATGCTGAAGCACCTGGTTGAGGAGAGAAAATTGTGACTGGCAAAGTTTGGGACTTCACATGCAATGACTAGTTCCCATGATCTCTGGGACACGTTACCCCGAGCATTAGCATTGCAGGTTCCAACATACTGTCTTATATAAGTGAGGCCGTAAGGGAAATTGGCACATCCATTTTTTAACTGGTGCTGATTTTGCATTGTATTGTATAATTATAGAACTGCTGCTTTCTGGCTTTCTGTACAACTATGTATGTATGTACTACATAAAAAAGTACAACATATAAGTAAAAGATTCACTTATGAAGAATGTTCCCCAAAGAAAGGATTGAATATCCGGGAATTTTTGCTTCTCCATTTCAGATGGCCATTGATTGTCCTCTTTGCTTCAGAAATAGAAAAGGGAGACAATTTCATAAGGGCTTCACTCCTATGCTTTTCAGGAATGGAATCTGTGTTGTGATATCACAATGAGTCTGAATAACTACACCTAGAGCACCACTCAGGAATGCCATCTCGAAATAGAAACAAATGAATGTCTTCGTTCAATTCATGCAATATGTTTTCCTTTGAGAAAGAATTATTTAATTCCTTTTAATAGTTCCTTTAAGAGTTATGATTTTGCAAGGGCCCGTTGAAATAAAAGTTTCCATCATTACAAATTTGGGAATACATTTCATGATTTTACAAATATAGCCATAGTATTTTGAGCTTTTCATTTCAGGGTTAAAAAAGGCCAAATGTTGGCCTAAATAACAACTGAGTTTCAAATATGCTTGGAATAAACACATGTCTATCATTTCACAAAAAATAAAATACAATATAAAATAATTTAAAATAAAAAAGAGAAGAAGTAAGGAAGGAGAAGGAAGGAAGGAAGGAAGGAAGGAAGGAAGGAAGGAAAGGGTAGACTCAATGAACAATTAGGTTTTTTTTTCAGATAACAGTTTTCTATTGTTTTAAAAGATGAAAAGTTGGCTAAGCTAAAGAACTTTAAAATGCAGATATTGAAGTATTTTGTATTGAACATCCAACTTCCAAAGACTTTTTCTCATGAGAGTTCTATATGAATATTTAATTTTAAAAGATACAATTTGTTTCAAGTTAATCAAGAAATGCTTATTTGTAATTTCCCGGTAGTCAAGCATAATACATGTCAAATTAAAGTAAATTGAAATTCTTATTTTCTCATGCTGCAGATTATTAGCTCAGGGACTCAGCACTATAGATATAGGGCACTGCAGTACAATTTAAAAAATAAATGTCAAGCATAAATAGAATTTGCCTATAATCCAGAGTTTTTAAATAAAAAATGATCAGAAAATAGTAAAAAAAAAAAAATTAAAGTTCTGCCTGAAATAAAATAGAATACTGGGCATGTCTTCTTTTATCTTCCCTGATAATTAGCAATAAAAATAATAATTTGATGAAAATCCTAAAGTAACAACTTATTTCAGATACCAGAACATTATACATTTTTGTAGCTAATCTCTCTCTCCCTCTCCCTCCCTCCCTCTCACATACACACACACACACACACACATTGCCTGTTTCTAAAGAGCATTGTTGGAGTTCAGTTACAGAAAGAGGGCTTAAGTTTCACTTCCCTTTAGGAAGTTTTAAATTCATTCAGCTGAGTGTTTTTCCATAACAAGGTTCTTTAGAATATTTTAGGGATATTGCTGAACAAATATAAGCAAAGATGGTTCTAGTGAAGAAAGACATTTTTATATAGACTTGGGACAATTATTGCTAAAGGCAACTTCCACAGTTCTCAATAAGACAAGTCCTGACTTTGTTGAAGACTTTGTCAGAGATAAAAAGGAATGACTTCCTTCATACTTTAAACTTGAATTATACTCCTAATACATGTTAGTATTGTAGAAATATAGATTATATGTTTAGTTTGGAAATTTCAAATGGACATTCTCCATTTTCTATGAATTGCATAGATTGGGGTAGCTAATGAATTGAAGACTTTAGAAAGCTTTGAAGCAGTTGTACCAAGCCTTTGAATGCTTGTGATTATTTGGTAATTATGGGGTATGATTTATACAGGCCAATTGCAATACATTTCAATTGCAATTATGCTATCTCATGGCCCTTACCTTAAGGTAGCTCTTAGAGTAGAGCAAAATGATAATTCAATGATTATAAAACAAATAATTTTCAACCAGGTAGGTTCTGTTTTGATTAATTGATTACCTGTGGTGTAAAACTGATCTTCAATACAATCTTTTCTAATGGGAGAATCTCTGGTTATTGCTCCAGTGATTATTCATATTTTTTTGTTACTTTTGAATTTCTGCTTTTGGAGCATGCCTTTTAAAATCCCATTAACCTTTTTGAATTCCTCCATGACAGTTCTCTAAACATTGCATTGATCCTCGACCACAAGGGCATTCAAGGTTTATGAACCAGCCCTCTAGAGAGTAAAAACAGCATACCATATTCCTTTGCACGAAGAAAAAAATAGGAATGGTATTTCTTTTTTCAAAGCAGCATCTTGACTCTCTTATAATAGCTTTCAAGAAGCTGGATTGTAAATCTTTGAGTCCAGGGCCGCTTGTCATAGACATTTCGTTTGGGGGAGGGGAGGGATGTTTTCCAGATCACTTCTAATGCATTTCCCAAACCACAGAAATTGCACTCACAATTTGGGAAAGTCCCATTCTTTCCTTGGGCTTCCTCAATCTTTCTGATTGGAACAATTTTGTCCAGTGAGTGTCTAAGGGGGATTTTCACCGTGATATCACCACCTATTCAAAATGTTGTGTTGCAATGATAATTCTAGTTGAGATAAGTGATCTGATCAGAAGAGAAAATGTTTGTCAATTAATCCATTCCTCTTCCCTCTATGCCAATTCAGTCAAAATGGCACTGTGTTTTTCAGCATATCAGAGCTCTGAACCTTTGAAAAGTTTTGAATTGAAAACGGGTGAATTAGAGCTTTTGCTCTGCTTTAGGTGCATGCCAATCTGTTCCAAATTATCTTGACATACTTTTGAATTTGCCTGTATACTGAGCAAGCCCTTTGTAACTTTTTTTTCCCAAATTCCAATTTCTTAAACTTCCTGTATTGCTTGAAGCCAGCCATCTTATATCATTCTTCTGCTTTGTTCAGCAATGCCTGAGTTCAGAGTTTTATCTTTGAAATATAAAGACTGGCAAAAAAAAAAAGAGAGTCTGCTTTTAATTTCCATATTTATTGGAGAGGAAATGATTCTGGATTCAAGATGTCTCTCCTAATGAAAGAGTAGGCAATTTTTAAAAATAAACTAAGGCCACACATACATACACAATCCAAGCTTCTTTGGTCCAATGTGAGTTTGCCAACTGTAGTTAAAACCAGTCCATTGCAAAAACCAACCACATATATGTAAAGATGCTTATATACTGCCAAAACCCACTTTCCAAAACTGATAGAACCAATACTTTTACAAAAAGTGTATTTATTGGACAATACTGACTAAAAATAATTGTCTGTAAATTTATGCAGACTCTTATTTTATTTTTGTTTTTTTGTTTTATTTTGTTTTAAGTTTTTATTGGTTTTTAAAAACAAACATAAACAAACAAAACATAAAAACATCAAGCCATTTTCCATATGGAGGCGGAGCTGGCATCATGACAATACGGCATGCGATCTTGGAGGTCTGAGATTGCTGCCAATATCTTTGCTCCTGGACAGTCCAATTGGATCTAAACCATCCTGAAGAGACTGTGAATGTAAAGAGCGCATCTATCAATCCCAGGGATACTGCAAAGTCACTGGTAGATCCAGGAGAAGCTCTTCTTGCCAGCGGCAAAGAGGCAGCCATTAAAGCTGCTGAAGTTGGGACAGCTCCGAAACGAAAGAGAACAGAAAGAGAGAGTGTGCCGGTTTGGTGAGAACTTTTTTTTAATTCTAAGATCTGAAAGGACACCCTAAGGAAAAGAAAGAATCTGTAAAAGTTTTGACAGAAGTGATTAAGCGGCGATTTTAAACAGGAATGTCAAAGTAATGTTTTTTTTCTCATTGCTGGATTTTCTATACATGATCTCTTATATTTTGAAACTGGACTGGTTTTTTCTTTTCCATCTATTTTTTTTCTCCTTTTTGATTTTGTAATGTTTTAGGCTAGAGACTCCCTTTCAGTTATTTCTTTTTTTAAAAATATCCTTTTCTTCTTTTTTTATTAATTCTTATTATATTTTGCTTGGAAAAGGAGGGGGAAAGTGAAAGCAAAGAAACTTTGTAACACTGCCAACTAGAGGCTTGGAAATATTCTATTTCTCCTGTGACCAGACAAAGCTGAGAAAGAAAGAACTGAGACTTTTTTTCAAGGATATTGCTATTTGATAAGATAGAGGGAAGAGCATGGAAGAGTATTATTGAAGGTGCTCTTCTGGGTTTCTATCAACAGCTGGAGTCTGGTGTTGAAACCTAGGGGGAAAAAGGATGATAAGTTTTTGGAGAAGAGAGTTATAATAAGAGCATTAGATAATTAAACAAAGTGCAGTGTGCTCTTTTTACTTTTTCTAAGTTGTGTTATCCCTCCTCACCAGCTTTATTTTATTTCATTTTTTTTTTTTTTGCAACAGCTATTTGGATCTTTGGCTTTGTTGGAGCTTGTCTTTGTTTTCCTTTTTTTTCTTTGGAAGTCCAATCTCTATGCTTGCTTTTTATTTTAAAGGGAAAGCTTTAGTATTAATGTTTCCTTTTTAAAAAGAGAATAGCCTTTTCTTCTCCTTTCCTGGTATTTTTGTTTTTTTATCTACCTTTCTGGTTTATTTTTATGCACTCTTTTCTATTTGAGACCTCTCAATTGGATTAAGCTGTTGAAGAACCTGAAGAATTTTTCCTTTTCTTTTTTTCTTTTCAAGCCTTTTTCTTCATCTAACTACTGATTGGATTAAGGTATACAAGAACCTGAAGAAATTATGTCCTCCCTTTTTTCCTTCTTCTTCTTTTTTTACCATTACTATTTGGCTTCTTTTTTCTACTATTTTTATTTCAAACTACAATTGGTTATTTCACAATTGGATTAAGGTTTAGAAGAACCTGAAGATTTTGAATTGCTTAAAATGAGTAGGAAACTTACAGCTCCTGGTTCTTCAACTTCTATTTCTTCCTCTCTACCATCTGGAGTACAACGTTCAATACAGACAATGTTAAAGCAAGAAAAAGAACAAGAAAAAGTAACTCTGCAGATGATTATGCAAGGAATTCAAAATATTCAAGCAAGATCAGAGAATATTGAAAAGAGAATAGAGAACATTGAACAAAGAACAGGGAAAACCAGTGAAAAAGTGGAGAACATCCAACAAATGATGTTGAAGAATGATGAGAGATTCCAAAAAAATGAAGAAGATAAACAAAGAGACAAGAAAATTGGAGATATTGATAATAGATTAACGGTAGTTGAACAAGATAAAAGTGGTATGTTGAGATGGGAGATGGATAGATCAGAATTCTATCTTAGATTCCAAAATGTAGAGGAAGAAAAAGGACAAAACTTAGCTGAGATAATGATAGAAATACTGGCTGAAGCTTTGGATATAACTCAAGGGAAGATGATGGATGGAATAGATGAGGTTTATTGAGTTTTCACAAGATAAGCAATGAGAAATAGCTTACCAAGAGAAGTTCACATTATATTTAAAAAGAAAGCCATTAAAACGCAAATATTGCAAGTGGCAAAAGAGAGACATTGAAATATAAAGACAAGGAGATTGTGGTCTTGAAACAAATACCCAGAAGAGTGAGAGAGATGAGAAGAGAATATTGATTCCTGACTAAAATGCTACTTTAAAAAGAGGTGAATTATAGATGGCTGATTCCAGAAGGTTTAATGTTCACATGGCAAGAACAGAGACATAGAACTGATTTAATTGAGAAAGCGGAATTATTTTATACAGAATTTTTTGGAGGGAAAGAGGAAGAGGCAGAAAAAGAAATCTCACTAATTGAATTCCAAGAGGACTGCCAAATGGCGATTGAAAAAGAAGAAGGTGCAGTAGGTGGAAAGGTGGAAGCCAAAGAACTAAGATCTACGAGAACTGCTAAACCTAACTACAAAATATAACCATAGAAGAGAAAAAACTGATTACAATGAATATAAATGGACTTAACTCAGCTGTTAAAAGAAGGAAAACCTTTCATAAATTAGAGAAATTAAAATTTGATATAATTTGTCTACAAGAAGTACATATTAAAAAACAATATGAACAATTGTTGATACAGCCAAAACTAGGGAAAATATTTACTTCCTTGACACAATGTAAGAAAAGAGGAGTGGTTTTATATATTAAAGAGACCATCCTAGTAAAATTGATTTATACCGATGATGACGGAAGAATACTAATGGTGGAAATAATGGACAATAATACGAAAACATTGCAATCTATGCCCTGAATGACAAACAAGAAGAATTCTACAAAAAAATTACATATGAAAATAATTGAACTGGACTATGCTAATATAGTTATGATGGGAGATTTTCATGGAATTGTGGACTATACAGCACAGAAAACAATAAAGCAAAACAGAAAGACTCTCCCTAAATCTTTTTTTAAAATGGTAGATGAAATAAACTTAAAAGATACATGGAGAGAAAGAAATGCTAAAACTAAACAATACACCTTCTATTCAAATAGATACTTATCATGGTCCAGAATAGATATGATATGGATGTCAACAGAATTAATAACTAATATTCAAGAAATAAATATTGAAACAAGTATTTGGGCAGATCACAATCCAATGACAATTAAATGGAAAGGACAAAAAAGAAAATCTAGATGGATGTTAAATAATACTATTTTAAAGGAAAAAGACTTCATACAGTGGATGGAGAAAGAACTGGCTTTCTTCTTTAGAGAAAACAAAAAAGAAGATACATCCATTCAGAATGTATGGGATACAATGAAGGCATATGTTAGAGGCTTGATAATAGACTGTACACGGAAAAGAAATACTATGAAAAGATTAGCCTCTAAGGCCTTAGAGGATGAGTATAAAAGACTTGAAAAAGAGCTACAGAAAATGCCACAGAAAAAGGATATCAAGCTAAAAATGGATATAGTTAAACATAAAATGGGTCAAATAGAAAAAGAAGAATTAGCACAGAAAATTAGAGGTGCTAAACAGAACTTTGAAGATGCAAACAAACCAGGTAGATGGTTAGCATACAAATTGAGAAAGGAGAAAGAATCAAGGAAAATACTGCAATTAACAGATGGCCAAGGCCAAGTTCGCTATGGTAGTAAAGAGAAGAAGGAAATCATTCTAGACTTCTATGGGAAACTCTAAATGCAAGAGAATATTGATAAGGAAAGAGTTAAACAGTACTTACAGAATGCTAATTTACCTCAGATACCTAAAGAGATTGAAACAATGTTAGAAAGCAATATAACGATGATGGAGTTAACTGAAGCACTCAAGAAGCAAAATAATGGAAAGGCACCAGGCCCAGATGGACTTTCGGCAGAATTTTACAAAACATTACAAGAATCGTTGAATCTTCCATTGCTAGAAGTTATGAATGAAGTTATGTTAAAGAAGAAGATACCTAAATCATGGTCAGAAGTCTATATTACACTTATTCCAAAAGAGGAGGCCGATCCATTACAAATTAAGAACTATAGACCTATTTCTCTTCCAAATGCAGATTATAAAATCTTTGCTTCAATATTGGCAGAAAGACTTAACAATATCTAAATAATTTTATTCATCCTGATCAAAATGGATTTCTGCCAAAGAGACAAATTAAAGATAATATGAGAGTAATCTTGGACACCTTGGAATACTATGAGGCACATCCTGAAAAACAAATGGCTCTGATATTTCTAGATGCACAGAAAGCATTTGATAATGTGAATTGGTGATTCATGTTATTACTGTTGGAACAGATGGGCTTTGCTAGAAAATTTATTCAAGCAATAGAAGCTATATACTATAAGCAAACAACAAAGGTAATGATAGAGGGAGAACTGACAGACTCTATCAATATAAGAAAAGGAACAAGACAAGGGTGCCCACTATCACCTTTGTTGTTTGTGTTAACTTTGGAAGTGCTAAACAGAAATATTAGAGATGAAAAGAATATAAAAGGAATGAAAATCAAAAAGGAAGAATTTAAGCTGCAAGTATTTGCTGATGAACTGGTTTTCATCTTAGAAGACCCTCTAGAAACCACCAAAATTGATAGAAAAGATAGAGACATATGGAAAGGTGGCTGGTTTGAAAATAAATAAAGATAAGACAAAGATCTTGACAAAGAATATGCTATTAAGACAAAAGGAAGAACTGGCAGACCTATTGAAAATTCAGGTCACGAATAAGATCAAGTACTTGGGGATATATTTGACAGCAAGATGTAGTACATTAAAAGAGAATAATTATATCAAACTTAACAGCAGATAGCGCTAGATCTGGCGAAATTTACAATTGTCACTAATAGGGAGAATTTCAACAACCAAGATGAATATATTACCCAGAATTTTATATTTGTTACAAACAATTCCAATTAGGCTTGGAAAAGACTACTTTGAAGATTTAAATAAAATTGTGTTGAAATATATATGGCAAGGTAAGAAACCGAGAATAAAGTTAAAACTTTTGCAAGATGCTAGAATTAGAGGAGGATTTGGTTTGCCTAATTGGGAGTTGTATTATAAAGCTACAAATCTGATGTGGGTTAAGGAATGGATAACACTAAGAAATACTAGATTGTTGACATTAGAAGGACATGATTTGTTGTTGGGGTGGCATGCTTTTTTATGGTATAAAGGAACTAAAACACAGGGGTATTTTAGAAGACATTATATACGGGAGTCTCTGTGGTTAAACTGGGAGAAGATTAAAAGACAATGTTATTGAAAATTCCAGTCTGACTATCGACTATTGAAGCATTTTCTTATCCTATAATATACAAAAAGGAAAAAAACAGTTAGATATGGTGAAATATTGAATGAAAAGGGTGAACTCAAATCTATACAAAAACTAGAGGAACAAGGTATAAAGATGAATTGGTTTTCATATGCGCAAATACATTCAAGGTATGATAAAGATTCTAAAATGGAAGGTTTCTATTTAAGTACCCGCCTGGATGAACACAAAAATGCAGTAAAAAAGCTGGAACACACTTCCTCACTAGTCCAACACATGAAAGCCACAGGTCATAGCATCAACTTCAATGGCCCCCAAACCCTAGCCACTATAGAAAACCCCAGCTACAGAATCATCAGAGAAGCCATAGAGATTGAAAAATAACCTGAAAGCATGAATAGAAGAGATGACTCCACCAGACTGTCAATTATCTGGAAGTCTGCACTCACAAACAAAAAAATCTCCACACCACTCCACAAATAAACTCGTGTCAGTGGCTGAAGCCATGGACAGCTCCCTTTATAAGGAGCTGCCATGGCTAGTTCTTCAGTGTGTGTACAGAGCTAAATAAAACTACTGAACTGCCAAGCGTGTCCTGTGTTTTTCCACCTATGATCCAACACTGTTGACAAAGGGGGGATCCTGAACAAGAACACTTTCAGCAACCATGTGGCATCGATGGCCATTAGAAATCAACCGGCCAACAGAGATGTCTGGATCCAACATTCTGCCGTCTCCTTTCAACCCAACCAGAGGAGACTGGGATTCCTACATGGATCACTTTCACATGTTCCTGGAAGCGAACGACCTACTCAACCTCTTGGAACGGAGAAAAACAGTTGTGTTCCTGACCCATTGTGGCCTGGCTGTATTCAAGATTCGTCTTCCAATGAACTGAAGACGATGGTTTGGCTAGACTTGGAATAAATTCTACAGGCACACTACTCGCCCCAAGCACCATCCCTGGTAGACCAACACGAATTCCACAGACAGTGCCAAAAAGAAGGCGAGACCATTGCAGATTTCATTGCAACCCTGAGGGAAATTGCTGTAGCCTTTGAGTTCGTGAACGTGGACGAAGCCATGAGGGATCGCCTGGTACTTGGCCTAAGGGACTTAACACTACAGAGCTGGTTGCTTGTGAGGCCAAAAATAACATTCAAGGAAGCTTTGGAAGAATCATCCACAATGGAAGCATCCCAGCAATTGGCAGCAGCAATGAAGAAAATGAATAAGCCAGCACAAGCTAAGGAAGCCACTACTATACACAATGAGGACGCAGAAACAGAGCCGGACACAGAGGAGGATGAAGAAGTCCACCAGCTAAGGTCAGAACAAACGCCTAGAAACCAAGACAGAGGGGAAAGTAATTTCTGGTGCATGGGATGCAAAGGGAACCATCCCAGGGCTGAATGCAAATTCCGTGATGCCATCTGCCAGCAATGTGAAAGAAAAGGCCACATCACTAGAGCATGCAGAGCATCATAGTCAATATCCTGCAGGTCCAGGAAAACTAGCCCACCTCAGTGTTCCAGAATCAGCCAAATGGAGCCAGAAGCCATTGTCCAGGAGACTGCAATGAAGCAAAGACCCTGAGACGGAGAGAGGAGAGACCTACAAAACACTTACTGTTGGACACTCAAGCACTTGCAAGGCAAGCAAAATGGTGGCGACTGTCCACATCAAGGGAAGACCTGCAAGACAGAGGTCGACTCGGGATCATACCTCTCCATTATTTCCTGGAAAACAGTCAAGCAACTAGAAGAATTACAAGAGAAGCACTCAAACTGCAAAAGCTAATCCTAAAGGACTATCAAGGAAACTGACTTCCAGTGCTGTGAATCAATTTATTCAACATTACATTCAAAGATTTCAAGGGACAACTGCCTCTCACCATCCTAGCCTTTTGGGAATGGAATGGTTTGAGCTGCTGGGACCAGCTGGGACTGGCATTCATCAAATTGAGGACAAAAACTGGGAAGACGACCTCCAGGTTGAATTTGCAGACTTTTTGATGGCAAATCGGGCATTCCGGAATCCACCCCACTGACAGGAAAATAAAAGCAATCAGGGAAACCCAACTCCTAAGAATAAAATGGAATTACAAGCATTCCTGGGATTACTGAATTTCTACAATATTTTCTTGGATTCTGATTGGGCGATCCATGCTCCAACAGTGGTAATAGTTCTTCAATCTATATTCTTTTGAAACAAGCCCTCTTTTTAGTCACAAAAATATATCCATATATATTTACTCCAGAAGTGACAGATCGCCACTCACTCATCAGTTCTCTTGAAAACATAAGTTGTAGCATTCATGCAAGTGTGGTCCTGTCTGACCTCAAAGCCATGAAACATCCTTTTAATTCACAGCTGTTTCTGCAAAGAGGCAAATTATTTTGCAAGGACCTTACCCGCATTTTGGCTTCAATCTACTGCAGGCATACACAATCATTTTACACTGGTTATATACAGGTAGTCCTCGAGTTACAACCACAATTGAGCCCAAAATTTATGTTGTTAAGTGACATAAATAAAGGAGTTTTATCCCCTTTCACAACCTTTCTAGCTACAGTAGTTAAGTGAATCATAGTTGTTGGTAAGTTAGTAACCTGGTTGTTAAGTGAACCTTAACAACGTTTCTCCATTGACATTGCTTGCCAGAAGGTTGCAAAAGTTGATTATATGATCCTGGGACACTGCAATTGTCATAAATATGAACCAGTTGCCAAGCATCTGAATTTTGATCACTTGATCATGGGATTGCTGCAAAGGTCATAACTGTGAAAAATAGCAATAGCACTTCGACTTATATACCGCTTCACGTGGTTCACAGCCCTCTCTAAGCGATTTACAGAGTCAGCCTATTGCTCTCAACAATCTGCCTCCTCATTTTACCAACCTCGGAAAGATGGAAGGCTGAGCCTGGTGAGATTCAAACTGCCAAATTGCTGGCAGCTGGCAATCAGTCAGCAGACATATCCTGCAGTACTTGTCCTAAGTCAAATTTTTCAGTGCCATTGTAATTTTAAATGGTCACTAAACGAACTGTTGTAAGTCAAGGACTACCTGTACTGAACTTTAGTACAAAATGTAAATCTTCTAGAAGGTGGGCTTGCTGCATTTGGAAAGTACATCGTCTGACAGCACACTGACATACCACAGCTGCTGCCCTTCTTTTCAACATGAAGGTCAAAGAGGAAGTTTGGGTCACAGCAAATGTAAGCAAAGGGCCTGCCTTCTCCTATTACTTTTTGTGGCGCTTGAATGCCATTTGGAATTCAGCCCTGTGAACTCTTCTGGCTAATTCCTCAAGTCACCCTCCTCCCCCAAGACCCTGTGTGTTCCATTAGAAGTTGGGTGGAGAAAGAGGAGAAACGCAGCTGTTTCCTTCTTTTATTGAAACAGTCTTTGTATGTGTGAGCGAGATTGGCTTCAGCTTTTGTAATTAGGAACAGCATCGTAGTGATTGGATTAGAAGGACAAGGACTGTCTGAAAGGATATAAAGAGTAACAAGCACTTAGGAGTCAACCAGTTCCCAAAGCCAGAAGAAAATGAGTACAGTGACTGTGGTTTCGAGCCAGTTAACAACATCAGTTTCAAAATGTTTATGTGTTTTCCCCAAGTAAATTGTTTGGTTTTAGCAAGGATAAAGATTAACCATGGAGATTGTCTTTTGAAATCTGGACTCTTTTGCACACATGGGGGAAAAAAATGTTTCTTTGTGTGGAAGATGATGCTTCCTTGACTGTATTTCTCTGCTCATCCTTGGATTCCTTTCAAGCTGATGTAACTATTCTGATTAACACATTCATTACTGAATATTAACTGAAAAAAACCAGGGCTTTTTTTTATTAAAAAAAAGAAGAAGCAAAGTGTAGCTTTCCCACCCTGCAGTCTTCTTAACATATACCCTATTCCTTCTCCTTCCTTACTTGAGTAAGGAACTCAGATACATGTTTTTGAAAGATCTCCCTCCTTATTTTGGAAAATGAGAAAGCTTTTGCTCTACCCACAGAAAATAATAGATCCAATTATTTGGTATTTAAATAAAAAAGGAACAGATAATAGTTAAAGGACAAATCATTTCAAGGGACTTTAAGAGCAAATACTTGTTAAAATTTAATAAAGCTAAGAATGGACTAGTGAGACTAGGCTGTCAGTATGAAACAGCTTTCCATATATGTTGCAAGAAATAGCTTCTGTTTAACTAATATTTTGGTAAGTGAAATCAAAACCAGCAAGGATGGATACATTTTTGCAAATCAGGATTTAAATTGGTATTTAAAGCTGGCTTCCTTGTTTATAAGTTACTGGTACATATCTTGAGAAATTACAATAAAAGTTAAATTCTGCTTTAGTGTTAAGTTAAAAACCAGATAACATGCTTATGAGTGAATTATTGGACAGAAAAAGTTAATCTCAGAGCTTTTAAAGCTGTTTTCATTTCACAGGTGTGAAATGGATTGGTGATCTCTGGTTAGATTGTCTCTAAAATTTCCAATTCATCCTGAAACATATATAGTAATATTTGATTTACAGCTACTAATTTAACATGTCAAAGGTATGACAGGTTTTAGAAATGTACTTTGTGTCCCATAAAGCAATCGCTGTTGTAAAATGTTGTGCTGCATCCCGTCCGGCGGTCACACGATCAGATTTTGAGTGCCTGGCTGCCAGCATGCATTTACAATTGGTTGCCAAGAGCCATGTGATTATGGGATTATCATTTGCAACTCCTTCTGTCAGTTCCCATTGAAAGTTCAGCAGAACATCTGGCAGGGATGGTCCAAGCAGAGAAGATGGACAGGAACACAAATGCTTTAGCAGGCTATAGGAACAGGTCGAAACTTAACCTGTAACCCCATGATTTCACCTCCATTCAATTAGAAGAAAGAAAGCTTTTGATTCGGAGAATACCTGAAGATTTCAGCTAAATCCCGGCAGTCTCAAAAGTGAGCTGAATCATAATAATAAAGTGACCTGAAATCCTTGGTGAGCTCCAGGAATATTTGATAGCAAAAGAGCTGACCACTAAGAAGATTTTAATTCCATGTGCAGTATTGGGATTGTGGGCATTGAATGGTGCAATCAAGTGGCATCTTGAATAATGATTGCTTTATTCAATGACTGAGATGCCAGTCCAAGTTATGATTCTAAACTGAGGACTATCTGTATTCTGAAATTAAAAAATAAATAGTTGTGGTTCAAAAAGAAATCACTTTTATAGTAACAAAAGGCTTCAGATATGTTCATGTCAAGCATTGATTAAGGAAGAAAAATACTAACTTAGGTGGCATTTTTATAATGAAGACAAATATAGAAGAATGTGGTAATT
Source organism: Pseudonaja textilis (assembly GCF_049901715.1). Classification (NCBI taxonomy): domain Eukaryota; kingdom Metazoa; phylum Chordata; class Lepidosauria; order Squamata; family Elapidae; genus Pseudonaja; species Pseudonaja textilis. The sequence continues at coordinate 40,087,004 of NC_142008.1, read as the reverse complement.
AAAATGCTGGATTTCAATCAGATGGACTCACGTCTATGTCTTCAGCCATGGAAACTTACTGGATATCTTTGTTATGAATTTTGCTGGCTTAAGTCACTCTCAAATTTTTCTACATCAAAGAAATAGTATCATTCTACGACAACGTTTTTAGGGTTTTGTTTTACTAGAATTAGCACTGGGCAGTTTAAAATTTATGTAAAACAGTTTACCCTGCACGTCAAAAACTTGGTGCAAATTAAATGCAAACCAATAAGAAAGGTGTATACATTAATTATAATAATGCAAATAGTAATGTGGAGAGGTAAAAATACCACTACTTAAAATACTACTAATTGAACAATTCTAAAAATAAATGGGAACCTTAGGGGTGACGTTAAAGAGAAATAATATATTTTATCTTTTAAAAAAAACTGTTAAATTTTTATCTTCTTTTGATTTTATTTTTTAAACTATCTACTTAAGTAAAGATGAGCCCACTATATCCTGTTAAGGTCAAATTAAAGAAGGAGATTTGATTTGAACATTTATCAAATACTTTTCACAGTATGGTAGAAAAAGATTTGCAAAGATTCGAGCCTCTACATTACTGGCAGTGTACAATGTTTCTGTAGAAATCTGTTATAATTGGCAACAGGAACAAAAAAGAGGCATTCATAAAGTTCTCAACTGTTTTTTCTGTTTAATTTCTGCTACCATACTTTCATGAATACTTTTGCTATATTTTCTTAGAAAAAAATATTTTCAGATGCAGTAAGAAAATTGAAGTAACCTAAAGATCTATACATTTATTAAAGTACAGCTTTTATGGATTAGAATCCATTTCAGCAGATGTTTGGAATTGTGATATAAGAGTGGGAATTTCAAATCTGTGCCAATTTCAGGATGTCAGTAGACTCATAGACTTCATCATGCTACACAAACATCTAGGAAGAGGATAGGCAATTATGGATTGGAAAGACTATTATAGGAACTGTCAGTCAGAGATGTAGACAGTGAAATTCCTGTAAACATTTGTCTTTCCCTCAAAAAATAGACATTCAGTTTAACACAAAGAGATAACTTGCATTGATAAAATGATTCATACATTTACTGTTATAAAATGTGATAAATAGAAATAAAAATCTTATGAACTTGGACTTTTCATAGTGAAAATGAATTTTATCTCCTTCCTTCCTTCCTTCCTTCCTTCCTTCCTTCCTTCCTTCCTTCCTTCCTTCCTTCCTTCCTTCCTTCCTTCCTTCCTTCCTTCCTTCCTTCCTTCCTTCCTGTTAATGAAGCTGCAAATTATTTAGTTTTCCCATGCTATGTTTTCAGAAATGTTTTTACTGGAATGAAATGTCTTAAGGCAGTATTTCTTATACTTTGATCTATATTTAATTCATGTATTTGATTTTGCATAATTCAATAAAGTGGAGGAAATGTGGCATTTCCTCCACCTTATTGAATTATGAAAGTATTCTGCAGGATTCAATCTGAGTCAGTCACTGGGATCAGAGGTTTGTTCTTTCAAGCTTTAGGACTTGTGATAGAAATGAACAACTTTATTTCAGGGAGAGATGCAAAATTACTAGAACAATTCCCACAACACTTCCACTTGCTAAAACCTCCTCATACCATCTATTTTAGTTATGATGTTAGCTCTTCAAAGTAGCATAAACAATGATCACAAGTTCTGTCGAATCTTGAAAGAATTACACCAAGGATCTTTCTAGAAACACTTGTATTCTTCTATCTGTGTAATAATAAAAATGTATATTAATAATAATATTTAATATATTGCTCCAGTGTTCCACATTGGTGTCAGTAGCATTATGTTGTTCTCATGCCATTTTTCAGTAGCAATATAACTATTCTACTTCTCTGAGCATTAGGACACAAATTTAGAGATGTTCTGTTCTGCTTCCTCTGGAAGGAAGTGGCTATAATTTTGTTCTATATAATAAATGTACTTGTTTACAGATGTGCCACACAAGATTAGGTAGAGACACAGTTTAAATGTTCTGATAGACAACTAAATCCACTGCTCCACAACTTCAGAGAGAGGCAATTACAAAACAATCCGACAGAACCTAAATTCAATTTTCTACTTCTTTCTCTGTATCTTATTTGAAAATTGCAGTAAACTCTTTTGTTTGTCTTCAGAGGTGCCTGGAATATATTACCCTCAAATCTCTCTCTCTCCCTCCCTCCTTCATTCCCTCTCTCTATTTCTCTCTCTGTGTCAGGGAAATGCTTTGCTTTTGTACCACAGCATATAATCAGGCAGCTGAGGCTAAGGCAATATCTCAAAGATTTAAAAATACTGAAGAAAAGAAGTTTTGAATTTTTTAAAAGCCAAATCTATATTGAATGCATAGGAAAACAAAAATAATAAATAGCCATGTAAAGAAATACTACAGTTTGTAATAAGCAAATACTTTCAGTATACTTGATCCAATGTTTTCTATTTTATTTTTATCCTGCCTTATTATTTTTATTAATAACTCAAGGCAGCAACCTAATATTCCTTCCTCCTCCCATTTTACCCATAACAACCCTGTGAGGTGAGTTGGTCTGAGAGAGGTGACTGACTCAAAGTGATCCAGCTGGCTTTTACATTTTAGAAATAGAATTCAGTCACCAGGTTTCTAGCCCACTGCATTAACCATTAGACAAACTGCCTCTCTTATTTTCTCAACACTTTTACAATTTTAGTTTAATGTTTAAGATGCAAAAGGACCATCTACTATAATGGCTTTATATGTCTAAATAATATGTTGTGGTTTGCCAGCAGCAGGTGCAGACGGCTGAGGTCTCGGAGAGTGAGGACTCAGATGAGAGGCCTGCATGTGATGCAGGATGGGGCCAGGACCATCAGGAAGTGGAACGCTGCCTTCGGAGATTGTGGAGGCTGGCAGCAGTGATGAAGAGGTCCCTGAGGAGCCTGTGCCCAGTGCGCGTGCATGAATGGCTGCTCGAAGGAAAGAGCAGCTGCAGCCAGACAGGAGACTCGGGAGTAAGGCTGCAAGGTAATGGCCTCTCCCTTAAGAGATAAAAGCCAGCTGAGAAACCGGAGTTCTTTGCAGGAAGCAAAGAAGTTTTTGCACTCAAGCCTTGTGGATGTTTGGAGTATCTTGGTTGGTGTTTGGAGACTCTTTGTGTTTGAAATATTTCTTAGTAACTTTATCTAGTATTCTTGGCAGCCTTGCACAACTTTGGCAAGGCTCGTTCTTATCAGAGACAGTTAGTTTGAAACAGCCTTTTAACCATGAAGAAACCGAATTGGTAAAGAATCATTAAAAGGTTTTGCTGTTACTGCTGTTTCGTGTTTGTTTCCTTGGAACAAGGTTTGGATCAGAACATAATACAACTTGCATACATCATAAAACAAGGTGCACCAAATACAGAGATTAAATATACAAGTGGCACTTGGCATGGTAAACATGGACAAAATAAGTATTGAAATAACATGCTTTTAACTTGTTTCCTAAACAAAAGGTGGCAGAGGGCATTACACAATTTTCCTTTAAAATTCTGCCTAGCCATATATTCCATGTCTTCTTTATAGACAAGTACACATTTCTTCTCTGAGTGCACTCAAACTATTCCCATTAGCTTTGCTCAATTGTTCACAAGTGATTTTGATACAACACCTTGAAGAAGCTAATTGTTGCAGTTTTGGTGCAGAATGTGGGATTTTATGAAAATTAATTCACAAACACCATTCTGTCAGAAGCCATGATCATGTGAACAGAGCTGACCGTAGTGGTACTGCAATGACCACAAGTTTGCAAATACAACTGGTCTGAAAATCCTTGAAATTTCAATCTCTGGGGAGTAATAGTATTTGTTACTTCTAGTGGATATTGGTGATGTTGCAAAGTATACTTTTTTTGATAACTACAAAAAGTTCTTGGTTTGGTGTGGAGACAAGAGATCAAAGTTTACTTTTTTTTAATTTCCCGTTTTGATTTTGTTTTTTTAATGATCTGTTGGGATATGTGGATATGCAATGTGTACATGCAGTACATCCTGAATGAGTACCATAAATGGATTAATTTAGAAAGGGGTTAATTTCTAGTCTGAAACTTTATTAAGGATCTTTTAAATCATCTCCCAATGTTTGCTTTTTTTGAAAAGGTGACATTATCTCAATTTATAAATGGAAATTTGCACTGCAGTTTATTATTTCCCTGTCCAGAAAGTCTCCCAACCCAGTAGCTTCCAGATAATTCAGACAAGAGTTTTCATCTATGGTAATTAATGTCTTCAAGTTAACACTGGAGTTGTCTCCTTCATGTAGATTATTTTGTGATCTTCAGATAGTTTGAACTTCCATCTGCCTAACCAACATACTTCATCCAGAAACAAGGAGTTGTAGCCCTAGTAGACAAAACATATGGAAGATATCATGCTTATTGCTTCAGGCACGTAACCTTACCTGCTTATATCAATTGTTCAGTTGATATGAAGAGTGAGGAAGATTACTCTCTCAGTGTTCAAGACCATTGTTTGATCCAACTTAGAAAGTTTCTAAGCATCTTGACGTTGCTGTGACATTACTTATTACTATGTTCTACATTATTATGAAATTATTCAACCCTCATACTGCTTCCTTTATTATTTCAATAGAAGTAGTGGATTGGCAAGGGGGTATGAAAATTCTATAAAGGTAGCCCTTGACTTACAATCATTCATTTAGTGATCATTCAAAGTTACAACAACATTGAAGTTACTTGAAACCAATTCTCACACTTATGACTTTGACAGCATCCCAATAATCACTTGATCAAAATTCAGGGACTTGGTGATCATTTTGAGATCAAGAGACCACCCTTTGTGACCTGTTCAGATGGCTTCCAACAAAAAAAGTCAATGGAGAAAGCCAGATTCACTAAACAATCATGTTATTTGCTTAATATTAACGGCAAAAATGTTATAAAATTGTGGCCACATGATGAATCAGTTAATGACTGCATCACTTAACAATGGAAATTCTGGTTGGTGGGAAATCATGGACTACTTGTACATTTAGCAGCAGAGAACTGATTAGTTTACTAGTCAGTCACAATTTAAAGTTTTTGTTTATCCTACTTTTTCTGTTATCATGTTTCCCAAAGAAAAAAAAAGTAAGCAGCAGCTGAATGATCTGGGGTAGAGTACCTTTAATTTTGCAAAGCTCGAATGTTCTGTCTACAGAGTGCAGTTACTATAAAGTTTGTTTCTCAAGAACATTTCTCTGGCCATGATTCCAAGCTTCGAGGTTGACATGACAACCTGAAAAGCAAACAATTAAATCAATGGAGAGAAGAACAAAGCTAAGTAGCACTTGGGGACAGTGAAATGGCTATGAAAAAAGAGAAAGTATTGCAAAGTCTGACCTAACTGGAATTATAAGTAGGTATCAGAAATATTGCAGCCAAGAACAAAATGAAGTGAACTATCCACCTAGAACAGGAAGTAAAGTTATGGAGTGGCTGAAGCAACTCTCTTCAAAGGATAAAAGGTTTATGTTACTATTTCAACTCTTGCTAAGCAACAATAAAATCCTGAATATTTTAACCAAGAAGCAAATAGTCTTTAAAGGTCAGAAACTGGGATCTAAAGTATACAAGAGCTTTTTGTTACAGAAAATATCAGTGTTTATATTAAATATTAGTATTATTATAATTGACTATTTTAACCACTTTCACCCTGCTGCGTCAAATTCATTACAAATATAATCTTTTGCCTTCTAAGGATGTGGATGTGACTTCTCCCTTTTTTTCTTTTGGTGCTAGGAAAGTGAAGTAATGTAGCATGAAAACTTGTGCAACTATCTTCATGGATTTGCAAGCATATGTACTGTGCATCATCATTAAAATGATAGGTGCAACCAGACTCTTGAAATGCCATTCGTTTTGGAACACCCATTAAGAAAGGGCAATTAAGTATTAAACTGCCAACTTATGCTCCCCATTTTTAATATTGTTGATGTCTACCCTCTGCAGATGCCCCTGCATAGGGGGATATTGTGAGCTGCATAAGGTGTTGGTTAAAGAGCATTTCAGGTAAGTGACACCTCAGGAAAGCAAACTAAGCATGGAGAAATGTATTTCACTTAATCACAACTTGATCTATAAACCCAATATACTAAGGATCACGCTGATTAGAGCTTTCTACAATTTGCAGCAGGCATATTCTTAGAGGAGTTCTCTGAACAAGACCACAAATATTTTATGTTCAAAAACATGTGGTAATTATAAGTGTACTCCAGATTTGCTTTGTTGTAAAACCGTGATCCTTATTCTGAATCAGAGACGCAGCATGCTGCCTTCATAGGTCCACCATTTATTATGGTAAACAAAATGCTTACAGGAAAACTGATGGTTCCAATGTTGTAATTAAAAGCTGAGGGACTTCTGAGGTGATTCAGGGATATTAAAGCCATGAAATGACATTAATACATCATTCTTTTTTACAAGCTGTTGGTATGTGTTTACTTGTTTCATTTGAATCCCACCCTGCCTCAAAAATTCTTAGGCTAATATCTAAGTAGTTATCTCATGTTATCCTTGCAACAACCCGAAGGATGAAGCAAGCTGGCTCAATCAAGACTATACCCTGGGGATCCCATATTGAAATTAATCACTCTAAACTTCTCAGTGTGTGAATAAGGCATAATGTATTTTCCCCAGACAGAAAAAGTATAACTTTCAGAGAAGAGGGAGAAGAAAAACTCATTTTCTAAATTGGAACTGAATACAGGTCAATATTTAATATATACTGTCAGAAATGTTGGATTCTTTGTAATCAAAAAGAATTTAGAACTGTTGTAAAGTATGTAAGCATCCTGTCCTTATTTCCTGTTTGAAATTAATATTCATGAACAAGTATTGCAAGTAAAATGAGATCCTTGTTATAGGTGTTTTGGCCTATGAGAATGGGAACCTTTTCTAAATTACAATACACTCATTTTCGTTGAAGACTTAGGGTACAACTTGCAATAGGGATTTATAAGTAAGCTACAAATGTCAGACTACAGTCAAAGCAAAGAAACAAAAATTTAATGCACCTCAAAAATTATGGTCATGACCAATTTTATTAAAAGAACAATCTCAAAAACAATTTGGAAGAGAAATGAAACATCCAAACTAGGAAATGGTTATCAATAACAACTGTGTGAGATTAATTGTTTAATACAAAGACCCAATTCTCTGGAGAAGATTCTAATGTACTTGGAAAAGTACAAGAAAGAACTGAATGATTGACAGCAAAATGGAGGTAGGTTCAGTTACAGTTGTGATGTAGCACTTTGGAAGAGCTGAAAGACCAGGCTAGAGCCAGATTGCAATGGAGAATATCTATGTATGTGGTTGCTAGGACACTATTTGATGACAAATAAGGAGCTTCACTGGAGTTCATTGACATACATAACTTTCCAGTTCAAAACACTATCTTGCTGAAAAACTGTATCCTTTATTTTATGTAGAGGAATTCAAGGTAGCATCCCTCTTCCTTTTTCTCACAATAGCCACTTGTGACATCGGCTGAGTTGCGCTACACAGACGCAAAGTTCCCCAGGATTGGTAATCAGATTTTCCTGTTCTTGGTACAACACCTTAACCACTATATTACACTAGTTCTTTTTCTTTCTTCTGTATGCTTTGCCTCTATTTTCCTGGTATTTTAGTAACATGGGACGATAGAGTGATTTGTGCTTACTGTCAATAATGCTGCAGGATTTATTCTTTCCATAAACCAAATGCCTGGGTTGCTTCACAAATGATTGTTTAAACTACTAGGCTGCATTAGAGTGTGTAGCAAAATAATTTATAGTGTTGTGATTCCCTGGTCATAACAAAGGCAAATCTCCCAGGTGACAGCAGTAGTTTCTAGTGTGATTTTCATAGCTTTTGCTCATAGTTGCTTGCTATTGTTAATTTAAAAAATGCTTTTGGTATCATGCATCAGAAGTTCAGCTAGACTATTTTGTCTGCACTTCTTTATAACCCTAACCATATACCCATTTTCCATGTATCATTATTTCATTAACTGTTTGGCACACAACTGGGAACAGCAGAAGCAGTCATAGAGCAAAATGATGAGTCAAGCATTGCTATTATTAAATTTTTGTCAATATTATAAGACAAAACTAGAAGTTATAAATTTTCACCTGGAACTTAATAGTACTTTTTCAGGTCATCAACTGGTGTTGTGAAATCTTGCCAATTTTTTTAAAAAGTAACTGGATCCAACAAGAAGAACAGGAAGTACATGGTTGAGTCTTCATTACTGCTGCTAAACAAGCTACTGGAAATACTTTTTTCAAAACATTAGTGTCAATCAGCAAGTGTCTTGCATTGAAAATCTTTGCCAACATGAATCATTATCAGAACATTTTCCTTTATTTGCTTCTTTTTCTTATAGTAAAAAATAGCAAAAGTACCTAATAAATTTTAAAGAAAGGTTAATGTGTGCCTATCCATTCTGATAGTTCAAAGAAAACAACAGTGTATTAAAAATACTACATTGCAGCTAAGTAGTGGAAAAAACATTTGAGTCTTATTTTCAATGCATTTCCGTATAAGTGTGCCTTGTACTACAGCCTATTGAGCATAAATGTTGTTAATTGATGTCTTTTTAAAACAACCAAAAGCTCTGTTTTAATTATCATGCATGTTGTGACCTTATATTGGGCTATTTTGAATAAGTAGTTGTTTTATATTTTAGTTCTTGCTCCAGCAATGCAATTAATTTGCTCAGTCTATAGTTTTACTGATGTATATGGTTTGCACTATAACTATTATGGTAAATAGCTATTCTACAATATAGAGCTGTATAGATTTGCTTCATCTCCAGTATTTAATGTTCAGAAGAAAAAAACGCTTTATCCTATAAAAAGATCCTCGGCTGTAGAGCAAATTTAGTCAAATTTAGGTTTGACTTCTTAAGGGATATCTGAATCTAGACAATTACATAGTATTTTTAAAAAGGGACTTTTCTGTGTTCACTCTGCTGCCATCTAAAGGACATCTGGATCTTTTCAATTAGTGAAATAGAAACTGATAAATAAAACCCATCTTAGCTGAGATGACTGAAAAAAAGATTCAGAAGAAACAATTAATCATTTATTATTTTAATAGTGTTCTGCAACAATTAAAATCATATCATATGTACATATTTCGTAAAGCAATTGTGTTATTCTAATTATTGCACAGAAATTAAAACTACTTTTTTAATTTCCTTTTTCTTGGATTTGTTTTTTTAATTGGACAAACCTGCAGATTATCTATAAAACATTATAGATTCACACTTTTTGAATACACTCTTAAGGATTGTATTTAGAAGAAAACTATGCATAGAACAGGCTTGTGTAGGTAATATTTCACAGGAGATTCCCACCTGGTTCTGCATATAACAATGCTCTGAATTTGCATTAGACTTGAGCACATTTTGAAATAACTGAGGAGGGACCTCTCACATAGAATGCGACTAATGATGATTGGATTGGGTCCAGATTTGGCCAGACGCAATTGCAGACTTCCCTTTCTTCTTTATGGCATATTATGAAATAATCTATAGGACAAATTGCGGTACAGGGTATGCTTAATGAGAAAAAAATAACTTTACCAAATACTGAGTATCCCTCTTCTTCTACATCTCCTCCTGCTAGTATTCCTATCCATCTAACCTCTGTTAAAAAGAAAATCTGCTTCTGGCAACACACACACACACATTTAAATTTGTATTCTATCTAACTTGTGTGGGTGGTAAATTTTTTAAAGACTGAAATCCTACCTATGTGCTCCCAAGAATAAATTTCAGTGGGTAGAAACAGATTTCTGCTATGTTTGTGCTTCAACCCATGGCTGAGTGCTGGCTAGGAATTCTGGGAGTTGTGGTCTACAATATCTGAGATTTAGTTGGTTAGGCCTCTATATTACTCCTTATTTATTCAGTGCTAGAGAATATATTTTCAGGAAGAATACATTTTACATTCCTAAGAAAAAGGTACATATAGTACATATTGGGCCACCTCTCCTTATTTATTTTTTTATGGATTTGGAGCTATGCATTCTGCCCACAGAAGACTTGGAGTTTTCAGATGCCATTCCATTCTTAAATGAAAGCAAATTAATCCCATCAGAAAATGCCTTATCTGCAATCAATAGGAAATACAGATGGCAGATAGATTACTTCCACAAGTAAGCCATAAATCTGAAGGAGTGGTGTACATATGGAGTTGTCCTGTGATGTTTGGCAACAAAATGCCCAAATTAATCAATGTCATTATATTATGTTTAATAGCATTGGCACTGAAAATCACCATACTGTATTTTATCAGCAAAGAAAATACATTTGCTAGTGTGACTTATAATGCAATCTATACATGTTTATGCAAGAAATGTCACATAGTGTTCAGTAGACTTTATTCTATCATATTTCAGTTTTCACTGAAAATGCTACACATTGTATGCATTAGCCAGTTTAAAAAAAAGTTGTGCTTTGCTTCAAGAGTCTGTAGAATCTTAACAGATTGAAAAACAAAATCTGTACAAAGAAATCCTACAGATGTTATGTAGATGACGGCATTGTTGTTCTTAACATGATTATATAAGTCACTTTGGGCATGTTTTCTGCACTGAAGGGTGGGGTATACTTTAATCAAATAAATGTATTGCTTAATTATACAGAGAAGGCATCATATATGTGCACTGGAAACATCTGTTTGTTCAAGGATTAATAAAAGTATGGAGTGGTGGAAATGATAGAGAGTGGACTACTGATGGGTATATATATCCTTCATATATATATATGGCATTCAGCTTTGTTCGGGTATTTTCTGAATGCCATACATGTAAGTACCCGCGAAAACTTAAGTAAAGTAGATTTTCACTGGTACAGGTATGCAGGTCTTGGCGTGTTCAGGTCTTTTCCCGTGTCAGGTTGAGAGTACCTTGGCGATGTTTTGATGAGGTCCCACTCACCATCTTCAGGCTGGTGCTTTCGGCTTCCTGCTTGTGCAAGCAAAGCATGATCTGAGCTGCCGTCTCTCTATAAATACTAGTGGGGAGGTTGGCTGTGTTGTCCTTTCTTGATTGGTTGATGGGAGTTGATGTTTGCAGATTGGCTGGCTTTTTTGTAAGAACCTGTGTGGCTGAGGTATTGGCTGTGTGTCTATCAGCCTCCTGTGTTGTAACGACCTGGGTAATCGGCTGTGTGATGACCTTCTGAGTTCTATTGTTGTGACATCCTGGATCTTGTGCTGTAATCTCCTGGGTTGTTGGCTGTGTTGTAACATCCTGAGGTTTTGTGGTGTAACCTCCTGAGTTTTGTGATGTGATGTTCCGGGTTTTGCTTTGGTTCTGAGTTTGAAGCCTGGCTATGTGTTCATGGTGTGTGTCCATTTGTTTGGTTTGGGGATCGGGGTGTGTGGCAGCTGGTGATGCAGCCGTGGTCTGGTTTCTGGATGGTGGTTGCCTTTCGTCTATGGGGTGGGTTTGGGTTTGAGTCTGGTGAGGGAGATTGGTGGTGGCACCATGTGTTGTTTTGGGTCCAGTGTTGGTTTTTGTGGCTGGGACTCGTTTGTTGACAAGGGCTAGTTTCCAGATGTCTGGTAGATGGGAGGTATCGTCCCATTTATTCATGTTATGTGGGTGTTTCTCTATTTAGATAGCTTCCCTGATTATTCTCTTGTTGAAGTTTTCAGTATTGGAGATTAATTTGGTTCCCTCAAAATTAATTTCATGTCCTGTGGCTTTAAGATGCTGGAAAAGGGAGGAAGTATTTTATTCTTATCCAGGTCATTACAACACAGGAGGCTGATACACACACAGAGTATACCTCAGCCACACAGGTTCTTATGAAAAAGCCAGCCAATCTGCAAACATCAACTCCATCAACCAATCAAGAAAGGACAACACAGCCAACCTCCCCACCAGTATTTATAGAGAGACGGCAGCTCAGATCACGCTTTGCTCGCACAAGCAAGAAGCTGAAAGCACCAGCCTGAAGATGGCGAGTGGGACCTCATCGAAACATCACCAAAATACTCTCAATCTTACCCAGGAAAAGACCCGAACACACCAAAACAATAAAAATTAACCATGTAATGCCACCTATAACTATTTAGATATAATTCCAACTACATTTAGTATATAAATGTAGTTGGAATGTTCAGTCTTCCAGAATGCAACCTGATGGATGCAGCTCTAGCCTCCTAGCCTATCCACTATTAGTATTGCAGTCATGGTAATAATGTCAATCTTTATCATATAAGCATTGGAATCACTGAATCAAATCAAAAGGACTGTTGATTGTTCATGTATGAAGTACAACAGCATCCATAGGAGCTCACTGCTTTGCTCGGAAGGACAAAAGCCCACAAGCAATACCATTTTTAAATCAACATGTGACATCATTATGTACTGTACAATCAAGAGGGCAAGACTTATATTGCAGTGCCACCTTGCAGTGACTTTGTTCTCCTTATCTCACCACAGACGCTGCTGTTCATGTATGTGATTTGACTCTGAAACCCATAATAGAAGTGCTAAGCTTTATTACTGGACCATTTGCCAATCATCTGCAGTGCTATAACAAATCACATATGGAAATTTGCAATAAGAGCAGAATTACAGTCTAGCCTGCGGGTTGCTTTTCTATAATATAGATAAGAAAAAATAATGGCCTAGGAGTAAGTCCTACACTGCACAAGTATATTGCAAATCCCAGTTTGATTAATTATAGTTTGCTCAATGAGCTGGAATACTAAATGACAAAGGATAATTTCATGGGAAAATAACCATGCTTCAGCAGTGCTAAATTGGCACAAATTCCACAGCTGTTTCTCTTTCAACTTGCCGTGACACAGCTCAAATTATAAAACATCCATTTTGTTATATGCTATGATAGAGTGCTGTTGAGCTTTTAGGGTGGGGATATCTTCCAATTGGGAAAAAGAGTTGGCTCATCCTATCTTCTGGCTGAACCTGGACCTCCCCCAGTAGATTTTATAGGCAAATTTATTAACACATTTTATTTTAATTATTCTTATTATGTTCCAGTCAAATGGCAATTTCCTTAAAAACAAGCATACCTTGACATTTATCCAGAACCTCATGTGAGAATTACATTTTCTTTGCATTTTGGCTTCAACGTTGGGGAGAACATCTGGCTGGAAAGCTGTAGTACCATTGTAATTCTCAGTGGCAATCTACATGCAGTATAAATGGTGTCATAATGGCCAAGAAGCTCTAACTTCTACCACCATTTGGATAATGACTTTGTAGTTTTTCTACTGATGGCTGGAGAAGACTGGCTCAGATTGGCTCATGGGTAGCCCACTTGATTTTAGTGCATCTTTGTCTGTAGGAATGAAGATGATCATACAGTCGCTTTAAAAACCTTGTTGGGATTGGAAAGTAGAAACAGTGTAGTATAGAGGTGCTCTTGACTAAAAATCAAAACAAAATGCACTGTAAATAGCAAATATTTGAGTTCTAACTTTCACCAGGATTGGTAATAACTAAAAGTGGATCAGATATTAAAAAACAAATAAAAGAGATTGATGTTATAGTCTTAATATCTGTATATAATTACAGTAACCTTCCCAACCTGGTGGCTTCAAATCATAAAGTTGCCAGAATTTCTTCCTAATCCAGTCATTGTGCATGCTAATTAAGGTTTTAGCTCTTGAAGCCTGACATATCTAGAGTTGGGGTTGAAGGGTTAGGGTTCATGCCATTGTACCAAGCATGTTGTTTTGACTGTGATTTGTTGAACAAGCCATTATGAACTTACATCAAACAAATATATAAAACATGGTTGATAAACATACAAAAGCCAAAAACCTAAAGATTATCATGACAGTCATGGTTTTCAAGGCAACATGGCAGATCCTTAATTTATATCTTACCAGATGCTGAGATGATTTCTGGGCTCTCAATATCTGTAGGAACTGCTGGAATAAAGAAAATAAATATAATTATCTTCAATTTCTAATAGAAAATCCAGCTAGTACTTGGATTGGAATAATGTTCATTTTTACAGATGTTTGGTTCAAAATGTCAACTTTACATCCAAAGACTAGTACAAGACTTTTTTATCCGAATAATTTGCTTGTCCTCTTTCCAACAGTTCTTCCCCGTCTGGCTAACTACCAAATGCTTCTGCTGAATCCCATTCAGAATTAGTATTTCACTGATTTAAATCTGAGTTATGCCAAGATCATCTACAGGATTTATGTAGTGTTTGACCTGAGTTCAGAAATGCAAAACAACCATGAATAAAGCTACTTAAAATTAATATTTTATTTCTCCACTGCTTATGAAAGGGAATGAATGAAAGAAGTTTCCAATTATCCTAACCTAGTGTCATTATCTGATTCTTCCACAGCAAAAAAATGTCATAAAGTTATTGCAACAATGTAGGAACTGCTGGGGAATGTACAGGAATAATAATGGTAGCTTTAATGCTCCTTTAAATAGCAGGGCTGGGAATTTCCTGCTACCTCCTTGCTTACATGTTGGGATTGACTGGAAAACAGAGCAATCTGATGATTCAATCCAGTGCAAAATCCATTTCTAGCACATGCCAATATCTCTTCATTCAGTGTTTTCAGAGTCATTCGTTAGGAAAACGCACTATTGGACATGCTATTGATGTACCCCAGAAGTAAGTCTGATTCCTGCTATCAATTTGGCTTTAAGTTTAAACAGAGCAATTCTTTATAGCAGTGGTTCCCAACCTTTTTTTCGCCCCACACCCCTAAAGAAATTTCGTTCGAACCTCACACCCTCTGAAATTTAGACTTTAGGAACTACTGAACGTGTTAAATATATAGTAGGATCGAATCTTTTCAGCTATGTATGTGACGGCCACTAAATAACGATACTTAACTCTAAAATGAAAACAAAGTTAATCTATTGCATAATAAATAAATCAATAAATAAAAATAAAAATAAATAAAAATTACCTGGACTTTTCTTGTACCCTCTGGAATATCGTCTCGCACCCCCAGGGGGTGTGAGCACCCCAGGTTGGGAACCTCTGCTTTATAGCAACTAAGTTAGGAAAAAATTCTTTTAGGATGTTTACCCTGTATAGACAATTCTACCTGATCTCATTTCAACTGACTTTATCCAACAATGTAGCTTAAATATCTCAATATTTACTGTCTTACAAATCTTCGTACTTTATTCCTACTATGAGATATGAATATGTTTCAATAGATTAAAACAATTTTGATTTCAGTGGTGGGTATTGTGTTTCTCAAAATAAGGAGTCAAAAGTTTTTCCTCTTTTCTTCCCAGGATGCTTTGGGAAAATTCTCATTTCTGTAACATTAAAATGTGTGGCTTTCAGCTCCCACAATTCCCTATGCCATTTAGGGAATTCTGGAAATTGATGTACACACATTTAATATGTTGACTTGTTGAGCTTAAGAAACAGGAATCTAAGGCAATCTAACTTGTATGTTGTTCAATTTTCTGACTAGGTTCTTCTTTACTTCATAATCAGCCACAACTATCCCTTCCAGATTTTCATTGAGAATGTTTTAAAGTTTTAAATTTTTTTTATCAAATAAAGTTAGATAAAGGAACCCACTGTATTTTTGGGTTCCTACCAATACCTACTTCTGTTTTTCAGTGCATAAAATCTGCAAATGTAAGAATTTGTCAGATTATGGGATCATTTCCTAAAGGTGTAAACTTTGAATATTGAGATGAAAGGAGGCTAGAGATCTTCAGATTAATCTGTCATGCTATAATGGTTGGATTATCGGTAATATTGCCAGCTTGGAAAAGTAAAAGAAAGTATGTGAAATTCTGTCTGAAAATCGGGAGGGGGGGAACCCTCAGCACAATTAGTGTCAATAAAAGTTTAACACTTTATGGAAAGCCGGAATATTAAATGTGTCTGCAGACTGTGAAAATAAGACACCCCACAGCCCTGGGATTATCATTTAAATTGTTTGAAGAGAACATCTAGTGTCCCTAATTTTTTAAAAATGTATTAGATATACCCACCCCTGCCCTCTTGAACACTGAACAATGCACTTTCAACCTTTAATCTTAACACAGTTTTGTGAGGTTAGGCATGGTCAATTCTTATTTTCTAGCCTAATGTTTTATGAACTCAAAGCCCTCCAGTTCTACTGAACGTCAAGCCAGTACAGTCAAAGAAGCTATAATTTCCAGCCATTTGGAAGTCACATTATGTTTGCTGAAAGGATCACAAGACTGTATCCTGTTTGTTTGAATGCTTTAAGGTGTAGCGGAGCAGGAAACATACCAAGAGCATCTTAGCACCAGGGGACTGTTTCGAAAGGCTGTTGCAGGCCCATGAAGGCAGCATCTACCTTGGGAGGTCAGGCAACCAGAATCAGATTTCCACTTGTGGAAGGGCAAAATCTAAAGTCCTCTAAGCCATGGCTATTACTTTGGGCAGATAGGCGAAGATGACTCACACCACTAGCGAAGGGAAAGGGGAAGGCCACGAGGAATCCCAGTGGGCTGACCACTCCGACTCCTCCCTATGTTAAAATCTATGAGTGCTTAATCTTCGGTCCACGAGCTTCTGTTTCTCTCCCCTTCGCCCCTTCTCCTGCCTAGACGGCAACCCCGCTGCTTAGCTACGCTCCCCTCGCTATCCCTCCCTCCTTTCCACCCCAACCCCGCGCCGCCCTGGTCCGGCTGTCTCCTTCCAATCCGCTAGGTCTGGCCTTTCTCCCGTTCCCCTCCTTCTATCCGATCTCCAGGTCTAGCGAGTTCCCGGGGGCGAAGTGTGGGAAGTACGAGTTTCCGCTCCGATTGTCTGTCCCTGGCCGCCACCCCCGCTTGGCTTGCAGGCTTCGAGAACAACCGCTCAGGCACAAACAGGAAAGGGTCGCAGGGAGCCAGACCCCAACCCGAAGGCGCGGCGGTGGGAGCTGCAGGAGCAGGAGACGGAGCGCTCGGGCAGGTCTGGAGCAAAGAGCCGTCGGCGTTGTGAGCTAGAAGAGCGCGGCTGGTGGCCTGCGTTGCACTCGGAGCTGGGTTCGGAACCCAACCCAAGCCGCCGCCCACGAGGAGGGGATGCCGGAGAGACGCCGAGGGAACTGGGGAAGAAGCCCGCCGTTCGCCCTAGAGAGATGGAGCCGCCGCCGCCGCTCCAGCTCAGAGTCCTCCTGATGCAGCTGCTGTTCGCCTACTCGCTCTTAGTGCTGCTTCCGCCGGCGGTGGCGCCCATTTGCCCGGAGTCATGCGACTGCCAGCAGCAGCAGCACGTCCTCTGCACCAATCGGGGACTACGGTCGGTGCCCAAGGCCGCCGAGCCGCAGGACATCCTCACCTATAGCCTGGGCGGCAATTTCATTGCCAATGTCTCGGCTTTGGACTTTCACCGCTTGGTGGCGCTGCAGCGCCTAGACTTGCAGTATAATCGGATCCGTTCGCTCCATCCGAAAGCCTTCGAGCGCCTGGGGCGTCTGGAGGAGCTTTACTTGGGCAACAACCTCTTGGCTTCCTTGGCGCCGGGCACACTCCGGCCACTGGCTAAACTGCGAGTCCTCTACATCAACGCTAACGAGATCAGTTATCTAAGCACCGCTTCCTTCGCTGGTCTAAACAATCTGATCAAGCTGCGGCTGGACGGCAACTTGCTGGCCTCGCTGAGCGACGCCACCTTTTCAGGACTAACCAACCTGCTGTATTTGCATCTGGAGGCCAATCAGATCCGTTGGCTGAGCCGTAATGCCTTTGCTGGGCTTGGCAAGCTACGCTTCCTTGACCTGTCTGGCAACCAGCAGAATTTGCTGCGCCACCCAGATACCTTCAGGTCTCTGCGCTTGCTTAGCACCCTCCTCCTCTCTGGGAACAACATGCAACAGCTAGGGAAAGGATACTTCCAACATCTCTCCAGCTTGGCCAGGTTGTCACTGGGTGGAAACCGCCTGACGTGGTTGGCAGTGGAGGCTTTTGCTGGCCTGGGGTCCTTGAAAGAGTTGCACTTGGAAGGGAACCTGCTAAGCCAACTGCCTGCCAGCTTATTCCAGCCTCTGCAAAGCTTGGAGGTGTTGGATCTGAGTAATAATCTCCTCACTAGTCTTCCTGCTGGCACCTTTGGTCTCCTAAATAAGTTGCGAGAGCTCAGTTTGCAGGGAAATGCCCTGGCCTCCCTTTCTGGAGATCTCTTTACCTCCAACTCAGCATTGTATTGCTTGGAATTGGATGGGAATCCCTGGAACTGCGATTGCCACTTGCAAGGGCTGAAACAGTGGCTGGCATCCTGGCATTCCCAGGGCCGGCTTCTGACTGTGTTTGTCCAGTGCCACCAGCCACCTGCCCTGGCTGGGAAATACCTTGATTACTTAGAGGATGTGCAACTCTTTTTGTTTTCTAATGGCTCTTGTTTGGAAGGGTTAACATCTGCCAATCCTGGAGGCAATGGTAATTCTAGCTTAGGCTTGGGCCTGGATAAACAGAGCTCCCCACCTTCTATTTCAACTGGGTTGCTAATGGGATCCCAGAAGATGGTATCCGAAAAGGGAAGTTGGAATGTGCAGACAGATCCAACCACTCTGTTGCCCAGCTTTCTTATCAGTACTAGATCTCCCTCTGTACTTGCTGCCCCCTGGCCTCGGCGAGCAGGAAAACACCACTTGGTATCTAGTACCCTTCCTCTGGTCACTGATCCATGTGATTTTAACAAATTGTTTCTGTACAACCTGACAGTGGATACTGTCACTGAAAGTGCAGTGACAGTGCGCTGGGGGGTCCACCCACACCGCAGCCCTCGCTTGTTAGGGCCTGTGCGCTTCAGAGTCCTTTTTGATCGCTTTGGTGCTGCCATCAAGTTCCAGCGCTTTGTTTATCTCCCTGAATGGAATGAGCCAGTAGCCACTCTGCGAGAATTGCGTCCGGATACCCCATATCTGGTTTGTGTGGAGGGAGTGATGGGGGGCCGTGTCTGCCCAGTGGCACCACGGGACCATTGTGCAGGGCTGGTCACTTTGCCTGAAGAGGGCGTGGGGGCAGCAGTTGCTGCGATGGCTGGGGGGACCCAAAGCTTGGATCAGCAGCTCCTCACCCTTGTGCTTTTGGCGGTCAATGCTCTGCTACTCTTTCTGGCTTTGGCTGCCTGGGCTTCCCGCCTGGTGCGGAAGAAGGTCCTGGGGTGCCGCCGGAGAAAGGCAGCCTCTCCAGTCCATGTTAGGCAGATGTATTCCACCCGTCGGCCCCTCCGGTCCATGGGGACAGGAATCTCCACCGATTTTTCTGGCTTCCAGTCCCACCGTACACCACGTAGTGCTGTTTGTGCCTTGCGTGAGGCTGACCTCATTGAGTTCCCTTGTGAACGCTTCATGGATAGTAGCACTGGAGGGAATAGCAGTGTCCTACGTGGAGAAGATAATTTGTTACAACGGTTTGCAGATTAGAGATGGGCTCTAAGCTAATTTTCAAGTCTGCTATCATAAAATGGCCGCTGGCATTATGATTTAGTGAAGTCTATGGGAATGCAGCTTCTGCAATGGTGCCCCCCCGCCCCCGCCCTCGGAAATGGGAAAATTACAACTCCCAGCAGCCTTAGTTAGCATGATAAATGGTGAAGGATGCAGGGAATTATAGTTCAGCAACAACTAAACTGTCCACTGTTTCTGATCTTCCTATCCTATCTTTAGGCCTGCAAAAATATGTATATATAAAGATGGCTGATTAAAAATGGTGTAGGATAGGTGGACTAGGATATACTAAAAATAAATAAAAACAGCAAAAATGGCTTTCTTGAATTTACTGATGGCCATTTTAGATGATTTGTAGTCTTCTCTTCTTTGGGATAAAATCTATGATTCTCTAAAAACCAATTAGAATGGGAATCTACTACACTTTTAAATTTCCATAGTTGTGGCTAAATGGGCATTGATCTCTATTTGTGAATTAAGTAGATCCTAACAGGAAAACAAATTTTAGTTGTCTTATCACCAGTTGCCAGACGGATACAAGAATCTCTAACAATTCCTAACTTGTTGATGTAACTCTGTAGCTCTCAGTATTATTCTTGGCTAAGAAATAAAGTAAAATAACTGGAATCAAACAAGAAAAGATACAGAAAGTTTTATACAAATGTTTGAAGCTGTACAAATTTGGGGGCATTTCAGATTATGTCAGATTCCGGCATTTGCACCATTTGTTTAAAACTGATATAAACAAGATCAAGCCAGAGGATTTTATTTTTAGTGTCACTTGCCAATATATAGATCTGCAAAAATCTGTACAACTATAAGATGGCAGTGAAGAGATATAGTGATGTAGCTCTTTGCTGTCATTTCACAGTTATCATTTATGGAGACCAGATGTAATAGCAGTAGCTGCTGGTGCAAAAAACATGGTGCAAAAAAGTATTTTCTAGTTGAATACCTCCTGGACAGTATAGATATCATTTCCTTCAGAGAAACTATGGTTGGAGACTTCTTCATGCTAGTTCTGATTAGGGTTTGCAAACATTTGAGAGAAACAGGAGAGCGATCAGTATAATTATTATTGCTTCTAAATAAAACACTATTCAGAGCAGAGGCTGTTAAGTGTCACTCCCTTGATGGATAGTTCAGACTCTCTTGGGTATACTCAAAGTACAATTCAACTTTTGGTAGATGTCTTTTATGTTGGCAGTTAGCATCAATGATATTTCCTCAGCTGATGTCGTTCTTATCTAGAATATGTATTTAGGATGAGGCAGATTTGCTTCTTGCTTGTCAAAAAATGTGAACCCCAATTACTACTATGATGCAGGGAATTCTTGAATTTGTGTATTAGACACTGATTTTTAATTCTCATCAGCTTTTCCAAATTATAGTTTTTGATTAAAAATATTTTTTCTAGAAGGGCTTTGAAAAAATGTTTAACTTGTGAGCTAAGAATGGTGCTCCCCCCCCCTCTTTTTTTTTTTTACTGACCAGGGCTTTCTTTTATTAAATGAATGTAAGAAGTTTTAGTGTATGTTTATATAACATGTTAAAATAAATAAATAAATAAATAAGATGAAGAAAGGAAGGAATGAAGGAAGGAATGTTGATTTTGCAAAATTCATTGCTAGGGAGAAGAATCCTAATTCCAATTTGTTATAATTTGTTTAGAATTATTTTTTATGGTGGTCTTGAATAAATACATTTTGGTACCTCTACAGCTTTGCCTATTTCTTTTTAAATCTTGTTTTTCATAAATGATTTTGGATAGAGATATAGATTTCAGCTAAACTGGAGGAAGTAGATTATGTTGCTGCCCTGTGATTGTTGTGCAGCAGCACTAAGCTCCCTGATATTACATAATGAGCCACTAAACCCTGCTAAGTTTCTGGAAGGTTGCTGCAGGAATTGAAATAATTTCCTTATAGAAGATACTTATATCCCATTTGGGAGGAATTCCCTCTTCTTCCTCTTTGTGCCCCAATCCCATTCATCAGAGGTCACTGGCCTGGTGAAATGCATTTTTTGATAAACGCATGGGCTGCAAGGGGAGGAAATTATAGAGAAGCATACACTGTGATTTTCATGATAGAAATCTCAGACTGTCTATAATGCCTTGGAACGACCACACTCAAAATACTGCATCCAGTTTTTGGTTGCCATGATGTAAAAAAGATGTTGAGATTATAGAAAGAGCACTGAGAAGAGCAACAAGGTGATTAGGGGCTGGGGGTCAAAACAAATAAAGAGCAGTTGTGGAAATGGGTATGTTTATTTAACGAAAAGAAGGACTAGTAGTGACATAATGGCAGTGCTCCAATATCTAATGGGTTGCCATAAAGAATAGAAAGCCAACCTATTTTCCAAAGCACTTAAAGGTAGGACAATGGATGGAAACTAATCGAGAAAAATAACTTAGAATTAAGGTGAAATTTCCTGATGGTTAGAACAATTAATCAGTGGAACAACTTGCCTCCAGACATTATGGATGCTCCAACAATGAAAGTTTTTAAGAAGAGATTGAACAACTATTTGTCTGAAATAATATAAGGTTTCGTGCCTGAGCAGAGGGTTGGACTAGAAGACCTCCAAAGCCCCTTCTAACTCTGTTATCCTGTTGTATGGAGTACAGAACAGACTTACCAGATTAAAGCATCTTTAGTCATGACATCACATATGCTGTATAAATCCACTCATGAATGCCTACATGACATGTTGATCCCAAGTATTAGAGTTCAGTTTAAAACGGAAACAAAAATAGACATTCAGTAATAACTTATACACAAGTTTATTTGTAATTTAAATCTTAATTTGAAGAAGTACAAGGAACTGAGTATTGCATTTCTTTATGAAATTGATGTCTTGTAGTGTGTAATATTATTCTAAGACAAGATATAATATATTTATTAATGTAAAGTTTGTATGCAACCTGATTCCCTAAATTGAGCCTAAGCATAAAAATGGGATACATTTCAAACAGTCTATCATTGAATCTTTAAAGCCAGACCTTCTTAAAAATGAACTATGAGACAAAAGCTAAAATTCTAAATATTGGCAAATAATAGCCCCACGTAAGTAAAATTATCTTAAATTGGCAGTGCTGTTAATCTAGGCAACTTTTCAGTTTCAGTGTAGAGATGTATAGATTTGTTCTGATAATATGAGGAACCTCTGGGGAAAAAGTAGAACTAGACTGAGATTACCGTCTACACTTGGAATGTAGTGACTCCTAATTGAAATTTCAGATTTCCAGTTGTTAAATAAGAGAATAGAAAGGTTACCCAGCTTCAAAATCAGATTGCTGAAATTAAACAGCATGAAAAACTAGAATGAGGGGAATATAGAAAAACTAACTAATGCTAAAACACATTTATACTCAGAGATATTCTGAGTAGCAGTTAAGACTCTGTTTTGCACACAATTCTCATTTATAGATTTTGAAATTCTAGAACAAAACTATATTGAAACTTACTCTTCACATCCATTCTAGTAAATGTAAACTTGGCTTTTGTGCTAATTAGATTATGTGATGTTAATACAACAGGATTTATAAATTCCATGTGAGATAATGCTTGTTAGTCTCAAGCTCCAGGAGTGTCTTTGCTCCAAAGACCTTTCATATACAAATGCAAACTCTACAAATAATAGATCCTCACTTTACCCATTTTCCCTCTAATCTGGCTACTCTGCAACTGTATGAATAATATTTTTAATGGAGTCTGACAATAAAGCTCTCCTTGCCTTCATACTAGCTCTTAACCAAGGGAAAGTGACACCCTTCACTTCATCATATTTGCGATCTTTTAACTTTTTTTGGGAGGGGGGAGGGTTTACATTTTATTGATTTTATCATAATTTATCTAGTTATTGTGATTTTCCCAGAATTATTGACAATTGGGGAACATACAATTTTGATAAATTATTATTATATTAGTACTACTACCACCAAAATAGTTAAGCCATCAGTGGTTAGGAGGGGTGTAGAAGGAATGTCAGCATAGCAAATTGCAACTTTCACAAATACAGTATGGTCTTTTTTGCCTCCTTGAACATAGTTTTGGCCCTGAGAAGTTGTGCAATGTTGCATACAAAATTCTGCTCTTTCATTGTAATCAAACCTTGGGAAATATTGGTAGTCCTCACTTAACTGTCCCAGTGGTGGTATTCAATTTTTTAAAAAATACCAGTTCTGTGGACATGGTGTGACTTGGCGGGATGGTGTGGCTTGGTGGGCATGTCAGGGGAAAGATACTGTAACATCTCCATGTCCACCCTACTTCAGGGGAAGGATACGGTAAAATCCCAATTCCCTCCCCATCCCACTAACCTGCTTTCCAGCTCCATTCCCCTGTGCCAGGGCAACAAAAGAAGATCCAGCCAATCAACTGGGACTCCGATCAGCTGGGACTCAGGGGGCAGCGAATAGACGGGTGGAAGTGAAATCATAAGTCCATCATAGGCATATGATATCTCACTGTATTGTTTAGCAGTTCCAACTATAGTGATTAAGCGAGAACTATCTGTTCAGCCTTAAATTTATCTGAACTTCTGTGAGACAATATTCACAAGGTCCAAATCACTGCATTCCAATCAAGATCAATCCTTTATTTGTTTACTCCTAATGGACAGTACTTTGACAAACTATCTATAACCTTATATCCTGCTCGATACATCATGAGAAATTCTAGGTATCTGTGGCTACCCTGAATCTCTTCCCTTCTCCCTGGGACTGTGTATTATCTAAATCTAACCGTCTTTCTGGAAAAGCTATCTAAAACTCTGCCTCATCATTCTTCCAGGTGTATCTTTCAGCACAATTGCTTTGGTTATCTAATGCTAAAGTTTAAACAGAGATAAGTATGACCCTATTCAATCTGATGCTCTTCCATGTGTTTTGGATTTCAATATGATGGACAACACAGAATGTTGTATTATTCATAACATCTATTTTCAAAAGAAAGGTGATAGCTGTGTGCATATGCAATTTAGTAAAGGCTGAATATATTCACCATAGCACAATTAGTAATGGAAAACTTGGCCTGGAATGATGGTATTTTTTTTAAAGAATGTGGCTAGAATATGGAATAGAAGCATTCCACAATAAGGATGATTAATGTAAATTAGTAACCTCAAAGTCTTTTATATTCATTCTTCTGCTGCATCAAAAATTAAATGGGAAAATGCCATTTAAATGTGTATTTATGGTTGCCTGGAGCGGAATTAATTCATGTTACTGTTAAAGAGTATTTCTTTGAAATTAAAAGTTTCATTTGCTTAAGTTTATATTTTGCATATAGCAATTTCATTACTGTAGTGCAAATTGACAAACTAAAAATATTATAAGTGGAACTGCACTAAAATGGTCTCTTCATTGTGTGTATGTGAGTATGTGTGTATGTTGTGTGTGCATTTGTATATGTACCCACATATGTACTTGTGCATGCACAAAATTGAGAGAGAAATTTCATTCATGCTCCTGTTTGATTCTCCTTATACGGAAGATACCAAAGTAAGGGAAGGAAACAAGATTTCCTGACTGACTTTACCCCAAGGCCTCCTGATGGGCCATGTAGTGATGTTTCCTGCCCTTACTTTGACATCTGCTGAGCTTGAAAACAACAAGGATTAGAGGGCTTAGGGCCAGAAAGTGGGAGGAGGCATAACTGTTGCAACCATCAAATGAACATGCAAACAAACAATGGATAAGATCTCTCAACTGTCACTTGATACAGAGGAAGTAGTAAGATTTCTTCTTGTTCCAATATAGCCATACCTTTTCAAGAAAAACGGGGTTCTCTTAGTCCCCTTTAGCCCAGATTCTTTTGTATTTAGAAAGGGAAATGAAGCAAAAAGACCTCCATGTAGGAAAATTTAAGGGAAAATACAGTGATCAAATTGTCATAAGTATCATGAGTAGTAACTGCTCTAGTAACTGGAGGGCTACAACGCTGTCTTGTCATATGTTGTCATATCACTAATTAGTGGGGTGGAAAAATTCAGATCTCCCCTCAAACGTGGATTTCACTAGATGACTTTAGGACCATACCTGTGTCAAAAGTGTTTGGTGCGAATAAGATCAGGAACCTTACAATATAAAATGGATTGAGTTATCAGAGGAAAGAAAGTATGCTTTGTGTCTGTTTCGGTGTAATGTTACTATTATTACTGACATTGAAACATGCTACATATAATAGTTCATATAGTGCATGAAACAATCTTGTTTCAAACAATTACATTTTCTATACATCTAAGTGGAAATTCATGTTATCATTTAAAAAATCCAACCAATTCCAATAAAATATTTCCCAGTTTGTTTCTTAAGTACCTAACTAGATCTTTATCAAACAGAGCAATCAGCCAACCAAATCTTTATCAAATAATTTTTCAAGAGAAATATTGAAAAGCATAGAAGCAGGTAAATAGTATATTTCTTGCTTCCTAACATTGTAATTGTGTCCATTCAATATATGTAATAAGTCTAAATTTAGTGAGCATTCACTCTTATGAGCACTGCTATAATTTCATTAAAGATCTCTTTCCAAAATTTCTCAAATTCATTTCATTCCCACCAAAAATGGGGAGGGAAAGTCCTTTAGTACCTCATAAAATAATTATATATCATATGTGAAATTCTTATAGGGGTTAAATGCCACTGATATAAGATCTTAAGATATAATTCTTGTATTGAAGTACATAAAAATTCATCAGATTTCCACAAAAGTTGCCATATAATTATTTGGTCTAAGTCAGACTCCTAAGCTTATTTTAAGCCTGCTGTAATATTATCTAGATTTAATTCCAACAAGCAGTGGTTACTAATATTATGCCTTCTTCACTATATGACTGTAAATAAAATAAAAAAAGCTTTTCCAGCTTTTCATTCTTTTCTTTAATCTTTTGTTAATGACAGAAGCAGGGTGGAGAAATTGATTTATGACTGTTTTACTAGATGGGCTGGCAACTCTTGCATGCAAAAGTGTGATTTCATTTGGATAAATGTTCAACACAGGGGACTTTTCTGGCTTTTGGTGTAGTTCGTTCCATTCCTGTCTTTTGCTGACTTTCTGCTGCCAGAAACGATCTGTCGGCCTCTCTGATTCATACAGTTGCATTTCTCATGGAGCAAATTCTTGGCTGCTAGGACAAGTACACATGACGTGTATCTTCAGAAATGTTTCCCCAGACACAGATGAACCCAAGTTTTTCTGAACAATTCCTTACCCTCTGTGGTAAACAAAGTGAAGCACAAGTGCAATGTGTAATCTTGGAGAAAAGACAGCTGTAACTATGAATGAATATTATTCACCAGTTATTTATTAAACAAATTAAGCCTAATTTTGGAAAAGAGATAATCTAATTTTGCAGATAGTTTATTCCAATTAAATTGATTTTTTTCTAAGGTAGCCATTATACCATGTGCAAAGAAAGCATACTGTAGACAAATTGGACCAAATTCATGCTACGTACAGTATCGAGCTGTGTTTTTCAAATTAATTTACTAATATGTTAAGAGTTCTCTTATTCCATCTGTCATTCAAAATGGCATACCTAGAACTCAGTGGTTCAATTTTTTCTCTCTTAACAACTAGCTTGTCAGAGGTAGTATTCAGCAGGTTCTGACCAGTTCTGGAGAACCGGTAGCAGAAATTTTGAGTAGTTCAAAATTTCCCACCTCTGACTGGAAATTTTACAGTATCCTTCCACTACCACGCCCACCAAGCCAAGCCCCCAGAACTGGTAGTAAATCTTTTTGAATCCCACCACTGTAGACTGATTTGGAAAAGGGGTCTAAAATCCAGTTTTCTCCCAACATCTTAACTCAATGGCAACTTAAGATTAGTGAACTTGGTTGGCTGGAGAATTCTGGGAAATTTAAGTCCACACATTTTCAGGTTGTTACAGTTGAGAAAACTGTCTTCACCACTCAACTTGCCTTATGTATCACTTAGGGATCCTTGGGCAAAACCTTACACTACCTCTTGTGCTGCTTTAAAGCACATTGCCTCCTGTAGCTGTTGTATGAAGATCATGCTATGGCTAGCTGTACAGTCTCTTCAGCCCTAGAACAGTCGTATTTGTCATCCAGAGGATTGTGCACTGAAACAAAGATGGTTGTTTTGGTTAGTATCATATTAACAAATAAAAGCTAATCAGGGAAAAGCTAATCACTGAGTGGTGGAAAAGGTGAAGATGAATCCAAAACTTTCATAAAACACAGCTGAAGTCTGCATCTTACTGTCATAGTCATTACCTTCACTTTTTTTCACTGGACCATGCAGAAGTCGCGGAAGCTGATTAAACATTTTCTAGCTACTTATTCCCAACAAATTTAAGGCTTGAATAAATTCTAATAAAATCAGACTGATGTCTTTGAAGAAGAGTCCATCATACTTTCCCAACAATTTAGTATCAGAATCCTCCCTCCCCTTTATTAATTGCATCCGCTTACTTTCAGTTATAAAAAATGGGTTTTCTGTTGTTTAATATGCACCACTTTACTAAGAAATTTTAGTTTATAATCTACTGCATATTTTTCCAGAACTTGTGTCCCTCTTGACATAGCAGAACTTGGTTAAAGGCAGTGGTGGGATTCAGCCATTTCTCACCACTTCGGGAGAACCGGTTGTTAAGTTTCTGAGCAGTTTGGTGAACTGGTTGTTGGAAGAAATCATTAGGGCAAAGAACCGGTTGTTAAATTATTTGAATCCCACCACTGCTTAAAGGTAAATATGAATAGAATTTCATTGCATGTATTTGGATTACAAATTGAATGATAATAGACTTTATTTCATCATACTGCTTGTGTTTATTTAGTTTCTGACCTTTTTAAAGGCTACTCTGCAGTCAAAGGATATTAATACATAAATAATCTCAGTAAAGACTTTATGGATTTGAAGGTTCCTAAATATTCACATGAAGTTCCAGTATTATTATTGGCTGCAATACAAATAAGTGAAAAAGGCCTCAGAAAGAGGTTATTCTATGAAACCAATGTTAGGGCTGGGGTGACCTGTGGAAGTTCAGTTATTATATTGATCTTCTAAGGAAAGTATATAAGAACATGTAAAATAGCTTTGTGATGGCAAAGCAGTGAACTTATTCAAAGTAGGTATAATTGATCCAACAAGTACGATACAATCCATGATTCTGTCTGAATTTTCCTTGGGTACATTGGACTACAATCCCTATATTTCCGGGCCAATTTACTCTTTCAAATTAGGAGCACTACCCGTGTTTCCACTTCTGCTTCTAATGACAGGGCGGGAAGCCATGTAGTGCTCTAGTGCCATCACTGTGAGGCAGGGGAGGTTACCTCAGGGTTACCCCCTGCCTCAGACACCTGCCTTGCCTTGCGGTGGCAGTTCTAGCAACTCCATCTAGCAGGATCCTATGTGATTCCAGCCCACTTCTGCTTGCTTGTGGCCACAATGGAACATGAGGCTGAAAAATGCACTGATGCCATGGCCATGAAGCAAGGTGATGAGTTGGAGCTGTTCTGCACATCCCACAGCAACTTTCCTCAGGGCCCCTGCAACTAGGCCATTCATGCCCCAACACATGCCTCACCTTGCAGCCATAGCACCAGCACACCACTCTGACTCCTATTCCATTGTGGTCCCAAGCAAGCAGAAGAAGTGGGCCTGTGACTCCTGCTCCACATGGCTGTCAGTGCTGCTGCCATACAGCAAGTGTCAGGGTGTGGATGGCCTGGCTGCAGGCGCCCTGAGATAAGTTGATGTGGTAGCTTCACCACCATCTCACCTCATGGCCATGGTACTGCAAGCAACCAGACAGAAAGGGCGGGTGGGAGGCTGCCCAGGTTCTTAAGCAGGGTTTTTTTTTTGGGGGGGGGTATGGTTTATATTAGGTGCACATGTAAAACACGCAAGGGCTTATTTTCAGGATAGGTCTTATTTTTGGGGAACCAGGGTAGATGTATCCAACTGTAGATCCTAAAGTTCTAGCCCTCAATATACATACTGGTCAGTAATTGTGAGTGTTAATACAGCATGAGGCTTGGGAACATCTGACTAGGCAAAGTTAGATTAAGCAAATTAATTCTTAGCATCATTCTTTTGTCATAGAAGATATGGCCTTATTAGTGTTTATAACAATATTAATTAATTAGTCTCTCAAAATATTCCATTTCTTGCTCAGATATGATTATTACATCTCATATGAAAAGCCAGTTAACAATAGGAAACATCTGTTCTCTGTCCCTGCAAATGAACTTTTGTACTGTTAATCATTTTGAACTGCTGTTTTTTGTGTACTGAGCTAGATGTGATCCTTGAGGTAGGGCTGAAATCCACAAACTGGGAATACCATTGATCATGATGTTCCATCAACTTGAGTTCCAGTTTTCCCTTTGGGGGAAAAAGTAATTTTGTTTGGATTTCAGAAGCCAAGAGCTTAGTAAGGCAAGACAACTTTAGAGTGAAGGCATTAATAAAAGGAATAATGCACATGAAACCTAAATTTGCAACTTTTATGGAACAGTATAGATATTCTATTATCTTTGTGATATTTATACCAAATAAATAAAATTGGATGGGAGGAGAAATTGTACTTCAACATTTCACAACATGATGTCTGCTCAGCTGTGTTTACTAGATATAAAAGTCTTGTTATTTCATTGTCTTTATTTGAATCATAGGGAAAAAACTTTGTTTTTAAGGATGTCAGTATCTTCTAATTTCCTCTTTCTGCATCCCACAGCAAATTATTGGTTCTTCATATTGTTTACTAGTCAAAAAATTTGGGCTGGGAAGTAGTTTGTGGAGTTAAATCCATACATTGTTGAAAGGAACCCTTTTGCTAATTTTAAAATATGGGCAACATAAACTTGCTCAACCACTTTATCCAAATTATTGGGACAGCATCCAGCTCTCCTGATATATTTCTATCACTTGTCATCTTTTATTTGTTTCTTGGTTTTCATCCAGCCCTGTTTCAACTTGATTTTAGAATATAATTGGATTCTATCTACCAAACAGCCAAGCTAACTTATTAAGGAAGGCTTTGAAAAAAAAGTGCATTACATTTCATAAATGTCAAAGCTTTTGTATGTGAATATTCACTTATTTCTGAAACTCTTTCTTCATTATGCTGTGCTAAAATGAAAGCTGTAACAGAGTTCTTGCTTTGGCCCAAGGCAAATATTCCAGTTTCTGAGTTATACTTAAAATGCTATACTTAAAAACTAACTAGAGAGGGTGCATTTTCCAATTCTACATAACAAATTAATTAATTGTTGGCTTCAGGACTCTGACCTTAAGAAGCAAGATAGAATAATTGCTTTAGAAGTAGATTTAATAATTGGCATCGCTGTTTTTCATCCACTTGATCTCCAGACAAAAGCCAAATAGTGAAGCATGAAGACTTGCTTTTTCCTTTTAATAATCACTGTACATTCATAAAAGAGCAAAATTTCTTTAGAAGCATCTTACTCTTTGGCAAACAGCTGAGAATACTACCAGCTGCCATCAAGGTTAGGGGCTATTTTCCTAATACTCAAATGAATATTCTTCTTCTTTCAATTCATGCATATATGTGAAAAAGGAATTCTAGCCCACATTCCATTTAATCATTGTAAATTATTCCATATAAATATGGTGTGTACAAGGGTGACTTTATGCATTTGGAACAAGAAACTATTGTATATAGTTCTTGGTTCAAACAAGAGTTGATTACTGGAGTAGTCCATTTCCTGACTTCAGAATACATTGAATCATAAAGTAATCAAAGGGACAAAACTTTTCATGCAAAATATAACATTCATAAAAATAACCAAGCCTAGCGTGTTTTGTGAATCCAGCATCTCATTTTGAACTGACATGATCCATATATATTATGCAAATTCAGTTTATATTCAGAACTATCCACATCAATATTGTTTACACCAGACTTCCTAACTGATGCTCTTGAAATATATTGGTCTCTCCCATAACATGCAGCCAACTTGGTCAAAGGTTGTGTGTTGTGTGGAAATGCTCCAATACATATGTTGGGAACTGAGTGACAAAAGATCTCCAGATAAATTTTCCCAGACCATTTTTGAAAAGTTGGAATTTGAACTAGGACCTTTTGAATTTCCAGCATGTGGCTTAATACTGAACTATGAACTTCCTTCACTCTCTTCCATTGAAAATTCTCAGAATGAAAATAAAGAAGTCAGTCTAAAAAGCCTCTTGAATCACAGTCACTTGAGTAAATTTAAAGTAGTTAAAGTAGTTTGAGAGAGATTTCAATTTTTGTAGAGACCCAATTTGGATTACTGGATTCAATTCTTTGTATGATTATGTGTTTGGTGGATCTGTTGATGTTGTGCTGTTTTGAACAATTTTGAGAGGCATTTATACACGTGTAATACTATGATCTAAGTTCATAGCGCTTTTCATATGACTGTTTCTTTATTTTGCTCTATGGTACCAGAGTGCATTTAATTTCACTGAATTTGTCAGTGAATAATGTACTTTGTCGTTAGAGGTCAGAAAGAGGAACAAAAGGTAGGTTCAGGAGAAGCCAAGAAAATAGAACTCTGCCTTCTCTAAGGGTCGTCCAGTCAGAGGTGGGTCTTCAGCAGGTTCTGACCAGTTCTGGAGAACCGTAGCAGAAATTTTGAGTAGTTCAGATTTTACAGTCTCCTTCTCCTGCCACGCCTACCATGCCACGCCCACAGAACCAATAAAAATTTTTTTGAATCCCACCAGTGAATTAACTTCCAGTGAATTAACCACCCCAAGCAATCGGAGTACCTATATTTCTATTTCTGTTTTAAACATCTTGCTACTATGAAAAACCATGTTCTTGTATATACCACTTGAGATTAGCTTGATAGTTGCCACTTTAGTAAGCTAGAGTTTGAAGCTGAATTCAAACCAGATGTTTATTTTCCGTCAGGAGGTGTTTTTTTTCATGTTGTCTAGGGAACATTGGGAAGGAGGAGGAACGGAGGTGGGAAGAGAAACAAAATTATTATGGAGATAAGATTTATTTTTGAGGAGGAAGGAAGAAGAACCATGAAGGTAATGAGAAGAAAGCAAAGAACAAATTTCAAAATGGCTAAGGCATTAAACACTCCCTTATCCCCACGAAGAAAAACAACTTAGAGATTGAAAAATAAATCTCTGTAAAAATAGATTTCAATAAAGCTTAGGTAGGGATGAAATAAATCTGTCTTTAAAGATATAAAAATCAAGCAGAGGAAGTTATAAGACCTTAAGGGAATGAAAGTTTCAAAGTGGATTACCAAATTCTAGGCATGCCTACATCAGATTGAGGACATTTAGGATAAGATATTTGGATCTATGGATTTTCATTCATCTTACATGTAGTTCTAATTGAGAATTATTTTATTTGCACACGTTGGGATATAAAATAACAATTTTACACCTTTGGAAAAATTAGGTTTTTTCATAGCTATTATCCTAAATATACATCAAAACTGATAATCTTTCTTAATATCTTAAAATTAAAGTAAGCCTTTTAAAAAACCTTTTTCAGAGC
The DNA here is from genome assembly GCF_049901715.1 of Pseudonaja textilis. Classification (NCBI taxonomy): domain Eukaryota; kingdom Metazoa; phylum Chordata; class Lepidosauria; order Squamata; family Elapidae; genus Pseudonaja; species Pseudonaja textilis. The sequence goes on along the minus strand of NC_142008.1, from coordinate 40,054,090 downwards.
CATGGTGCTCTTTAGTGTACAATACTTTGCTAGAAGGAAATGCAACAGAAGATATGGCAACAATCATGAATTGATCCTGCCCTCTGGCTGTTAATATTATTAATATAGTAATTCTTAATATAGTAAATGAATATTCTTAATATAGTAAATAAGGTTAGGAGAAGAAATTTCAGTTTCAAAGTGTAGAATTATTATATTTCAAAAATTTGGAATTTATTTAGCTGCAAAGAACTGTTGAGACTGGATTGATGCAAAAAGATTTTATGTGTTCTTGGACAGTTTTGTATGCATGATAACAATGGTGGTTTGTGAAATATCAGCCAATATACTCAGCAATATTGGGTAGGAGGGTTGGAGATCCAAAATCTGCAAGATGGTGCATTATAGTGCAGTGTCATTATACAAACCTCATTTCATGTGCCATAACATGCTTATTCAAAAGATGTAAGTTGTATCATAATATGTACACTTTTTTAAGTATACAGGACATGAAAATGTGTTGTATTTTGGTTATCATTTTTTTCTTTTGCTTCTATGCATATGTCCCTTTTCTTTGTTATGGTAAGAGCAGTACTTTAAGATGTTGGCACCTTCAACTCTTTTTCAAAGCCTCCATAAGGAAGGGAGTTCTTATTGTCAGCTGAAGTGATTATTTACTACTGTTAGTTATTTTGTAGCCTTCTCCTTTAATCCAAAATAGTGGTCTGCTTATTCTCCTAGCAATAATGAAAAATAAGTGCAGGTAATCAAAATGTAATAAGTCCAATCTGGTTTTAACTGAAATTACCGTATTTATCGGCGTATAACACGCACTTTTTCCCCCTGAAAATAGGGGGCAAATGATGTATGCGTGTTATACGCCGATGTCCCGTTCCCAATAGTGCCTAGCGGCGGCGCAGCATCATGACGCTGCGCCCGCCGCATATTAAAGGGAATGCGTGTTATACGCCTGTGCGTGTTATACGCCGATAAATACGGTATTTGCTTATGCACATGTCAGAGAGGGACAAAACTCTCATTTTAATAACAAGCTCTAGGAGTGGCCAATGAAAAAATGAATTGGATAAAATTAGATTTTTGAAAGATGAAAGAGAAATATCCAAAATTTTCAGAAATACCAAACACCCAAAGAGAAAAATAGAAACGCAGAAATAAGGAGAAATTTTCTGACAGAGAGAGCAATCAACCAGTGGAACAGCTTGCTTTCAGAAGTTGTGGGGCTTCAGGAAGTTTTCAAGAACAGTCTGGACTGCCACCTGTCAGAAATGTAGGGTCTCCTCCTTGGGTGGTGGGTAGATGACCTACAAAAAAATCTTTACCTTCAAATCAATCATGTGGAAATAGAACATTTCATATTAGCTGGGGAAAAAAATGAAATATTGGGCAAAGGCATAAAGGGATGAGGCCTGATCATTTCTAAAGCTCAAGAGAAAATTATTTATCTGGGAAAACTCCTGCATGAACTTAAGACTGTTCAGATAATCTTTTGTATGATCATCATGTTCCCCAGTCTGGATAAAGAGTAGCCAGACCAAACTGATCTACATACAGCTGAATCATATTACTTGCAGCATGTAGGGTACAATAAGATCTACCCCCACTTTCTGGTTACCAATTTTGAGCCATATGCTTCTACCTCATCTATGAAGGGAAAACACTTTACTGAGAGAGTAAAAGAAAATAATTAGTAATACTCACCTACCAATCAAAGCAGATGTTACTGATGCTATAAATCATAGGCTTAGCTCCATACACTCACCCATTAAGTCAAAAACTTGCTGGATAACAACTTCAATCTGCTTCAGGTCTAGATGCAAGAATGGTCCTCTATTGCGTTTCCAGAATGTTACAACATTTCCTGCTTTATAGCTGAACCAAAAGGATTCAAACTACCTTGTAAGATCTGGTCAATCATCTACAGCAGGGGTCCCCAACCACCGGGCCCCGGACCGATACCGGTCCGTGGAACATTTTCTACTGGTCTGCTAGTTTGCTGGGCACCGCCATCTTGTTTCGATGAGAAAATGCTTCCGGGTGAGCTTTTCCGGTTGGAAAGCGGCGTTTGGGTCCTGAAGGAATCCTCACACCTTAGTTTCATCGAAGTGGGGGGGGGGTGGCTTCGAACGAAACTAAGGCGCGAGGATTCTTTCAGCACCCAAGGCAAGGCAAGCCGAGTGACCATCCCGAAGCTGTCCCAAGCCCATCGACAAAGGTACAAAGGAGGAGTTGAAGGTGGCGGGGAGAAGCGGGGACGGCTGGCTGGCCGGTTGCTCGGCTCGCCTTGCCTTGTCATGTGTGCTGATGCCGGTACCGGGCCACGGATCATTTTATGATGCCGGTACTGGGCTGTGGCACAAAAAAGGTTGGGGGCCACTGATCTACAGGATTAGGATTCAACATGGCCAGTGCACTAGTGGTGTAGGTGTAAATGGGGGAAGCTCTTCTCTTGGTTGGTACGCTAGCGGTATAGGTCTTCTTGGGGAAGCAGAGAGTGCAACGTTTTGTAAATAGTGCCTTCTGAGTGCATTGCGGGGAACCCCCCGAGACTTTCCGCGTGTACTCAAACATGCATTGAATATATAATTACTCTAACTTTGAATTTGTAAATAGAGAACTAGTTTCATATTTTCTTATTGAGAATGTAATTGTGATATGCTTTTTAACATTTTTGTCATGTATTAAATAATCAAATAAGACCACCACCATGTTGAAATAATTTGCATGTTTTTCAACTTATTTTTGAAGGCTTCTGAAAATGTATGACAATTTTCATACAAAGCTGTGCTGCAAATCCATGCTAAGAGTGGGACAGATTTTTAAAAATACCATGTCAGATTCATAGATCTTTCTTGGAAACAATGACTTTTCTTGTCATTAAGAAGGATAGTGGGAGAACCAATGCAATACATAGCAGTTCTTTGTTAAATGGGATGCAGTTTATTTATCTGATGTAATTGTGTCCAATGGAAGGAAATACTTTTTTGTTATAGTGGCTGTAAGATTGTTCCTGGATACGATCAAGCCCACAAAAATGTAAAGAATAATGTTAATTCTTGTAATACAGGTATTTAAAGTACTTTTCACCCATTTTGGCTTTGTTTGAAGCCAAAATGCAAATTATTGTTGATTTAGGGAGACTTAATATTAAAATCCCTTGGAAATATGTTCCAAAGACAATAAGTAATCTCTAAGCATTAGTTTTATTGGCTTTAGACTACTGAAATCTGGCAGAAGACTTGTGTCCAGAAGTGTGATTTTCTGATTATTTTTAAAATGAATATTTAAAAAATATATAAGCACTGTGATTCATTTAACACACACACACACACACACACACACACACACACACACACACTGTAAAATCCCTTTGTCTTTGGAAACCTAAAGAAGCAAGAAAGTCCTGGCTGATCTACTTATGAGGATGTTGTCACATAATGTCTCTGCCCATAAACAAATAAATAAACAAACAAACAAACAAACAAACAAATAAATAAATAAAATTTACAAGTCCAACTGCTGCAATGTTAAGGGCTACCAACTGATCGCCCGAAACAGGGGTGTTAAACTTGATTTCATTGAGGGCCACATCACTGTGTTTGACCTCGGGGACCAGGGTGGGTGTGGCCATGCTGGCTATGGCCAGATCAATGTCACTTGTATTGGGAGCACCTCTGGTGGCCCGAGTGCTCTGCCAGTGAAAATGGGCTCCTGAGCTCCGTTTTCGGCTGCAACAGCCTCCCGCAACCCTCTGCCAGCAAAAATGGAGCTTAGGAGGGGAGCGTGCGGCACCATGGGCCAGTCCTTTGCTGTTTCCAGGGCAGCCCCAAGGGGCAGATCTAATATCCTGTGAGCCATATCCACCCTGTGGGCCTTGAGTTTGACAGCCCTGGCATGAAAGTGAATGTTTCTGTGAATTTGCTGTGCTTTATAAAGGGTTGGGCTCTATGACCCAAAATGGCCTCTTTGAGGGGTGCCAACTTGTTTGATTGACAAGAACTCTATGACAAAAAATTGTATTCTCCACTTTCCAAATTTTGAGAAAATTAAGCATGAAATAAAATATTTTCACTGGAGTTAAAATAATGGTTCCCTCTGCTTATCAGTAGTACAGATCCATTTATTCCCACAGTTGTTTTACTTAGTTTATTATTCTATGCAAATACAGACTTTACCTCTTGCTACAGTTCTATAAAATAGGCCTTTTCATTCTTTATGACTTCTACTTTGTGGTGTTTTTTGTGAAATGCAATGTCTGCATTGTGCCTGTTTAAACCTAAAATAGAAAAAAAGGCAAGATCAAAATTCATAGGATGTTTTGATGTCAAATCCCTCATCCTTTCACCTGGCCATGCAGACTTATGAACCAAACAATTGGGACAAATCAGCTTGCCTTCTTTTGTTTTATCGAGACAGTGTACATGTAGAAATACAATAATGACATTTTTGTAATTAGAATATTAATGTGATTTACCACAGTAGTCTTTTGAGTCACCATCCCTCCTTAATTTAGCCCACAATCCTGGGACTTTTTCCTATTTTCTCAACCAAGTACTAACCTGATATGATTCTGCTTAGCTTTGGGGGAATGAAAGAAATGACTTATTTATGAAATCTCAAGTGTTATTAGGGCTCTACGGAAGACTACATTTAAAAATTCCTGTGTTCCTGCATGCCGATGTTTTGCCTCCAGAGAGGAAACTAACCAATTCCCAGACCCAAAGAATAGCATACTGACTACCATGCTGAAATTGAATAATCAGTTCCCTCCCAGTTGCAGATCTCGTATGACTGAGATAACCAAATTAGCTTCTGTTGCAGTTTACTGGTGAGTTATGACTTTTAGATAAGTTTGTGCAACAAAATTTTATTACTCTGGACTTAATACGGAGTAGCTCTCATTATGGGGAAATCTTTATTTTGCTATGGTGCTAGCTTATAGTAAAGCACAATTGGACAATCCCAAGCTAAACTTTGTTGCTTATTACTCAGAATGTCTTATAGAATATCAGCCTTTAGTTTTTAAGGACTCAAGATTTTATCTAAAGAAACTTGATGCCACCTTGTGGTTCTAGGATTTACTGCAAAAGCATATTCAAACTTTTTTGTAGGGAGGGCTAAACTTCATAGTATTTTTGGAAACCAGATTATGTTTCTTGCTTTGTTTTCTAACTTCTACCCAGTTCTGTAATATACTACCCTAAAAATATAAAAGCTGTTGGTGTAATAAACATATGGTCTTATATTAATGTTTGGAGGCAGCAAGTAAATACCACTTTTCAGTCTTGGCTCATAACACATCAGATTTAACTGTTTTTGAAAAAAAGAAAGAGTGGATAATTGAAATGGGTAATAGGAATGGAAGATCATAAAATACCAAGATCTGAAAATTGAAGCACTTTCTTACACTATTCTCAACTATATAACTTGGTCTTCATGACCAAACCATGTTAACACATTGCATTCACTAGTCACTGATATTTTGTATTCAACCCGTATTTATATATCACACTTTCATTCTTGAGCTTGTTTTTTTTACCATGTATGGTAGACTTAACCACCCCATTTCCATTGCATTCAACTTATTCATATGTTTCTCCTGACTCTCACTTTCATCTAGTAATATAGGTGGAATCACATTCTAACATACACCAATTTTCTTCTTTTGACAAACATTCATTTTCACAACAGAAAGCACTTCTCTATCAGTATTTCTAAAGCATAAATCTTCCCCCCATTTTTACCTGCTCTGACAAGGTATGTAGTTTCATTTGAATTACTCTAATTTTTCACTATGTATATATAAATTGAAATTATTTCCCTTGCTGTTACTTAAAAATTTGGTATGAACAAGGACCACCTGAGCGATCAAAGGGCTGGTGAATCTCTTTCTGTAGAGATAAATGTTTATGGACATTTTGTTTTCTACTTCATATGTAAAACATGGTTGACCTTCTAAGGGAAACATAGATTAAAATTCTCCCCAACATGATTAGTACTAAGCAGTACAATTCTGGAAAGACTTTGCCTCTAAGTGAGATGCATATTTTTCTTTTATTTTTCTTATATGTACCCATTTCATGTATTCATAACTATGTATACACTTATTATCTTGTAAACAATTGACAAATAAAATAAATAAAATAAATAAATGTTATAAGCTAAGATATCTCTCTCCACTCCACTGTATCCATTGCTGAAAGCTAATATGCTGTGAGCCACTTCTGAACTCAGGACTTTGTTCTCAGGAACCAATGCTGTGTTTGATGCTACAATTATTCCTTTTGCACTGGTCAGTATATTAAAGATACAGAGGATTTGCAGAGGCTGAATGACAAGTAAAATGTTAAATAAGTAGTCTGAAGAACACTCATTCTTATAAATTCCCAAATGTTTGCATTTTTCTGAAAACAGTATTTTTTTTTAATAAGAGGGAGAAAAAAGAAGGTAGGTTTTATGGTAATTTTTTTTCTTTTTAATTTCAGGAATGCCTTTTTCCTGTTGTCAGAATAATGAAATGTTTTGCATAATTACCAAAATTCCCCTGCCATCGGGAGAATGTCAGGCTTAAATAAGAGTACTAAACTTGATGAGAATGGTTAATCAACATTGTGGAAAATTATGTTGTTAGGTGAGGCTCTATAAATATAAGTTAAATTAAACGTAATTTTTAAAAATAGCACTGCAGTTTCACAAACAGTCAGATTTTCCCAAAGTTTGGCACCCAGTAAAAATAATTACCACTTCTATTTACCTCTGACAGATTCAATTGCTCAATTACTGAGTCTTCTTTGTTATTCCTTCTAGTAACTCTTGCTAAAGGACTGGATTCATTTGTTTCTGGTTTTTTTCTTCTGTTGCCAGTACAACACTGAACATGTGAAGCATAATAAGAGATGGGATTAATAATTATAATTACTTTATTGCCTAGTACTTAAATTTCCCTCCCCTCTTTCTTCCTCTCCAGGACATTTTTCCATTCTTGGACGTGGTTTTACCACAGTTTTTTCAAACTTGGCAGATGAATGGGGAATTCTGGGAATTGAAGTCCACACACTTTAAAGTCACCAAGTTTGATAAATGCTGTCTTATACTAATAATATACAGGCAGAAAAGTTAGCAGTTGAAATTGTGAATTGAACATTTGTAGTGGCTGCATTAACTTTTCTTTAAAAAAAAGTCTGTAGCAATTAGATTTCAAGCAGAAGAATATTTCTGGTAGGATGAGGACATTGTAGAAAGAGAACCCCTATTCTACTATGGTGGCAAAATATGGAAGAGTTTGGTGGAACCTGGTGGAATCTTGTATTAAAAAGAATCAACTTTTTTGACCTACAGCTCCCTTCTTCTGATGACCTAAAACTTTTCCAAGAGTTCTGATAGTCTCACACCAAGAAGGTAAACAACAGACAAAAAAGCATTTACAAAAAAAAAAAAATTCATACCAAAATTTCCTTTCTTGTTTCCTAAGAGAAAGAAACTTGGGGAGGCGCTGAATGAAGTTGCAAGACATATAGACTCCAGGTAAACAGTTTATTTCAGTTCCAGAAAGACAAGCTGCTCAGCTGTGGCTGGCGCCGGCTTATATAGCCAGTGCTGTCCAGCGTTTCAGCCACTGACAGGACTTTATTTCTCCTGCCAGTGGCTGAGCCAATGAGTGGAGTCTAACATCAGACTCCACTCTTGGTGACCATTTACTTAACACCTGTCCCTTCCTAGTTAAGGTTCAACCAATCCATGTTTGTATACCTCACATAGTCACATAGGTAGGCAGGGCTTCAATAGGTGCACCTGGGCCTGTGCACTTCACTAGTTCCTGAGGTGGCGGCCTCTTCAGACAGGGCCACCATTGCTCTGGTCCCTGTCTGTGGAAGCATCTCAAAACTACCTTGAGACATAGCAGGTTCCATCAAGCCTGAGGCCTCAGAAATACACCGCGGGACCTCTTCTTCTAAAGCTAAGTATCCTGCTGCTCTATTTGGGCTTGAAGCTAGGCATGTATCTATTTCTAATTGTTTTGTTGTTGCTGGGATAATTGCTAGGGCTGGTTCTGTGTGTCCATGTCAGGCTTCTGGCTGGCTGTCTCTTATCTGCTCAATGTGTTGGCTCCATAGCTTTTTCCCTTCAGTTTCTACTCTGTAAGATCAGGGGCCTGTAACTCCTATTATTTTAGCTGGCATCCAGGTTGCCTCCCCTGTGTAATTGTGCGTGTAAATGGAGTCCCCTATCGTGAATTGTCTACACTTTCCTGTTGAGTCTGCTGGAGTCTCATTGGTGTAGATAGGGTGTATTCGGTCCAGGGTCGACCTAAGCCCATTAGTAGTTCGGCCAGGCTGCAGTGCGTTGTTGCATTAGGTGTGGTGCGTTGTATCAATAACATTCGGTCAATCTTTCCTTGCCAGTCCGCAGGGCCCATTCTCTCAACCGTCTCTTTCGTGGATCTCACCATTCTTTCCACCTACCTCTCAGCTACTCTTTGGTACAAATGCAGGGAGAAAATAAAACACTCTTCGCTTCAGTATTTTGTAACATAAAAGCTTATTGTTTATTCCTTCCTCTGCAAGGAGTTCGAGATAATAGCTAAGCAAACAAAATAAAGTCGGATCTAACCCGAGTTTCCTGGGACTCGATATTTATAATGATTTCCCCTTATTACCCTTCATTACCCCTGATTACCCTTATTACCCATGATTACCATTTTTAGTGTTAATTATTTGTATGAACTCAACCACATGAATCGTGGTTAATGCATAGAGCTTCACCTCACAGCATTTTACATAGACTGCGCATATTGTTATGATATAGAGTTTATTCTGATGAAGAGGAATGCCATCCTTCAGGTTGCTGTGGCTTCAATGCAAATGTGTGTGTTGCGTAGTCGCGACACTACCCATTAGTGGCCAGGTGAGCTGGCACTCATAGTGCATGGTGGATTCCCAACCCCACTAGGAAGCTTTCAAAAGGTTGGGCAGTGAATTGTGGGCTGTTGTCGGACACTAACACACCTGGCAATCCGTGTGTGGCAAATAATCTTTGCAATGCCTTTATGGTGGCCTCAGTGATGGTTGACTTCATAAGCGTTTACCTCCAACCACTTCAAGTAAACATCCACCACTATTAAGAAGGTCTTGCCCTGGCAGGGCCTGGCAAAATCTATATGTACCTCGACCCAGGGGGATGTAGGGCTCTTCCATTTTAAGGGGGAATGCCAAAGGGGGTGCCAGTTGAGATTCTTGGCACGGAGGGCAAGCGGCAACCCAGACCTCAACCTCCTTGTCTAGCCATGGCTACCACACATAGCTCCTGGTGAGGGCTTTCATCCGTACTATCCCCGGGTGGCCCTCATATAGCAACTTTAACACCCATGTCCTTCATGGTTGAGGTATCACCACTCTCTCTCCCACAACAGGCAACCCTTTAGCACTGATAGTTCAGTTTGTCTGTTCTTAAATGGCTTAAATTCATCCATATCTATGATTTCTGGCCATCCCCTTCACACCCAATTGAAACCTGCACCATAGTCCTGTCTTTAGCTGTCAGTCTCACTATCTCCATTGACACCATCAGGTTGGGACCGAAGGTTTCTACTAGTAACATGGAAGTGGATGGCGCTGGGTCCTCAGTGAGGTCTGGCAGGGGGCAACGGCTGAGGGCATCTGTACTGGTGATTGCCTGTGGATTAACCTGTCTGTGGTAACTGTAGCAGCCAGGAAAATGGTCCATCTTAACCTTCTGGGACATCGAATGTTTGGTGTAGGCTTGTCTCTGGCAATGATGCCCAGCAAGGGCTTGTGATCAGTCATTAAGTCAAACTGCCTGCCGTAGAGGTACTCACGGAAATGCTTGATGCCTGCTATGGTGGCAAGGGCTTCTTTGTCGATCTGACTGTAGTTTCGTTGCAGTTTGGTTAGTGTTTTGGAGTAATATGTGATGGGGGTTTCCCTCCCGCTTGGTAACTTGTGGCTGAGAAAGGCACCGATCCCGTAGGGGGACATGTCACACATTAGGACTGGGGGTAGCATTTCGCTGTATTGAATGAGCACATTATCAGATGTCAAAATGTTTTTTATTTTATTGAAAGTGGTGATTTTGTGGTGCCTCCAGGTCCAATCGGTCATCTTGTCTAGCAGCCTATGGAGCAATTCTGCGATTGTTGCTTTCTGCTGCAGAAAGATATTGTAAAAATTGAGCAGCCCCAGGAATGCTTGGAGTTCTGCCTTGCTCTGGGGGTTAGGGTTAGGGTAAGGCTTCACTTATTGCCTGAAGTTTGCTGCTTGGGGTCATATGCCCAGCCCATCAATGAGGAACTCCAGGAACTCCACTTGGGGTATAGCCAGGTAACATTTACTCCTTTTTAGTTTAAGCCCCATTCTTGGAATCTCCCTGACACTGCTCTCAGTTTTTGTATTAATTGCTCTCTGCTGTCAGCTGATATGATAACATTGTTGAAGTACGGTACCACCCCTGGAATGTTATGTAATAGACTCTCCATGATACTTTGGAATAGACCCAGGGCCACGGTAACTCTGAACTGCAGCTGGTTGCATTTAAATGCACCCTGGTGGGTCACTATCATTTGTGCTTCAACTGTTGCTCATTGACCAGCAACTGCTGATAGACTTGCGCTAAATCCAATTTGGCAAAGATGTTCCCTCACCCCAAGGAGTGTAAGAGGTGCTGTACGACTGGCACCAAATGTGCACTTTGTTGCAATGCCCAGTTCAGGGTCGTCTTGTAGTTTGCACAGATCATCACTGACCCATCTTGTTTAACTGGGGTGACTATAGGGGTCTCCCACTTGGCATGATCAACTGGCTTGAGGACCCCTTGAGCAAAGCTTGTCTAATTGCTCTTCCACCTTGGGCCGAAGAGCAAATGGGACTCTTCATGGCTTTAGTCGGACGGGGGCTATGCTGGGGTCTAAGTTAAAAGATATTGGGGTCTCCATATACTTGCCCAGTTTGTCATTGAAGACATCACTGAACTCACTCTCCAAGGCTGCAAGGTCATCTTCCTGGGCTGGGGGTGGTGGTGCAAGTGGCATGGATGCCAGTGAGGTGAATCTGCAGGGGTTTGAACCACTTTCAACCCAGAAGGCTCAGCAGGTCTTGGTCCACTATGGTGAGGGGTAGAGTTCCTTGGAAGTTACCGTATTCTATCTGGACTGACTTCCCGCCTAGGATGGGAATACTAGCCTTGATAGTCCTTCAAGATGATTTTCTGCAGCTCCAATTGGTTGTGTCGTGTGCTGGGTTGAAGTTTCCAGAGGGTGTCCCACGATATCATGGATATGTAAGACCCCAGATCTACTCCCATCTGGCACTGGCTTCCTTCAATGCTTATGGTGGCCATGATTTTGTTGGCCTTATATCCATCTGTTCACCTCACTTGGATTTGAGCATAGCCTACAATGGTGTAGTGGGCTTCCTCTTTCCTGACATCTTCCCTTCTTTTGAATTTCCTATCAGGGTTCCTTTGGCCTTCCCCTTAGTGGCTATACTTTCAGCTGGGGGAAGTTCTTCTGGACTGCTTACTTGCCATCTGGCTTGCTCTGCATGCCTACGTGGTGCGATCCTTCCAGTCGCAGCGTCTGCAGATAGTCTCTTTAGAATGGCATGCAGAGCGGGAATGATTTCCTCCACAGCTCCCACATGGTTTAGTCCCTTGCCTTGCTACCAGCTTGCTGGACCTCACCTGATGGATGTCCTCTTCATCTTCATCACTAGCCTCAGAGTTGGAGGTGTCTCGGGCTGCACAGTGGTCAGCCTGGGTGACGTGCATTTTCCCGGTCCCTTTTATTTGGGCAATGGAGTTATCTGAGGTTTCTGTGGCTCTGGCTTTATTGATGGCGTCCTTGAATGGGATGCCCTCTTGGGCCAGCAGGTGCTTTTGGAGAGTCAGGTCCTTCATCTCGAGGGTGAGCCAGTCCTTGATCATATCCTCCACATCACTGAACTTGCAGTTCTTTGATAGCTTCTGCAGAGCCACCACAAATCCATTTATCATCTTTCCTTTTCACTGACTCCTCGTATAGAATTTGTGCTGGTTAGTGAGATAGGAGGGAGTTGGGTCGAAATGTTCTTTTAAGGCTTATTGTAGATCATCCCAAGACATGTTGTCCAGCTAATTGGCAATGATGGCTTCCACCAGTTCGGAATCACAGTATATTAGGAACAGAGCCCTCTTTTTGGTGTCGGGGGCTGCTTGGAACCCGTTGACTTCTAAGTGAAGCTTGAATTGGCTCATATATGAAGACCATTTCTCCTTGGATGGGTTGTAGGGTATCAACATTGGATGGAGGACCACTCTGGTCAGTTGAGTCGCGATCATTGTGAGATCAGTCAAAATGGCCACAGAGTCCCACGAGGCTGTCCTTTGTTCTCTACTTAGGATCCCACCTTTGTCGCCAGTGTTAAGGGGGCACACTGAATGAAGAAGCAGGACGCATAGACTCCAGGTAAACAGTTTATTTCAGTTCTGCAAAGACAAGCCGCTCGGCTGCGGCTGGTGCCAGCTTCTATAGCCAGCTCTGTCCAGCTTTTCAGCCACTGACGGGACTTTATTTCTCCCACCAGTGGCTGAGCCATCAGACTCCACTCCTGGTGACCATTTAAGGTAATACTTAACAGTTTTCTAAGAGAAAGAAACTTGTTTTGCTTTTCAAGCAAAAGGAGGGAAGAAAAGATCCCAGAAATTTTGAGATTGTACAGATTCACAGCTTTTCTTGGGATTGCCAAGGGAATTCCTTTATTTTGATCTACCTCTATGTATTTTACAAGCCTCAAATATTTCTCCAGTATCATATGGATAGCTTTTGAGGTTGAACATCACTCTTCCCAAGCACACATCTTCCTTCTGCTGTTAGAAATAGAAATCCATATATCCATCTTATTAATATTAAACACAAGAGAACATAGTGCTAATTGTTTGAACAAAAATTCTGAACAGATAGCAGAGTGCAACTCAATCAAAATAGTGTAAAGTCACATCTACAGTGAATTGTCCTTATGATGGGTGAATCTGAACTGGCACGCTATTTATGAGTGCAAAGGAAGCTACAGAATAGGCAATAAAATAAAGACAAATGTTATATTTGATGTTAACTATATATTTCCCTTTAACAAATAGATTTTTACAACGATAGTATTGAAGGGAATAATTATCGGAATCATAAGATATGCAGTGAAAGGAATGTAACCTTTTGTGGGGGGGTTCTGATTTCCTTCTGACAATTTCCTTTTCTTTTAAGATCTGCCATGGTCCAGATGCTAAGCATCTCTTACCAGCTAATAATATTCCATTTTAAAATATGCACAAGAAAATGGAAGTTTAGACTTTAGAAAAAGGAAAATTAAGGGAATGTTATCTAATGATTACAATATGAGGCTTAATTATGGCAAATTAGTTTTAATGCCATTTCCTACAATTCTCAGTTTTCAAATTAATACACACACACACACACACACACACACCATGAATGAAGACAAATATAAGTGACTCAGGATAATGTTGCAGGATCCAATCTAGGTCAGTTCTCAGGTGTCCATTCTTTTAAATTATACCAGATAAATCATTTGATGTCAATTTTGTTTGCCAGATATATAACGATAGAAATGTGTGTGCACGTGCATTTTAAACAGTGGTGTCCTCAGGGGAATCAACAATGTCAAGTTGGGTAGGTGCAACTGGATAATCAAAACCCCACTCCTTTGTCACATGAATCATAAACATTTAAAAGGGAGAGTGGCTTCAAACACCAAGTTACTCTCGCCATTTTAACCTCACTGATCCTCCTGTGGACATATCTTTTAAAATACTGATGTTACAATTTGTGAGGGGTCCTTGGTATTCTCTGAACTTGCTTGTTTTCTTGCAGATGTTTCATTACCTAAGCTAAATAACATCATCAGTGCTTGTCAACACTGTATGATGATAGCATACATGATGTTACCGAGTTTGGGTTATGAAACGTCTGCAAGAAAACAATCAAGCTCAGAATGCATCAAGCATCTCTCATTTCAATTCTCAACTACAAATATCTGACCTAGACTTCCCCAACAGCACGAAGCTGAGTCCTTATCCCAATAAACCCCTTTTATTAATTTACAATGAATTTCCTCTCCAACAAAGTCCCAGCCAACAGTCTTTTGAGATAGTTCCCAATTACATACTTTTATCAGGCTTGGAGAGTGGCCAGGGCGACATCTTTCAGACGCCGCAATACTTGGCAAGCATGCCATAATGAATTAATTGTTTCCGGCAAAGCCGCACTCCCCTTTCACTCTTCTTTTATATTCTAGGGAAGGGGCCATTCATCGTGGCTTTACTCCCAAGTCAGCCCTTGTTCCACAGCTGTTCCCTTCTTCTGGCAACTCTGTGCACGCACAACTGGGAACAGGCTCTAGATGTTCTTCTGCCTCACTGATGTCTGACTCTGAAGGCAGCTGATAACTGTCAGATGGCCCTGGCCCTGGCCCTGGCCCTGGCCCCATCTCTGCCTCTGACAAAGAGCATTCATAGGAGCCTTCCCCAGACTCTAGGATTGGCCCATGTTCCTTCCCAACCTTCTCACTGTCTGAAACTGCTGCCAGCTCCTCTGGCTGTTGTCGGGCCACAACAAACTATTCTCCTTTATTGTTACAATTTGTGAAAATATTCTTGGATAGGCATTTAGCTCTTTGTATGAAACTGATGCTATAAATAACTATACTGATTAGAAAGAATCCAGAGATTCAAAGGTTGAACTTGTGACACTCCAGAATGCAAATATTGAACTATGAGCATATAAGGTTCTGATTAAAAATATCTCCATGAAGGAAATATCCTGTATCCCAAGATAATCTGTTCCACAGTTCAACAGCTGTATCACAGAGTCTACTTTTATTTTTTATAGAGGGAAGACCAAGCCCTGCATTATTATGTTAGCTCATACTTATTCATTACTGTAAAATTGGCTTTAAGAGTTATAATTTTCTCTGTATTAGATTATGTGAAGCAAAACTATTTGGCTTGAAGAAACATGATTCTGTTTCAAGAAGAAAAATTTAGAAACATCTGCCTGATGTTTGAGGTTTGTAATTATCCACAGTCAAGTGAGAGCTTTGCCGTTATTCTCCTGCCTGTTCTTTATTTCCATAGACTCTTTTCCAAGTGAGGTAGTAGAACAAGACCACCTGCAGTTCTAACACTCCTCATATTCCCTGAAACAATTTTCCTGGCCAGAAATCTGAATTTAATAAGGTTAGTCTAACTTTTGAAGTATGAAAAGTTTTATACATGATTTTGTAGCAACTAATTTGGGAGCTGTCACTGTATGATGATACCAAACTATTGCTCCACTGGGCAACAACTATAAAAAAATAGCAAGTCTTTGTCACCAAAGTTAAGATCATTTATTTTAAGATTCATAATAACAATAATTTGAATAAATCATATTCATATTTTTTCTTTCATTGGGGAAGAATATTTTTCTACCCATCTCAATGTTGTCAATGATTACTACCTGCAATTTCTCCAAGCTGGATTGCAAATGCCATTGTTTGACAAAGATAATATTTTCATACAAGCCTTTATGCCAACACTTACTCGTATTCCCATTTTTCACTACAATTGTTATCCATTTATATGCACTATAAAAACAGTTCTCGCCAAGAATTTTTGTACAATATGAATCATGTGAATCAGAAGAATGGCTGGATAAACTGGACTCAGATCGTTCAACCATTAATCAGCCAATTCAGATCTTCTGAGGACCACATGAGTTGGATAAGCAGCAACACTTACCAGAGTAAGCCAAGAAGCATTTCAATTTATTTGTCTTGTTCTGTGTTTCATTTTACTTATTGACTCTTACTTTCCTCAGAGGAACATCATTTTGATATACTGAGATTTTCAGGGAATTTTGTCACAGAACTGTCCCAAATATTGAAAAGGACTGACAGCATTGGGTCTAGTTAGTTTGAAATCTGAAAAAAATGACAGTTAAAACAAAGATACTATGAACATGATGGCATGCATTTGTTCCAAGTAAGTTTTGGTTACTTTTTAAAGATGGCCCCAGGTGTAGCCTCACACATAAAGGAGCACAGGCATGAATAATAGATATAGAAAATATAAATACACTATTTTGATAGGTCCAGTGCAGCTGTTTTATACCAACAAAGTAAAATTACACCAAACAGATCCAAATCCAATGTCATGCTTCACAAATATTTTTCTAACTTTTTCTTAAAATGATTAAGAAATTTGATCTACTTGTATAATAAAAGTATGTTCCAGGAAAAGAAACAGAGTTTATAGAAGAATCCCTATGATTCCATCTGAGAATCTCTTTAACTTTTCTTGACTGCAACATTGTGTAACTATGCTCAATGTCATTCTTGGTTTCCAGAATTAGTTAGTTGCATGTAGTAGTTATTGCTTCCAAGACAATTTAAGCTTGATTCACTGATCCTATTGTGGGGAAATTCTTACATATATTTTATTTAAATGTAGGAATTTTTGCAAAGAACATTGAAATGAAAACCAACATGATTGTGGTATTGTTATTAAAACATTTGCATATTCTGTTATTTTTTTTGACAATAATATATCCATTAGACCACATTGGTATTGTTTTCTATCTTCTAAAGTTTTTTTGGCTGAAAACTTCATCTGGTTTTTAGGTTGTTGTTCTTCAAAACATGGGAAGAACTGGGTTGGCCCAAGACTAAAATTGAGTAAATTGGAAAAATATACAAAAATTAAATTAATTAACAATTATTATTATTTAAATATACTTAATAGAATCACAAAATAATAGTCAGAAGATAAAATGTATCCTTCAACTCAATTCCAATTCAACAAGGTCTAGCCATTGTTCAGTGCAGATATTAAACCAAAGCATTCCAGGCCAATGGCTGTTCAGCCTCCACATATATGCTATGAAATTTTATTAGTTTATAAAAAATATAGAATACAAAATAAAATGAAAGTAATGGGAAAGTAGGAGATGAAAAAGGGAAAGGAAAAAAGGTGTCAGGAAGGGCATCTGGCAGTAAACACTCAGCTCCATTCAGTCACCCCGACCCCATCTTGACTCAAAGACTCATCAAAAGAAAAAAAAATATATACTAACTATTTCTTATAACAAACTTAGCTAATTCAGCAAAACCCAAAATCAAAGTTTCATTTTTTTCCCTTACCTCAGTCACAAAATCCAGAAGCGGTTTCCAAGTAAAAAGGAAGTTAATTGTATTCTTTTCTTTAATTAAAGCAGTCAATTTAGCCATCTCTGCTAACTCCATCAGCTTTTGAACAGTGGGGATTAAAGTATCTTTCCATTTTTGTTGCTGCTTTCAGCATATATAACATCAAAGTTCCCCTTTTTTAAAAAGTTATTTATCCATTAGGCCTAAGCGAAAAGTCTCTGGTTTCATTTTAATATTCACTTTAAGAATCTTGTGTATTAAAGCTATGGATCCGACTTCGATATTTCTTTATTGTTCCACAGGCCCAACACATGTATATGCTTTGAAGAGAACACCATTAATCCTTTGGATAAATGGTTCTAGTTTGAATGCTGTTATTGCTGAGGCCTTTTCCTTAACATTCTAGCTGAATTTATCTAAATGTAACTAAATCCAGTATTTTTCATTGGGCATTCTGGAAGGATAAAAATAATCTTGACTTTATTCTACCAGACATCTTTTAAAATATTTAAACAGTGCTTTCTTATACCTTTATTTTCATCACTACTGTACATATCGTGGGTGTATAACCCTGAAATATATATGTACATAATAAAGAGATATAGATAGATGATGATCATTTGGTAATAACAAAATCAATTTGGTTGTAAAACTGACAAAGTATTTTACTGATTCTTCAAGAAAATATTTAGGGGTCTTTTTAAGAAAAGACATATTGTTAGAATGCAGTACTGTAGGCTACTTCTGCTGACTGCTGGCTGACTGCAATTTGGCTGTTTGAATCTCACCAGGTTCATGCTTGACTTAGCCTTCCATCCTTCTGAGGTCAGTAAAATGAGGACCCCAATTCTTGGAGGCAAGATGCAAATCACTTAGAGAAGGCTATAAAGCACTATGAAGCTGCATATAAGTCTAAATGTATTGTTATTGCTACTGGTAGCTACTACTTTATGAATTTAGACATAGTGATTGACTAATATATGGTAATAGCTTAACATTGAGCTATTATCCCTCTCAAATCTTATCATATGACAAATTACAATTTCAATCCTTGCAAAAATGATTGTTAATACATGCCTTCAATTCTCTAGTGTTCAGGTAAATAAAAGACAATTTGTATTTTAAAAATGGCGCTTGGCCTTTTACTCTAGCTACTAATTGTTCTTTAGGGACAGTCAAACATAGAGACAGTTCTAAGTGCGCTTAATGAGAAATCTTAGTGCAAAAGATGAAGTATATGCAAAAAAAAAAATCAATTGAAGTTTTCTGTGGAGGATTCCAGAGTCCTTTCAACTAGGCAAAATAATCTGCAGCAATTGTTTCCAATGAAGAACATTAACCTTCACTCTGCATAAATTCACATGAAGCATGTGATGATAGAAAAATATCAATGAGTTTTTTGCACCCGTAGGAACAGAACTTGAGGTCTGCCTCCAGGTTAATCCTTGACCTAGTATAATTAATGACTCTGGAGAATATGAGAAAGTAAAATAATTCTTTGAAAGGGTAGTCTAAGGTTCTAAATAGGAGACATTTTACACTGGGGAAAACCCTCCCACAACACATGAAATCTGAAATCCATTAGGTATTTAGTATTGTGTAATCTTAGCTTTAATTCAAAAGTGTCTTAAAATCTCAAATGTTCCAGCTGTCCATGAAAGTTATAATTCCAGATTATAGCTGCTGAAACCAGTCCAAGTGCAGGTTCTAAGGTTGATGTGGGAGGGACAGAGAGGATCTGTAAATGAATGAATAAATGAAAGATGGATGGATGAAAAGAAAGATGGAGTAGTTACTCATTTAACACTAAGTGCATTTCCTACTTCATTTATTTGAAACAAGCATAATGCATATCTTAAGCTTCTGTTTACCATCTTGATTCCTGCGATTCTAATCCATTTTAGACCCTTCATTAATTGTGTACTCAGCCAAGATTCCTGCAGTGGAAATGAATCCGATCTAACGGTATAGAGACATTCTTGCTGTCATGACTAGGTTCTCAAAGTATAATTTTTAGAGGAAACATTCTTGTGGAGCTCTGTAAAAAAAAATCAGTTGTATATAGTGTTTTCCGAATAGCATTAAATGCTGGACACATCATGAATAAATTCTCCCTCTCAATCATCTTTAAAATAATAATGATTCTTTTCTGGAAAAATGTGGTGGGTTTCACATGTCATGCTGGGGAATATTTTGAGTATACTTTGGGCTGCAGGAAGGCTAAAAAAAATTCAGTGAGAGTGCAAATAACGTAGTTAAAATGTAAATAGTTAGGACTCATACTGTGAAGGCAAGAGCTCTTAGAGAAGAACTTGACACTTAAAAATGTCAAAGGTGACAAAAAAAGATGTTGCCAGAAGACACTGTGACCAGATACTATTGCTGATGACCAAGCAGGAATGTTACAAAAATTCCAAGGAGTAGTTACTGATGGACAATACTAACAAAAGGAGGAATGACTTGAAATATCAGTCCAATCCTGTTCAGTTGAAATAGACATTTAATTCAGCAATTATCAGAATAATAAAATTAGGCACAATGATGATGACCCCTACAATAAAACAGTTCAGTTTAAATTAGTTGAAGTTTGTTGAAAGAGCTTCAAGGTGATATCTTCACATCTTGGCTAACTTCCTTGACAAACAAAAGTATTGTGTAAAAATATTAAAAAGAATAACAATATATCTCAGACCAAGCAGAGAAAGACAACTTAATTAAATTGTTCTGAAAAACAAGCTGAAACCTGTCACAATAAACAGATGTGTCAAAAAAGGAAGGCTGCGTAAAAGGAAAATAAGTGCTTACAAGGAGAATACCGCTGGATCTCAGTGAAAACTCTCAGCTTCAAATTTATGTGGCTAGAGTAGCTCATGAAACTCAGATATTCAACTTGCACAATAGGGAATTCCTCTGAAACATAGTTTGTTCTATGTCATAGTTTGTTCTTATAAAACTTTCGTCTAGCATATAATGTTGTAAGACAAAAGAAAAAAAATTATATAGAAATTGCTTTAGCTCTGGAAGTGAATAATCTTCAGCCAGTGAACTTCAAAGTTTTGGGATAAAAATAGAAAGAAGTGCAGCATTTACCAGCTTAAACTTCTGAAGTGCTGTATCAACCCAAGAAACAAATATATTAAAAAAAGGAAAGGGAGATAAAGGATTAGGAAGAAGGAGAAAATAAATGAGGGAAGAAAAATAGGGATGAGGATGAAAGTAATAGTCCAGTTAGAAAGAAAATCAGATTATCATATGTCTATCATCTTTTATAAGATCAGATAAAGTGTTAATACCACTTTATAATTCTTGATAAGACTACATTATATCCAGTTTTTGTCACCACAATGTAAAAAGAGGCTGAGATTCTAGAAAGAGCACAGAGAAGAGCAACCAAGATGATCAGGAGTCTGGAGACTAAAATTATGAAGATTGGTTGCAGGAATTGAACTATCTAGTTTAAAGAAAAAAGAAGGGGGGGGCGTGAGATGATAGCAATGTTCCAATGTCTAAGGGGCTGCCATAAAGAAGAGGGGGTCAACCTATTCCCTAAAGCACCTGAAGGCAGGATAAGAAGCAATGGATGGAAATTAATCAAGGAGAGAAGCAACCTAGAACTGAGGAGAAATTTCATGACAGAACAATTAAACAATAGAATGACTTGCTTCCGGAACTTGTGAATGCTCCAACACTGAAAGTTTTAAACCGTTTGTCTGAAATGATATAAAGCTTCCCATCTAAGTAGGGGGTTTGACTAGAAGACCCTTCCCACTTTGTTATTCTTTTATTCTTTCATAATATGTATCTGCTTGAAAACAATGGCTTCCATAGGTTAATAGTGGTGCCTATATATATATATCATCCAGTATTAATACAAATATTTATGCTTACCAATTGCTCAAGAACAATAACTGACTTCACATCTTCCTTAAGGAATAAATGGTCAATGTTTAGATGGAGGGCGAGAAAACAAAAACTGATTTTGGTACACTACTCAAATTGAGATGAACACAATTAAGATTTTGACATATATATATATGTGTATATATATATATATGTATATATATATATACACACCTGTAATATACATTTACCTTATTTTAAGATTATCTAAAATTCCAACAAATTTAATATGTGGTTCATTACTTTACACATATGTACATTTATATATATACACACACACACACACACACGTAGATGAGGACCAAAAGATAGTGGTGATGATAAGGAAGCTTTCAAGAACAGTCTGGATTGCCACCTGTCAAAAATGGTATAGGCCAGTGGTGGGATTCAAATATTTTTACTACTGGTTCTGTGGGCATGGCTTGGTGGGCGTGGCAGGGAAAATATACTGTAAAATGTCCAGTTCAGAGGTGGTATTTGCCAGTTCTCCAAACTACCCAAAATTTCTGCTACCGGTTCTCCAGAACAGGTCAGAACCTGCTGAATACCACCTCTGAGTGGCGCCAAGTGACAGCAACATTAATACCACCTCTGAGTGGTGCCAAGTGACAGCAACGGAAGGAGTATGAACAACTGGAGGAGTACCAGACCAACTGGAGGAGTACCAGACCTGAAAGAGAAACCAGGGAGGATATGAGAAACAAGGCCGAAGTAATGGTAGGAGTATTCAAGACTGTGACTTCTAAGCTAGGAGAGTGGCTCCAACAGATACACTAGGTGTTTCAGTAGCAGTTGTAACATAGAATGAGAATGACAAACTTATGACTTTTGTTTTAATTAATAGCTTTGCTATTATTAAATATAAGCTTGGCTGAAATAAAATAGAAGGTGATAGTTTACTATGTAGACAATAATTTGTTTCAGATACAATATTATGTTTGTATCTTAACACTGCTTATGATTCATTCCCTGTCTACTCCAAATCTACTGGGTTGTAGAAGTGCAAAAATGATCCCAGTTTAGATCAACATATGAACCTGCCTTCATTCATATCTAGAGTTTTGCCTCTCTTCCAAACATTAATGCACAATATAATTTTGACATACTATTGAGAAAGGTACAAAATAAGATTAAACATATGAAATACTTGATATTTTACACATTTATTCAAATGTCTGCCTTCATTTAGAAATTGTTAGAATTCTTAAAAATATTAGCAAGAATTCATAAGGATGCATACTGCAAAGTAAATAATAGTTTTGCTTATTTAATTTTCTATTAACTATACTAAAGGCAATTTTTTTGAAAAAGTGAAGATATCAGTATACGTCCTCCTCTCTCTCCCCCTCACCCTCCTCTCTCTCATGGTGCGAACCTGTATTCAAATGAAAATGTTAGGGAGTTAACAGAGAAATATTTATGAGAATAAATAATAGTGCTTTTTCATTTATTTTATGAGAATTCTGAAATTTTTTCCTCCATGTATGTTTGTATCATTATCTGCATGAACTATGGCCTTAGAAAAAACTGTGAAATCAAGGTTGGTTGGTTGGTTAAGTTGTAATAATTTGTAAAGTAAGAGCATTGAGTTCACTTCTAAATGGTTTTTTCCCCTTCAATTTATGTCGTTGTATTTCAGTACCGTCTAAAGCTGGCAATATTTCAAAAGTATTAAAACATGTACAGAAAAAAAGTATGTGATTCACCTCTTGACATGTTGGTCTATTAGCCATAATTTGGTGCTGTAAGGCAATAGAAAGATAAGAAATTATGAGCATGAGTGTAGTCATCTAATGATATTTCTTATGACACATACAATAATTGCTGCAGCCAATGAAAAGATTGATGGCTTCATTGTCATTGTGGTCTAAAGCAAAGAGGAGATTATAGGTAGATAATTTGCACACATAAAACATCAATCAGAGTTGAAATTGTACTCAGAATGTTCATTTTGCACTATTGAAGATACAGTACATTAGTGTCTGATTAATATAGTTCACTTTTTCACCTACACATGATTAGAATACAGAGAAATGAAATTAAATTCATGTATTATGTTGATATAATTCCAAGCCATTTCTATTTAATTAGCATTGATCAATAACTCATCAGAGACATTCCATAGGGAAGGAAGGAATGAAAACTAAAGAAAGCTATGGGACCATGAATGATCCTTGATCAATAATCTATCAGTTCCTACCAAATATTGCATTATACTTCTCCTGGGTTTAGTTTTATAAAAAAAAAATCATTACATAAACATGTTGAATATATTTTTTCTTTCTTTTTTTCTCCCAATCTTTATGGAATCAAATCAATTAATTGTGGGAAAGTAGAGATAATTCACCTTGAATTGACATTAATAGTAGAATACTAGAAAAAAGTATTTAACCCAAAAGAAACTAGCATGAAAATCCATATTGGTGTTACTTCTAATTTGTGTGTATTTAAGTTAAATGACCATATTTGTTTCGGAGGGGAAATACCTGCAAAACACTATTTCCTGCTAACAAATCAGATAGACTGTAGAATATTTTAATTCCTGTGTTTCTTCATGGTAGTTGGAATGTCCTTATAGAAAAATACTGCTTTGTTAGAGCCTGACATTAGATTCTATATTGGAGGGACATGTGTTTACTACCAAGATATGATATTTCACTTCTATGTAATATAGCGATGGTATCTATATACTGAAATATTAACATTAGCATAAAGAAATGATAAGCTATTGTAATGGCAAGATATTTAGTTTCAAAGAGCTAAGAAAAGAAAATTGTGTTATACTCTAAATTAATTGAGACACCTTGTGGAAGTCCTTTTAGAAAAGGAATAATTCATTCACGGAAAACCTTGTCAGGAATTTATTTCAAGCTTCCATTCATTTCATGCCATTAAGATATATCTTGGTCATTCTGTAGCAGTAATAGATGACAATATAGAAATGATAAGCTGTCTGTAACGACAAAGTATTTAATTTCAAACATGGATATGATGCACTAAAGTTAATAAGACAAAATATTTCTACTTAGATTAAACAAAATATATATTTTAACCAAATCAGCATATTTTCCAGGTGTTCAAGCTGTCTCATAGTGGAAATTAGCATTTGTTCAAAAGTAGTTGGTTGGTTTTGTACTTAGTCCATAAAATACTACCAAAACAAAAACAAAAAAACAAAAGGATTCAACTTTATTGTGAGGCAAGTTTAGACAAAGATGTGAATTTTTCATGGCAACCACTAGAAGGCACTGTGAGCTACATAAACAAATTTCTTCTTTTTTTAAAAAAAATGATGCTTATTATTTAAGAGTATGAAGTTTAAAAAGCAAATCTATTTTTGTTTTGCAGTTTAGGAAATATTGATAATATTGATTATATACACATACATACACACACACATACATGCACACACACATATCTTTTAAACTTTTTCTTAGCCTGGTGGCATTATTTAAAATATACAGTATATCCAGTCTTAATATTTGTTCAGCATATAAAATTTGTTTTGGCCCAATAGAATTTTAAAATGTTTCAATTCTTGGAATTGAATGGAAATTTAGATAATAGAGGTCAGTCAATCTTGGAAAATCATATATATCACAAAGCAACTTTGGTCTAATGATTAGGGCATAAGATTAGAAACTGACAGACAAGAAGATCAAATCTGGGCTTAATCATTAAGGCCAGCTAGGTAACTCTCTCTGTCTCCCTCCCTCTCTCATCATACACACACACACACACACACACACACACACACACACACACATATATATATATACATACATACATACATACATACATACATACATACATACATGGTATTCAGCTTTGTTCGGGTATTTTCCCACGTCATTATAGTTCTGCTTTTAAAGTTGTAGCAACGTTTTGGCAGAATCTCATCAGCCATCATCAGGTTTCTGTATTGTGTTCGTCTGTGAGTCAGACTTTTACAGTTGTTTCAGTTTTAAATTTGGGGCTAGCTTACTGCTGTGCCAGAATGTTTTTTTCTTCATCCTGATTGGTTGGAAGTCTTGGTCTGTGTTTATTGGTCTTGGAGTTTGCTGTGTTCTGCTTGATTGGTGTTTCTAATATCTTCTGTCTGTTTTGTGGCTTTTTGTGTGTCTTGATTGGCTGGCAACATTGTGTTCCTGTATTGGAGGCTTTTAGTGCAGCTTGGCTCTGAGTAAATGGACGGCTATCATTTATTAAGAAGCTAGGTTTCATCTGGGTGTCTGGTTGGGGTGTGTTTGAGCTGGAGGTATCAGGGGGGAATCTGTTTGTGCCCAGGTGTTTGCTGGCTTGTGGTGTGGAGATTTTTTTGTTTGTGAGTGCAGGCTTCCAAATAATTGACAGTCTGGTGGAATCTTCTATTCATGCTTTCAGGGCTTTTATCAATATCTATGGCTTCTCTGATAATTTTGTGGCTGGGGTTTTCTATAGAGGCTAGGGTTTTGGTGCCATTGAAGTTGATGCTATGACCTGTTGCATTCATGTGTTGGACTAGTGAGGAAGTGTGTTCCAGCTTTTTTACGGCATTTTTGTGTTCATCCAGGCGGGTACTTATTCTTCTACTGGTCTGTCCAAAGTATGTGGCAGGGCATGATGCACAAGGGACTTCATATATGTCTTCAGATAGATAGATATAAATACATATATGTATATGTATGTACTGTATGTGTGTGTGTGTGTGTGTGTGTGTGTGTGTGTGTGAACTTTATTCTTATAGTGTCCTCTTGGTGTCCTCTTTTTCATCCATACTGTCATGATTGGTCAGCCTGTCTGAACTGGAATGTTTATGAAGTTGTGCATTTGAAAACTTTGAACAAAGTTTTAAATTGAGCTACTTCAATTCAACAACACAACTTCCTAGTAATTCTCAGGGAGGAGTGAAACTTGAAAAAATGCATTTATTGGAAAGCTTGTAGTAATGTTTATGCTGGTCAGCTGTAAAGCATTGTTAACTGTGATTTGCCAATAATAATTCTAATTTGAAGAAGAAATCCCTCCTTTAAAATTATTATTACATATATTTAAATAAGAATGTATATTCTAAGTATATTAGCAAGAATATATAATTTGTATATCTAAAAATACAAAAAGATGAATAAAAACATGTTAATAACAACTAATAATAACATTCATAATTAAATGTAAATGCAATAAACATATGCAAGAAGTATCTGATTACATAACTGTCACTGTGAAATTCCATTGAAAATAGTATGGACTATGTTTAATGCAAACAAACAATAACGCTCCAAACAAAACAAAGGTGGACCAGATTAATAATTTCTCATTTTATGTTCAGAATTTTTTTTAAAAAAATTCTACATCCTAATTGCATAGGCTTTGTCTATTTGTAAGTGTAGTGTAGTTGAATATTTTCCCCCATTGGCAGACTCATTATAAACAAGTTTTCCATAAATACAGTGTAACTATTCCAAGAATATTAATATATTTTTGAGAAAAAAGGGAAAAGTATTTTTTTAAAAGAAGAGAATATATATTCTATTTGAATCTATAAGTTGCTTTCTAATGTGAGACTCTTTGTTATGTCAATGAACAGAAAATCTAACTCACATTGGATTTTGTTTCATGAGATTATTTTACCTAAACCTAAGGACATCCACTGAAATGCATCAGAAAAAGTGCCAAATGTAATTACTACAGCGCGGTGGACACATATTCCTTTATTTATTTCAATAAATATTTTTTGTAATGAAGGTATTCCATGGGAATGTAATCATAATATATACAGCATCTATTGAAGATTGCTGATTTTTTGGGGGGGGGAGGGGGGGGGACACAGACTTTCATTTGCAAGCCTTAATGAGTATGCAAGACCTCATAAAATCAGCTACCCAAAAGGAGGCAATGTTTTCAGGAGAGAAGAAAATATTCCATATAAACAATCCTTACAAAAGGGGTAGCAGTGTGCAAGCAGTATGAAGCAATACCAAAGAGTATCTTAAATGTAATCCAAAGAAAATTTTTCCCACCATGATAATGGCATATATATGTAGGTACTGGGGCTTGAAAAAGTGAGTTATGAAGTGTGGAAAGATATTGCTAAGAAAAATTCAGCCGCTTTCTGAATTTGAAAGCAATTCAGCTGCTTTCTGAATTTGAAAGCAATTCAGCTGCTTTCTGAATTTGAAAGCAAATACTCCCCAACCACCATGGGCAAGATATATGAAAAGTACTTGGATTTGTGACCTGTGAGGAATCTAATTGGTCTTTATATAGACATGCCTTTATTGAGAACTTATGCTGCTAGGAGAAACAATTTGGTGATTCAGAAAGAAGAGCAAAATTTAATTGTGCCATCTATTTGATAGTTGTTTACTTGATTCCCACTGAGTTCAAAGAGTTTAGTTCCTCATTGTGTGCATAGGATTTCAGTAATGTCTCCTATGAACATCAACAATTTGATTTCAAGCACTGGTTAGTTTAGTCAAGATCCAACATTTTATTTTATCTATTTGGATTTGTCAATCACTTAGAAGATAATATGTATAAGAATAAACATGAGTAAGAATACAGGAAATAGGTACGAATAAATGGGGAGAATAGGATTGGGACGATAGGCACAATTGTGCACTTATGCATGTCCTTTATAGACCTCTTAGGAATAGGGTGTGGTCAATAGTAGATAGTTTAAAGTTAAAGGAGTGGGGGTTTAAGGAAGTAACAACAGAGTCAGGTAGCATTGACCACTCTGTTGCTGAAGTTGTACTTTCTGCAATCAAGTTCGGAGCAGTTTACATTGAGTTTGTATCTGTTGTGTGCTCTTGTATAGTTGCAGTTGAAGCTGAAGTAGTCATTGACTACTGTCATTGACTAGTCATTGTAGCAGATAATTTTGTATCCAACCATAGGTGGCATAGTTCCAGGTGTCCAAGCCCCAAATTTCAAGCCTGGTGGTGTAGGGTATTCTGCTGCGAGCAGAGGAGTGTAGTACTCTTCTCGTAAAATACTTTTGGATTTGCTCAATTGTATTAATGTCCGATATACAGTGTGGATTCCATACTGAAGAGCTGTATTTGAGTATTGGTCTAGCAAAGGTTTTGTATGTCCTAGTTAGCAATTCAACATTGGAAGAGAAGCTTTGTAAGATTAGATTTAGAAATCTTAATGCCTTTTTGGCAATGCTGTTACAGTGAGCTCTGGCTCTTAGGTCATTTGATATGAGTACTCCAAGGTCCTTGACAGAGTTAGGGTCGTCAACTAGGTCATATCCACCTAGCTTGTATTTGATGTACTGATTTTTTTACCAATGTGTAAAACAGAGCATTTATTGGTTGAGATTTGGAGTTGCCAATTGTTTGACCATTCAGACACATAATCAAGGTTGCTTTGAAGGATGGTAGCAATTTTGGTCATGTTGAATAGTTTTACATAATCAGCGAAGAGGATGCAATTGCTGATTAGTTGATCACAAAGGTCATTTATGTAGAGTATAAAGAGTGTGGGTCCTAGAATGCTACCTTGAGGGACACCACTGTTAATGGGTGCAGGGTTTGATAGGGTGCTCCCTATTTTGACTATTTGTTGCTTGTTTGACGGGAACGCAGTAATCCACTTATGATGGGATCCAGAAATACCATAAGAGTTTTAACAGTATTTTGTCATGTACCACTGAATTAAAGGCTTTGCAGAAGTCTATGTAAATTGCATTTATTGCTTTACCCTATTTGAACATGAAGTGTTTGCTGTTATGGAGTGTTGTAGAGGCTTTAAAATGAACAAAATTAATTGGAGAAGGATACACAGGTGTCATTTACCCTTAACATTTACTTTATTGGTACCTACAGATATAATATTTATGCATCACTTAACATTTTAATCCAATGTCAGCAGAGAACTGCTGATATACAAGTAGGATTTCAGAAAGGAAGAGCAACAGTTGATTATATTGCCAATCTATGTTGGATGATGGAAAAACAAAGGAGTACTAAAAGACCTCTACATTTCCTTCATTGACTACCCAAAATTTGTTAATTTATTAAATATATTTCTATGCAATCAAAACAAGTCTTGATTGCTTACATAGAATAGGTATACTTTAAATCAAGGTAAATAATATGGTGCTTCCAGATACTTTGTTTTGATTGCATTGACATAAAAATATGTTTAATAAATAAACAAACAAATATTTGTAGGCTATTCTCCTGATTTGAAATGGATCTTCTATATTTGATTTTTGGTAAGGCCAAATAATATATGTTGTGGTATGTTACATTTTATAGCCTTCACTTGCCTTTCAGTTTAGTTGGCTGTATGCTTAAGTAAATTTATTCTATCTTGCAGTTTCATCACATTTTTTGTGTACCATCAAATTCTTGTGTTCACTGGGCTATTCCCTGTAATTTTCTTGCCAAGGTTGTTCAGATATCCTTGGCCATTGCTTGCTTTCTAGCACTAAGATCAGTGACTGGCCCAAGGTCAGCCAGCTGGCTTGGTGAGGGGAGAGGCAATGCTAGAATGAACTGTTTCTGGCCCAATAACTTCCCCAATTGGCTCTCAGTAAATTACTCCTATGCATTAATTCCATTCCCTCAAGAAGTTCTTATGTAGAACCTCATATCCACACTGACCGAATAGCACATCAGAAACTCCTATATTTCTTTCCACAATGATGCATTGTGACCGTAAGATAGGTGTAGCAATAGCAATCTTGACATTGCATTCAGCAGTCTTACAGATAACAGATGCCCACATAAAACATATTATGGTTACCAGATTGTTAAGTACCAATTAAGGGGACAAAATCCTGCATTTGTGGCATATGTCTCTATTTTCAGGCGATTCATTTAGTTTGCATTCACATAAAAGTTGCTTACATGGTAGAAAGTAAAAGTTAAAAGGTACTCATGATTCACTACAGTGTGCCTGCATGAACTAAAATAGCGTGTGATGCAACTTTTTTTTATTCCTGGATGAAAACTTATTAAAAAATGTGGACATTTATATTTGCTTTTAAATTTAAGTGTTCCATAACACAAAATTAAAATTTTAATATCTTATGTCTCTTCTAATAAATATAGTAATGAAGGCTATAACATGTCTGGATAGCTCTATTAATGTGCAACCTTAGCAACTTTTAAGATGTGTGGACTTCCCAGAATTCCCCACTTTAAAGTTGCCAGTGAGAAACTGTCATGGGAGAAACAGGATAAAATGATTAGAGAGAATAGGAAAGTGTAATGACACTAACTTGCTTTCAAGAAATAATGTTTGTAGCCAAAGGAAGAAATTGTAGTAGGAAGATGAATAGAAAACTCACAATTGAGGACAGACCCTGATTTTTAATTATATTCGGCATTCCTTTTATTAGATCAGGAAAAGTACTTGAATTCAAACTCAAGTTATCTATAGATGTTCGCATAATACCAGTATTGTTTGCAAGCATTATCAAGAAAGCATTCAACTACGCCAGAATTTGTGAGAAGAGGAAGAGACATATTGGAAAAGTACTGGGTGTTAAGAGCCAGCAGTATTTAAGGCAAACTATGGCAACATTCAGATGACACATGTGTCATGACATCATCACAAATCGTGTCTTGGAAGGAGAAAGCAAAGAAGCATCATGTTCCTGTGATGCAAATCTGGTCTTTTTAAAGTGCATTGTGATGTTGCAGAGCCATCCAAAATGGGAAGTCTTATTTTTCATTTTGAAGTTTGCAGTCACCACTGGTCATTGTGCAAAGGTTGCAATTTAGCAATTATAACATGAGGAGAAAGAAGATGAAAATTGTAGCTCAAACTCTAAAATAGTTATATCATTCTTGAACAGTCCTTCCAAACTCTCAGATAAAGCCAACTTCAACCTAGTGGTGTGATGTGACTCTATCTAAATCAGGGGTCTTCAAACTTTAAGGCTTGTGGACTTTAACTCCCAGAATTCCTCCTCCAGTCATGTTAACTCAGGAATTCTGGGAGTTGATGTCCACAAGTCTTAAAGTTGCCAAGTCTGAAGAGCCTTGATCTAAATCAGGGGTGGGCAATTAATTTCTGTCGGGGGCCACACGGAAAATCAGATCTGTGTTCGAGGGCCGAACCAATTTTATAAAAGGCCATTATAAAGGGCCCATTATAAAATGCAGCAAATAAAATGTTCAAAATTTTGGTCTTCCAAGCTCCCCGCCCCTCCCAACAGTAACAAAACCCCTTCCAAACCACCATCTCTTTGAACTTGAAAACAAAAACCCCTAATACTTAGCTTCAATCAAATCAAGTTCTTACAACCAAATGCTGAAGTCAGTGGTACTTACTGAAAATTAGTTGGGTGGGGAGGGTAATTGAAGTTTCAATTTCGAATTACAGCAAGCAATTCTCCAACACCATTTCCTCCGCTCGAGGGGGAAGAGAGAAGGCAAGGAAAGGAGCTCTTTGCCCGCCAGTTAAGTCTCAGTTTGCAAGGCTTGAACTGATTTTATTTTGCTACCGAGGTTAGCGAAAACTGGAATTGCTCCCGAGCTGGCAAGGTCCGATCATCGAAGTGCTCTTCCAAAAGAGCAGCTTCCGGAAGCAAAGTAACACCGCGGCTGCTACTGCTACTACTTTCCACACTTTCCAATCGCGAGTCCCAGGAGAGAACAAACAGCAAAGCACGCTCAGGGGCACCCAAGCCCACCTAAAGCTAGGCCACTGCTGGTGGAGCCTTGCCCTGCCTTGGTGCCCCATTTCCCAGTTCGGCGGTCCTGCTTGGGCGGCACTTTAAAAGCCCTCCTCCTCGCATACGCTCCCGACGAGCCGCTCACCACGACGGCGGCAACATGGCTGCTCCCAGCACCTGAGCAACTTCCCAGCAACTTGTAGCTTCCTTTTTCCTCACAGGCGCTCGTGCCTGGCCCCAAGCCGTGTGGCAGAGGGGAAGTCCGGAGCGCCGCTGGGTCACCTCCTCCAAGCAGCCTGCCCGCCCGCCCGCCAGGCGGAACCCTTCCCGCTCCTCGGTGGGAAGACACTCCCACCTGCAAACTTTGCCTTTGCAAAGTTTAAGCCTGGAAGCCCCGGAGAAAAGAGGGGTATCGGTGGGGACTCACCTTCAGAGAGGTCACACTCGAACGTGATTTCGAAGTCCCAGCCAAGGCCTTTGCAAAGTTCTTCTTTTCTTTCCTAACCCGAGAGCGCTCTGCGCTGTTTTGCAGCTTTGGGGGCCACGCGGCACAGGGCAATACGCCACACCCAGCAATTTTTTTTCAGAGGCGGGCCAGATTGGACAGACCAACGGGCTGGATGTGGCCCGCGGGCCGTAGTTTGCCCACCCCTGATCTAAATTGTAGCCTTGAGTCTTTTAAACAAGGTTAAGTGTGGCCCTTGGCCAGAAAACGATTTCACAACCATGCCAGTAAGCCTTTGAAAACAACACCCCATTTGTTCAGAAATCTGAGTTGAAACATTTGTGTTCTATGGCTGTCCAGACTCCAGTTGAACATGAAAGGGGCCTCATTACCTTTTTGGATAAGAAACTAATTAAACATTTTTTTCCAAACATGAAGTTGGAATCTCCCTTCCTGTAATGTAGCACCTATTTTCCTTGATCTCTGCACTCTGGGATGATGGAGGACATGTTACAATTTTCTTTTGTGTGACAACTTTTCAGATACTATGCACGATGTGCAGAAGCCCAAAGATTCAAGTTCAACATCTAATGTTGCCAATATGATTTCCAATATGAATGAATTCCATTCTGATGGGAATATCATTATATCATCGATCATTATGTTTCTAAATAAGTACATAATGCTTTGAATGTCATCAATTGCCTCACTCCTAAGGCTCCAGCTTACATAAAAATGAGCTTGGAATGCTGCTGGCTGGCACAATAAATTAACAGATACCCGTTTTCTACAATATTTATCAGAATTTAGCATTTTTTTTATTAGGAGAAATTGTGTCTGGATATTTCTTTTCTTACCAGATTTTACTTATAGTCCATCCCTGTCACCAAACAGGATTTGTATGGAAGAGATATTGGTGGTTATAGTATGAAAGGAACTACATCACAAAGGGATGGTTGGATTCTGGTTATATTCAGGCAGTCCAGATAGATAGCAAATATTTTGGGTTAATTTTTTGCTTTAATATTTGTCTTCCAACAGGATGGAACCTAGATTAGGGTCTCCCTGCAAATCCTTCTGGAGAAAGCTGAGCAAAGTACAAATCTCCTATTGGCTGTGATTTCAATGCCAGAATCAGCAAAGATACCAGCAATTGTGTTAAGGAGACACAATTGTGTTAGGAAGTTTAGTCCAAAAGGTAAAAGTTATTTGTCCTGGTCTTTTGTGTACAAATTTCTAAATAACCTCCACAAGAGATTTCCTTACTGAATCTGGGTTTTAAATAAAGGGTGTACAGGAGGGGTGTCAAACTCAACTGAGGGCCACATCAGGGTTGTGTTTGACCTTGGGGGGGGGGGCGTCGCCAGGGTAGGCATAGCAGCATGACATCAGTCATGTCAGGGGGCACCTGGGATGGCCTGAGTGCTCTGCCAGCGAAAATGGGCTCCTGAGCTCCGTTTTCGGCTGGGATGGCCTTCTGCAACCCTAAGTTCATGAGCTCCATTTTTGTTGGCAGAGGCACAGTGGGCCAGTCCTTTGTAGTTTTCAGAGCAGCCCCAGGGGCCAGATCTAAGCACCCCATGGGCCGGATCCAGCTCCTGGGCCTTGAGTTTGACACCCCTAGCATACAGCATACAGCGTAAAGATAGTTCTATGCTTTTTAAAGCTTATTTGGAATCAATGTCATCAATTGTATCTTAATTTCTCTTGCATTTCTTTCTTGGGTTAACTCTCTACAATAGAACAAACAGTGATCATTTACCTGTGGTTCTGACGCTTTTGGATTCTATTATCTCTCATCTGGGTGAAATATTGTAATCTTGGTGGCATTACAGATATTAAATATAATTTCATTCATCCTAACTCAGCAAGAAGATCGTTTCCTTTTAAAATCTCTACAAATGCTAAATTAAAGTATCTTTGCAATCCAACTCAAAGATATTGTTGCAATGTATTGTTCGATTAATCCACTATTAAACTCTGAAATTACCACTGCTTGCCATCCTAGAAGAAATACTAAAAGGAAGCTATTGTATAACCAAGACTGTAGAAATAAAGTTCTGAGAAAGCTACAGAGCAGAGTGAATTCCAGTTAAATAATGAAATTATTGGTCTTATTTCAATCCCAGTATAAGCAATTTTTAAAGAATAAGAAGTTGTCCTCTTAAAGGAATTAATGGAAGAAACTTGGCCTGGGATTAATTTTAAAAAATGAGAGGACATTTTGGGAATTGATCGTTATTGGCATTTCTACACATACTATCATGCCCCAGACATGTATGTATCTCAGTACAAAACTGGATCCAATTGTGTCTTGTGAACTGAACCAACAACATTCTCTCCTGAATTAAACATACTATCAGAGTGGTTAGCTGTATCAAAACCTGGACATAAGCAGCTGATTTCAACCTTGGGATTCATGATGAGTCCTCATCTTCACCAGACTCTTCTCAAAAACAGATGAAACAGTGTAAACAAAGTATAATATGCTCAATATTTATAAAATATTGAACTGGCAAGAACCAGCTAATTATCATTCAATTAGTCTGCTAGAAATTTTTCTAAGTTCTATGCTTAGGAAGTTCTGAATAAGCTTGCAGATTGAAAGGAAGAAACAAAACCCTTACATCTAGATCCACCAGGATTTTAAAAACGACATAGTTGTCCTTGAAGGCCATTTCATTCAGAAATATACCAATGGGCATACAAACAACTCTGCCATATTTATTGAACTTTCCTCTGTCTTTGATTTCATTGAGAGGTCTTGATTATGGAAGAAAGCAGCTAGGACAGATATTGTTAACTGTCTCCTTAAATTAATTATTGAACTATGTAATGACTTTACATCTAAAGTAAGAATGGACCCACAAAGATCCTAGCCAGACCAAATATTATTGGAAAATTAAATAGGGCTGTTTACCTAATCCCTTCAACTTCTACATAAATGATATTGAGGGTACATGAAGTCACTATTTTGCCTTTCTCTCACTTAATGGACAGAAGATTTCAATGTTTAGGTATGTTAATGATACACCTCTAATTTCCAGTGCCAAGTTTAGCCTTAGAAGATTACTAGCTAAACTAGTTGCATACTGTGAAAGGGAAAATCTGAAAGTTATTTATAACAAGATAAAGGTAGTAGCTTGGGCAAAAGTAATATTAAACATAGATAGATAATTTAAAAAAGCAATGCTGCTGTTTTAAATAACTGGGCATTACCTTACACAAGTGTATTTTATGAAAAGCCTTGACAATTGTTCAGCATAAAGTGGGTGCTATTCTGATATTTTTCCATTCTAAAGGAAGGCAGTTGGTGAGCCCTGCACTTAAAATATTCGAAATGTTGATTTGAGGGTAAGATGAGAAGTCTCTGTCCAACTGGATGTAGCCCAAAACAATTTCATAAGAACCTGCCCAGGGCATCCCTACTTTCTATTTAAGGAAGGAATAGGGCTACCTTTTATTGCCATCAGAGTACATCTTGCATTGCTGGGTCATTATGATAAACTAGAAAGCCTTCAAGAATTCCAACTTGCCAAACTCTCCTTTCTCCCTTTCATAGATGGAAATCAATGGATTAAACTTTTGCCACGTATCCTAAAAATATTCCACCTTTGGGAGAACTTAGATCTTGAAACAGAGAAAACAATTCAGATTGGTTTTATGAATAAGATGATAATAAGGATACTACCATAATGTAATCTTCCACATTTTTATCTTGGTATGATCATGATAAAAAACATAGAAGCCTTTCCCAGGATCTAGTTAGCATAATCAGTGCTTCACTGAGAAGGACTTTAATATCCATTCACCTGCTGTTCTGTGTACCTCAAAGGGAGGTTGTTTTAAAAAAAATAAGATCTCTGACCTTGTTGAGTAGATCTAATGGAGGTTGTTGCCTATTATGTCCCTCTCTGCCACATTTATAATGAGATTAGTGCCAAATGGTGAATGGCCAATGAACTCAAGTGCTTCAATCTTGAAAAATTGAACTATCTTCTTGCAAATGTGTTCCCAACTGTCAACAATCAAGTTGCTCCTTTTGTTCTGCTGTTATTTCAAAGTGTTAGAAGTGCTTAGGTTCTTAGCTGTAGCTTTAGCTTTATTCTGCAGTAACCTTTTTCTTTCAATTATTGTATTATTTTATTTTACAATTTCAACATTTTGTTGTTATTCTACTGTTTTATCATATTTCATACATTGTTATCTCTGGTTACAACAGTAAACTTAATTACTAATCAATGATACCAATAGATTAAGTCAGGCTTGCCTTTATGAGTTGTGCCTTTGATATATATAGTTGAGATGATCTGTCTCAATATAGCCTTTTTTGTATTCTTTAACTTCTGAGGCTGCATTTATTAATTAGGTGATAGAACTCTTTCTGTGGTAATGTCCTATTTCTTGAAAATCCTTCCTCTGTAGGTCTACTTGGTAACATTATCCTCTGTCTGTCTCCCTTCCCCGTTTCTTATTTTAGGTATCAAGTGAACATTTGATTGATATTTTCTATTGCTACTTGTGTGATTTGATTTTTGAATGAATGTTGGTTTGTTTTTTAATTATGATAGTGGATTGATGGCATGCCACTTTGGTCCCACGGGAATCTTAACATATCTGCATAAATTTCTGGAAACTCTAAGTATGAAAAAATTATGCTGTTGCTGTTTTATTTCAAACTGTCTTTCTTGAAAGAAATGATTTCTTTGCTTTTACCATTTTTTCCTCATCCTTTCAGCAGTTATGTCAAGTGTTTCCCTCCTGATTGATTACTGGCAAAGTGCTAACGGGGTATTTTCCCCCCTCCTTTAGAGATGCCTCAATTTCCAATGGGATGCCAGCAAGATAAATGCCTGATTGGACATTCCCAGCTGATGATACTCACAAGCTCCTTTCTGAATTTGAGGCAGCTTCTCAGTTTGCCTGTATCTGCGGCTCATCTTGATTGTGCTCTACACAAATCCTTGGAGATTGGGTTGATCAGGTTCACTAATGGTCAGACTTTGCTTGGTATTTGCTTACATAACACTATAAGAACACATGTCTTAAATATTTAATCAGTTTTAAAGGGTCGCTTTCATAACAAGGCATTATATTACACCAGAAAAGCAAGATTAGGTTGGAGAAAAGATGGTCTGTAATGCCCTACAGGAAAAACAATAGCTCTGGGTATATAATCTGTAGAACTTGCTGTTAAAGACACATTCTCCAAAGAAGGACAGGAAGAGGAGGAGGGGAAGAGAAGGGTGACAGTGATGATGGCCTTCATTAATATGTATAAGAAAACTCACTTGCAGGAATGTGAATACCTGACAATTTCAATGGTGGTTTACTTCATGCCTAAGCACATCTTTCTGTGTTTTCATTAAAAATAAATGTAATAAATTGTAGCATTTTCCTGTGCTTCTGCATAAGCCTTCTGAAGTATCACCAACCCATATTTATCATTTCTAAACAGATTTTGGGTGCTTTGAATTTTCCTGCCCATGTTCACTGACACAGGAATATATCAAAATTGCTCACAATTCCACCCACCTCTATAATTTTGATATGTGACCAACAGAGGGCTAAATTCACCCCTACAGTCAGGACTGTACCTTTCTCTGGAAAGCTTTTTATTAATTTCATGGTACAAAAAACAATATAATTTTCTGTGTGATACTTTAGCAAGAGGCAAAATTTTACTTCCTAAATTTTTTACAACTCGTAAAGAATTCCTATGCCTGTTTTTGAGTTGCCATAGGCAGAGAAGTGAGAAGTACATTCCACTCATTTCTTACAAAGATTGTAGCTAGGCTCCAGATCTTCTGCCTATGAAAATCTTTCATTGGAGAATCTGATTGATGACATACTCAGTGTGGAGGTGGGAAAAAGGGTCACAGGTGATTGTAAATCACATGTGTCAGAGTTGGCTTCAACTGAGATAATGCTGACATGTTGTTCCTAATAAATCTGTTGGATTCTTTTGAAGCTTGGCTTGAGGCTCATGATTTAATTAGGGCAATTGCCAGAACCCTGACACTATGGAGTTATGAAAGGAATTAGAAAGCATGCTTACAAGTAAGGTTTTTTTTAATTGTCCACTTTTCCATAAGCCATTATTGTCACCTGATCAGCCATGAGAACTAAGCTCCACTGCTTAAATAAGGCTTTCACAAAGTATTTTTAATAAGATAGAGAAAATGTAGTTTAAGTTTCACTCTTTAGCTGTACTTATGTTTCAAGCTGATAGAAAGGCTAATAGAGATGTTAATACATTCATTACATGGGTTTGAAGTGTTCTATTCCTATATACTGAATTAGTTTTACACGATGTTTTATTGCCAGCTGTAGCATTTAAAAGTTCTGTTGTAAACTATCATAGGCTTGCCAGGAATGTGTGTGTAAACATATATCAAATAAAAGAATATTTGGCCAATATGTTTCAAGTGCCACCAAAGCCCAGTTTAGCCTAGACCCATTTAAGCTATTCCCTGCCAGTGGGGTTTTCTGTTCCTGAATCCCACCAGTTTGGAGGATCTCAGTTAAACTGATCTTGTACTTTCTTTTCCAGAGATACATCTTAGCATCACTGGATAAATAGGATTAACCACCAAGCCTAGCAATAAGGGCTGTACAAGTTTGAAATGTTATGCTTAATGCAACGAGAGATTACTTTAGAAACACAATCAAGAAAATATTTCCTTGTTTTAGTATTCCTATTTCTTAGAGTTAGCAACGTTCTACATTTCAGGATATATCTTCTGGTATAATTTCCAATGGCAGATATTTAATTTTTGCATTTGTAAAATTTCTTATAATATGCACATCTTATGCAAATTAACATTAGTTGTTGAAATGATGGGGAAAGGGATTGTATGCCATGCATATTTCTTTTTAATTATTAGTGAGGCAATGCTTCACCCAAGGGGAAGGGAAGGAAAACACCTGTTTGTGCAGAAGTATTTGAACTTGACTGAAAATTAGGAAAAATCATTCCAACACACAGAAACAGTATTAAGGTTGGTATGTAGATATATAACATCAGTGAAGCCATCAACAACGGATTTGCTTACTATGTGCTTTAAGAAACATCAATAAAATGTTGATAATCTAAAAGTTAGATTGTATTTTTATTTCTTTGAAAGAAAAAAAATATGTGGAACAGATTTTATTTTAAAAGGAAACTGACTTTGAAAGTGTTAGAATGAAACCATTTATCAAAACATTGTGGTATTTGAATTTCACATAATAAATGAAGGACTAATGTAATTAGTTTTAGAAAATAAAATAGCCAAGACTGTAGAATACTTCTGAGTAGTGCTAAGTAGTACTGTTAAGTAGTAACAATTATAATATTAAATAAATCATGCATTTAATTGCCTTTTGAATACTTTATTATACTGGAATTGCAATGATATTAACATTTGTACAAATGCATAAAATTTCTGCTAGTTAGAAAGAAGTGTAGAAATTGGTTCTATACGTCCAACATCAATGAATGTGTTGTCCATTTTTAATAAATGTGTTCACAATGAGAAAGAGAGAGAGAAAATAAGGCATATTAAAAGCAACTGTGACAATCAAATATTTACAGGTATGTATCAATTTTGTTTCTATTCTCCCAGAATAGGAGAATAGAATGGTTGTTTTCATTGTTATTTTTAGCAGATTTTTTTGAATGGCATACAATACAAAAAGCAGATCATAGCCCAAAGATTATTAGCATACTTTTCATTCACCTGTCACATTCGTATTTTACCTTCTACTACTACTAAATTATCTTTGAAATCACTGGAGTTACTAAAAATACTAACATGAAGCAACTTACATTGATCAATCACCAATTAAAAATGGATTAGGTATAAAAAAATGCATTTGGAATTGATGATGGAAAGAAATAAAATACATTTTCAGAATTTGTTGAAACTGTTCCTGCTTTTTTCTTTGATTATATCCTTTTTATTCTTATAGAATCATCTTTGCTGGTAATAAAAAAGTAGTAGAAATGAACTCTTGGTAAACTCCAAACTCAAAACCTATCTCTCACTAAATTCCTATTTTTAAATGATTAGGTGATTTTTAAAAAAATACATGGTGATGAAAACTAATTTATGAAAGATACTTTATGCAAATAATATATTCCATTTTTCTCCAATACGTATGAATTTTTCTGGGTAGAAAACAAAACAAAAAGATAAATTGTTCATACAGTATATTCATGAAAGAAGTATGATATCATTGATAAAAATTCAGATATTATTTTATTTCCATAATTTGCAATAAAAGAATCCTGGAAAATAATCAGAATAATTTACTACAATTTTTAAAATCCATGCTAATGGTTGATTTTACAACTACATGGAAACAACCTGCAACTGAACAGTCCTGAAACTTAACACAACAAAACTGTGATTTGAGATAGCAGAGCAATAACAAGATCTTTAAAGAGAGCTGCTTCATAAAATATGTGACATGTTTGTTTCAATAAAACAAGAGAATACAGATGGCATATTCCAGGTGTTATATGTGTTTTATGTAAACAGATTCAAGCAAAATGTTATCCAAAGAAAACTTTGAAAGGACCCAGATTTACAGTGAGGAGAATTGATCTCTCTACTTTACAGAAGCATGCGGGATGCATACCGCCAACTCTAACCCCACTTAAGTGGTTTATAGAGATAGGAAAATGTTAGCATTTTCAGATCCTATTTCTTCCAACATTCGTGTTGATAAATAGGTATGTCTTCTAACAACGTAGCAGACTGTAAAATCAAGAAAACATCCATAGTTAACTAAAGAAAA
This sequence comes from Pseudonaja textilis, assembly GCF_049901715.1. Classification (NCBI taxonomy): domain Eukaryota; kingdom Metazoa; phylum Chordata; class Lepidosauria; order Squamata; family Elapidae; genus Pseudonaja; species Pseudonaja textilis. The sequence goes on along the minus strand of NC_142008.1, from coordinate 40,013,157 downwards.
TTAAATATAATTACATCGAAAACATTTTTATTCAGTTTTGTCTGAATCTCAGAGATTGACTGGATAAGTCCTTGCAGTTTTCTTGGCAAGGTTTTTGTAAGTGGTTTGCCATTGCCTCCTTCTTAGTGTTGGACCAAGGTTACCCAGCTGAGTTTGTACCTAAAGTGGGATTAGAATTCATGGTCTCCTGGTTTCTAGCCTGATGCCTTAACCATACTGGAGTTGAAACAAAAAAGGTAATCTTAGCTTCTTTTTGCTATCACATTTAAATAAAACAACCCTTTTAATTAGATTGTTTTAAAATTAAAATTGCTGTCCACATTAATCAAACTTCTCTGTGCTTTAAAGGAAACAGATATTTGAAGGATACCAGTGGGAAAGCTGAACTAGAAGAAACTGTGAACTTAATGCACAATCTTTTATATCTCTAGTCAGATCAAACCACTCATATTTCAGTCAAGTTTCTGTAGGGCTGCTAAAAGACTGTATGGATTCAAAAACTTGGCTACCACTATTATATATCTTTATTGTCTTTACAGAGCAGTCTGATGGAAAATAATGTAACAGCAATTTATACACATTAAATACACACTTGCTATAGTTCCTAGCAAGGGAAGGAAGCTAACCATTAGTGACTTGCATCAAAGAGTTCTTAGCTTGTCAGAAAATTTCAATTCCCAGAATTTGCAAATTTGATGGATTCCTTCTCATCTAAAGTGGTACAAAACCAGTAAGGTTTTTTGTGTGCACATAATTTCCTTTCTTATTCTATAGCTTACACAAAAAAGTATAATTAGGACAAAAGTTTGAACATTGTTGAATGTTTTTCCTGTTTCAATCTCAGAGCAAATTTCTTTCAGAGCTAGTGTGATAAAGGGTGAACTTGCCACCAGTTCAAACATGTATTATTGGATAATATTTTATGAGTAAAGAAATTGTGGGAGAGATGGCTGAAGTGCAATGTTCAAATAATATTAATAATTGAAATGTAATATGTTGCAATCAATTGTAATAATTTCCACTTTCTAGGCACTGTTTTAATATTAAAACAGAATTAAATCTTTATTTCCTCTCTCCACCATCCGGGCAACATGTTGGCCAATCCGATCTTATTCACAGTGGAACTTCAGTAATTTAAAGCTACTGAAGACAGCTTAGTTATAAAAACAAGAAATACTGATAACATGATTTAGTTCAACTCACTAGATAATTATTAGGGGAAAAAAGTAAAGCATCAGGCAGGATGACTTGCTTTTAATAGGCACCTTTCCAGTTACATGGGTTATTCCCTTTAGCAGACTTTGCACACCTTCAATAAAAAACAAAAAGTACTATTTTTGTTCATTTTAGTTGCTACAGAAAGGAGATGCTGCTCTGAGAAAAGAAAAAAGAAAATCAGAGAAAACAGAACTGAATTCTGGATAATACCAGGAAGCATATCTCAGCAACTATAGTCATCTAAGATGAGTAACTCCTGCTGGCGATATACAAAAACCATTCTTTTAAGTATATATAGAGAGATTTATATTTATATATTTTCATACATATTATATACACATATACTGAGAGTTGTGCACTGTAACTTTAATGAGGAATTCACCAAGATGTACTACTGCCAACCTGTTTTTTAAAATTCGTTGAAGCTTGTTCGAGTGAAGATACATAACCACCATTTGGCGATTACTCCCAAAGTAACTCTGTTACTGTTTAAATGGAATGTTAAAAATAACATTTAGTAATAAATACTTTATAAAATTCTCTGTGAATACAACATTTAATAGATTCCTGGTTTCGTTTTTTTGTTGTTATTTTTAATTTCACTTTGGTCCTCATTAGTTTGCATAAATCCACAATATACTTTTTTCATTTTCTCTTGTTTTATAGGAAAAATGTTGGCTACAAAGCAGGAGATAATTAAAAGACCTTTATAAAAACACAAATACAGATATATACTCACCATATAGTAAATACTGTTATTTTAAAAATATAGATTTCACCCTACAGCTATAGCTAGCTTGTTAGTAAAGAGAAGAGCGGTTATGTTGAAATGTTTGCTTTTGATTATTTGCCATTCACTTTCTAATTTTTTAATGGCTTGCATACTTTTACAAAAAATGCACAATCATGCAATAAAAAAGCTCACCATTATCATAATAAATATTCCGAAGCAACTGTCATTTAGATTACAATATAGAAATATGGCTTGCAGAAAAGCTTATGTAGCATAGATATTTTGTATTGCAATCCAGCCCTTTTTGATAAATGTTGCAATTTGCAGCGTTTGGGTCCACCACTACACCTTTCTCATTGTACTTTATATTTAATTGACTTTTTGGAAAGACAGCAATATTCAGTTTCAGTCTTTGTGTAATTAGGCCTCATTCTCTCCTCAATAAATTAGGCAAGGCTGCCAGATCTGAGCCACAGAACTTCGAGTAATAAAGAGACACCCAAAATGTATATCTTTGATGGCATCTAACATTATTCAGTGTTTTGAACTCGAATCTTTTTAAGTTTGGGAAAGGGGTAAGTTTATTTTAATCAGATACCAAGTTGGAAGTGAACTGAAATGGTAGGTAAGTTAATTAATTTTATCACTGGAAATATGCAAATTAACATCCAGTTTTTTCTTTCTTTTTTTCAGCCTTTATATGATTGTCAGGCAGACGTCTGGAAGTGAGGCAGAATTGTCCTGAATAAGAACATTCTGAATGACTTGAAGTCTAGATTTCAAGAGTAAGTAATTTCTCCACACAGTTTGGTGACATTTATAATAAAGTAAGGATGAATATAGTGTAAAGGAAGAATGCTCTGTATTAGTTTTTGACTATTAGATATTGGAATAGGTCACAGTATTTATATGTACAGTAGGGGTTTGATGCTTAGCCTGAGGAAATACATGACATTATGTTCTATTTTGGTCAAAAATATTATGTGCATTATTCCAAGGCAGCTGTGCATGCTTTCTTTAAAAAAGCCTGACATTATTCCAGCTTGCCAGAAATTAACTCTCTGCCTAGGAGTAGCAGAAGTAGACAAACATAATGAACTATATTCGAGTTTATGAAATCTCATGCACAAGAATCATTTAATTTTTCAAGCACTGTTGACCTCTTTAGTAGCTTTAGTGAGTTCCTGAGCACACATACTTGCTTCTTTTATTTCATTTTTCTTTAATAAATATTTAAGAAATAGTCTGAGGAGGAGAGAAGGCAAACATTTATTTTAAGATGAACGGCAGCCCCAGTGTTGAGTCTGTATATTTTATACATGCACTTCAATAGGAAGTAAGCATCACTGTGGGGAAAAACAAACCAGTAATGTTTTTCCCCAATTTAAACACTCACGGACAAGTATTTTTTCAGATTTAGTGACTGTCCATTGGGCTGCACTATTCACTTCAATGGAAGGGGTGGGACTATCTACAGATTGTAGAATAGATTGTGCTATCGTGCAGGGGTGGGATTCAAATTTTTTAACAACCAGTTCTGTGGGCGTGGCTTAGTTGGTGGGCATGGCTTTGTGGTCATGTTATTGGCTGGGCGTGACCAACTCAATATCACTCACATCGAGGCATGCATCTCCTCTCATGACCGTGGGGAGGCTGCAACAGTTGTAAATGTGAAAAATGGTCATAAGTCACTTTTTTCAATGCCATTGTAACTTTGAATGGTCATTCCACAAAAGCAAAGTACCAGCAAAGGAAGGGAAAAAACTCCAGAGAAGTTCCTGAGATAGGAAGTCTAGCCCTGCCAAGAATGTAATAAGGGTTAATGGAGAAACAGTTTCTGTAAGCAACACCAGAATGTTTCCTTCTTGCCTTCCTTACAGGATTAGGCCAATAATTTCTTCTAACAACCGTTTCTCCGAACTGCTTAGAATGATTACAACTGGTTCTAGCAAATAGGTGCGAACTGGTAAAATCCCACCCCTGCTATCATGCTCATTCCATTAAATTAAACAGAAAAACTATTAGCGTACAGAACCCTTTTGCATTTATAGCAATGCAAAGAATCAATCAATATGATGACTATGTTTTCAAACTGCTGTATTTCAACAGAATTTCTTCACAGCCATTGGTATTTTACAGGTATTGTAGCATTTTAGTATTAAATAATGCAATATAATAAAATACTTATGTTTTTGATATCTCTATTGTTGTTCTTTTAAAAGTTCTTTAAAAAAAGAACTGTAAACTTTTCAGTATTTATATTTCCTTTGCTTTCCTCCTATTTTATATAAAAAGGGCATAATTTAGAATTATTTGTAGTTTACTAGTTTGTAAAAGATAACCCTCTCTTCCAAAAGCTTCTGGAAGTCTTAGCATTTTAGTCCCAAATCAGTAAATTGGTAACTTCTCTAAGTACAATCCTAAATTAAGAAGAGGAAGAAAAATGATATGTGGGAATAAGTCAAGGATTTTAATTTTTTTTAGCAATAGCTGTGCCAGATTTCAGGTTGGTACATTAGTGAAATTTGATTTTTGAAGGTATAAGAAATTCTGAATTCAGCCTGTTCAACTCTATTTTAAAATATTTTATTGGGGATTAATGGCTTGACCTTGCAAATAAAGGATCAGGTTACCACCATGTCTAAGTTGCAAAAAAGTGAATTTGTTTTCTTTATCTTTTTGCTGACTTCTAGTGGGTTTTTTGGTAGCTTTTTTGGGGGGTGGTAACTCATCTGGCTTTTTGTAGCCCAGATCTGGCAGTCAAATATTTGTGGAAGTTTCCATAGCTCGTTTAGATAACTTTGCCTGTAGATGAGTCTTTAACCTTATACAAACTTATAGAGCTTATAGATCAATTTTAATTTAAACAGTTGTAAGCACATTTATTTCGGGAAAGAGCCCATTGTTCACTGCAGAAGTTAAATTAAATTGAAGTTAAATTTACAAAAGATTAGGCTGCATATGTTTGAGAAAGGACTCAGAATTAAGAGCTGTAATGAACATGATTTCATGCAACTTCGTCATAACTAATTATAGCTGAATTGGAATCTACAATGGACAATCCAAGTAACATATATTTTTCTTAAATCTTTAACAAAACAAAAAAATACCACATCCCAGTAATTTTCAAACATGTTTAGTTCATATTGAAAATTTCCTTGAATTTTTCAGCACCTTCATTGTGCTGTAAAATATGTTTGTATCAGTTGTATCTGTTAGTATACGTAAAATACTAACAAATAAACATTATACTGTAATGTTTTAATTGCAAACTCTTATAAAAGGAAAAAGCAGATTTAAAAGAGCAGCAGTATTTGTGTTTTTCCTAGCTGCTAAAATATTGATTAGTTTCAGCAAAAATGCAATTTTTCCCCAAAATGCATTTTTTTTAAAAAATATAATATTTTAGAAGGATATGCAAGTAACCAGTTTATCTGGAATTTAAACTGTTCAAAATGCATATTCTCAACTTGAGTCAGATATAATATAGCTTTGGTATTATTAACAAGGACAAGTTTTTCTAAAAATTAGAAACAATAGCATCTTATTTCACTTTTCAAAACGAGTAATTTCATGACTTGAAATTCGCTTGGATGATTTTAAAAAAAAACTTTTTGGAGAAAACTTATTTGGAACTGCGCCCTCTTAATAACACTGAAAACTACCTTATAAAATAGGTATCTAGATTGATCTCCAGCGATTCTTAAGGATAGCTTTTGTTTTGGACCGAATCTGTAATTTTGGGAAATTATTCAATTCTTAATTCTGAGTTGGTGTAATTTTGTTTGAATGAATAGTTTTAGCTGGAAAGATGTTAAAACTTTGAACCTTATACCATAAAGAAGACCTAATTATGATCTCATAAGAAATGCCATTTCCCAGTTACTGATTTTTAAAGCACCTTCTTTCACAAACTAATTAGATGCAGGGTATGAGAATAAGAATCTCCTTCCTCTGCTCTCCCATGCTATTACCTGCTCTTAGGCTACACATGTGACAACATGGCCTGCACAATTTGTTTATCCAAAGTTACTTAGGTGTAAGTAGATTGTTCTGTGTGGTTTCCTTTGTTACTTTCAAATACTTATTTGTAAGATCATAGTTTATTCAATGAACCAAAACCAACCGGATTTACACAATATTTTGTGCTAAATTATTTCTTACAAGACTTAACGGCTGGGTTTACAGATAATATTAAACCAAAACCAACCAACCAACCATATGAGATATTGGGTGAACTGAATTCGGTGACAATCTTAGTCACTAAATTAGTGACTTGGTGCAGCTACAATCCCTACAAATGATAGCCATTTTTCTTGTTAACAAAAAGCATATACTTCTCAGTGCTATGGATTCTGATAGCAACAATTTTACAGGGTTTCTTTCCATTAGCACCATGATACCATTAGTAGCTTTACCAGAGGTAAATCTCATTTCAACCTTTACTGTTTAGTAAAACCATTAAAAAGTGTTTCATAGAAAATAAAACCTCCACAAAGCTGTGGAGAAGAGGCTGCTGAAAAGTGTGAACTACTAAGTACTTCTGAGAAAATAGCTGGTGAATCTGCAAAGCTTTTCATCAACGTCAATGCGTCTTCAACATTACTTAGAAACTGTGCAAGCAGCAAAAAGCAAGAGTTTTAGTATGAAATACCATAAAGATTTTGTAGAAAGAAGACTTACAACTACCTAGTCTATAAGGGAAATAGAAAAGTGCAGAGGAAGGTCACAAAAAGGAAGAAACAGAAAACTACAGAAACTCAAAACTCATACCCAATTTAAACATTTCATGTTTGCATGAATGTTCCACTTTTACATGAGTATCCTGATGGTAAAAAACCATAACTATTTGGTAAGCGAAAGGCTTATGATATTAAAAATAATCTCCAGAGAGGCACATTATTTCTGCCCACATTCAAACCCTTTTCTAAAAAAAGCTAGGCTGAGAAAAATTGGGTTTCACCTCCTCCTTTAAGAAAATTTCAGAAATATTGAATATTTTAAAACTATTTCATAATCACTCCCAATAGCTCAGGAAAAGAGAACATAAACTGAGAGTAGAACCACTAGGCTGTAACTCCAACAGATATAGAAACATTTTCAAAGCAGAATAATGATTTGCAAAGCTGTAAGAATGATTGAGAGTTTAATGGTACTGAAAAACCATGTCCTTATTGCACTGTCAACAAGTGAATGGCTGTTTCATATTTTTAAGCTTCAGTTTTTGGCTAATGATACTGTTATAAGATGCTTCAGTAGTGCCAACCAGCAATGATAAGAAGGAACATGGCTATTTACAGAAATAATTTGGTTACAAAAAAAAATGTAGAAGAATCTGGTACCAGAAAATTACAGAAAGCACCAAGCATCTCCCAAGCTGATAGCATAATCATTGCATAAATCCCTTTATTATTACTAAGCATAAACAATGTTTTAATAACTAAAAAAATCAAACTCATAAGTCTTTTGGGGATGAGTCCTTCAGATCAGAAATAATGTGGAGAAGGTAATGCCTTTAACAGAAAAGAAACCTGATAGGCTATCATATTTATCGTAACAGTTATTTGAAGACTCAGTTTTAAAGGACTGGGTTCATGTCTTTTGGATGGCTTGCAAGCTGGCTGAGTGTGGAGCCTCCAACATCACCGACGGCAGAGGAAGTAGTAATGGTATTCTGCTGAATGACTTGTTTCTGCGAGCAGGTTGGACCAGGACTGGAAGGAGGACTATTTTCAGGACCTGCACAGAATGGAAAAGAAGATTCATTCCAGGTAGAAAGGAACAGCATTTTTTTTTTTAACAGAGCAAATAACTGAGGAAGCAGATTGCAATAGGAAACGTTTAGCTGCAAAAAAAACCTGAAATTAAAATTAGAAAACCACTAAAACTAAGGAATAACAGAAATAAAGGAATCTGTAGAATTGTCTTCATATTATTGATACCACATTTCTACTTTAAGCTATGTCTGCATATAGCACTTTTAAATAATGGAAAGATACCTCAGTGTAAGTAGTAAGTCAGCAGAATGCTACTTGCATTGACCGAAGTATAATCTCCTTTGGAAATATGAGTCATGTAGTCAAGACTGTTCCAGCGAAATACTGAGTACTTTGCCTCTTCTGTCCATGCTGTTGTGTCTCCTTTTCAAGCCTTTTGATAGGACTCTGAATGATGCCAAGCAGGGAAAGGGAGGGAGTGCTAGTTCCGGATCCCCTCTACACCAAATGGTTGATGGAAATCTGGAAGTAACTGGCTTTACTGGAGTTGCTGCACCATCCCTAGGAAACCCAGTTGGGCTCTGCCATGAGAAGAGCAGTCTCTGGAAGTACAAGAGGTTGTCACTCTGCAGATGCAGAGAAGATGGAGCAGCAGCAAGTTTTTTTTTCCAGAACTATTTTATTTTGAATTTCAGCTGAGGGACAGGTCACTTTAATAAAGCAGCAAAACCAGGTCTGCCTCCAATTACTCCATCAACTAGATCCATAGCCTTGACTCAGCTTTCTGATGACAATAACACACACACACACAAACACACACACACACACACATAGAGTAACAGTTATATTATATAACATTCCCTTTTTTTTTGCATTTTTATGTGCACTACTGAACTTATGGCTTTGTTTTTGTGGATAGTACAAATGTGCATATTGACTGTTCTATTTCAGATTTCAAATGCAGATTCTGATGCTAAAAAGCTCTGTCATCATATTGAAAGCAAGGTATGGCTCTTGCCCTCTTGAATATTCCATCCTTGAGGTAAGATCTGCCCTCACCTTCTTGTCCTTCGGTAAGAGCCTCAAAACCTGGCTCCGCCAACTGGCCCGGGGCACCGAATGGGATTTTCCATGTTGGAGGTGGTTAGTGGATTAGGAAGAAAATCCAAACTTCACCCCATAATATTTTGGTTGAAAACTTACTTAATTTTGGGTTATCTAATATTTAATGTTTCAATGTTTCATACCTCAGTTATGGTTTGGTATGCTTTCTTATATTTTTCCTGCAACTACAGTGTCTGATCTTTTTGTGGGGGGGACCAACCAAGTTTTGATTTAATTGGTGACTGGTTGACTGGCTTATTACCCGAGTTTTACATATTGGGCTGAAGAAGAGCATCTGGCTCAAAAGCACCCAGCCAGCTTTCATGGCTAAGGTGAGACTAGAAGTCTTAATCCCCTGGTTTCTAGCCTGGTGCGTTAGCCATTAGGCCAACCTGATAAATATGTATGTATCTAGTAGGTGTGTATGCATGCAAAAACACACATACTGCACAATAAAAGTTCTCAATACACTCCTTGCAATAGAAAAACAGACAAATAACTAGAGAAATATTTTGAACAGGCACAATATCTTATATTAACATGCTGTTTTAGAGAAAGTTGTCAACATCCATTTTGAAATTTGGAATTTATTTTACATTGTCTTATAAGCACTTATTAAAATGTAATGTCACATTTTATTATGCCAATAATTTATTATATATAACACTAATTATTTTTCTTATTCTTGTGATCTCTGTACTGTTAATGTTTTAGAAACTATATCTGTTGTTTTAAAAAAGTATTGCTTCTACGCTATATTTAGCAAATGGTTAAATAACCAATCAACTTTGATGGTGGCTTCCACAAACCTTAAGATACTTTTGGAAATATCAAAGTTTTTGGGATGCTTCCAATAAATTCTTTTTATAATTATGTGTCTTTTACTTTCTAGCCAGTGCTAATTCAGTGCCTTTCCTAACAATGTATTAAATACTTGTTCAGGTATCGAGGTGAGCTGTAAAAAGGAAATCTACTATTAGTATATACTATCAGGTAACACTTACTTAGGTATCCTTGTGATTCTTTCTGCATGGCTGTTATGGGACAGTCTTTATGGGTTAACAGCAACTGTTTCAGCTGCGCTACCTCATTTTTCAACATGGAAACCTCATTCTAGAAAAGAAAAGATAATTTTATTTTAGTAAGTAGGAGGACAAGGAGCTGAGAAGATTGCTTGGGGCCTGATTTTTCATACAATCCTTTTTTCCTAGTAAAAACACAGGAGGAATTCTGTGTTCTGGTATATGTTTTACTGCCTATTTGAAAGCTTTGAGGCTGACTCTCATTTTTATGACAATTTTAATTGTCAGAGTGGAAGAAGAATTGATGGCAAGAAGCTTTCTTGGTAATCTGATTTTAACAGCCTAATCATTTGCTTTGTTGCTCAGTAACAGTACAAACAGAGCTTGGACTCTGCAGACATAGGTGTGTCTGTAGGAAAATAGCCATCTATAAGATGATGGACAAAACATTGTGATGGAAGACCCATAATTTTTTGTACATGTAGCATGCATGTGTGTAGGGGTACAGCTTTGATTGTGATGCATGTATATCAACTTGCAGAATTGCACAGATACCCCTGCAGACAAACTAAATTGTACTACTGAAATGGCATAGCAGAGAAATAACTTTTCTTTATTCACAATCATCCTGCTTTGTCCTCAGTCAAATTCAATACATGAAAGTAGCTGTTTAAAACTTTAAAGTTATGGATTCCTGTTCAGATTATTTTTTGGGGTGGTATTTCAGAGGCTGCATTTTGTCAAATGGGTGGACTTGAATGAAAAAAAAAAGAATTTTGTTACATTAAAGATTTTCCCCTGCATTGAATAATATTGTTCTCCTGTTAAAATGACCTATTAGCGTTTGGAAAGCACGGGTTATCAGATCCAAGAAAGTCCATCCCCCCACCCCATCCCAGAGAGCATTCCATTCCCAAAGCATAAAAATGAAGACTCAAAACATAACTGCTTAAAAAAAAGAGCTACAAAGAACAAGTTGAATTTCCCAAAAATATATTTATCTATAAAGTACAAGTCAGGAAAGTCAGGAAGAATTAATCAAAGATGGAAATAAAGATGGCTGATAGATATTCCTGTCTTGAGTAATAATATCCCTTGAAATTCATAAGCCAGTTTACCTTTGTTGAAGCTTATGTCCATCCATTCATTCAGAAAAGACTATTAGGAATCAGATTTCCTGGTCTTTTGGCTGCATTTGCATAATACAATATTAAACACACACACATTGCCAAAGCTTAATTTACTTATCAGGTGTCATACTATACAAAGCACTTTTGAAGAAAGAAAAAATTTGCATTGAACAATAATATGCCTTTATACCTTCCAGATATTCAGACTATCCTAATTTAGATTTCCTATTAAGCTGCCATTATTGTGTTTTAGCTGTTCTTGAGGTCAATAATTGGGCAGTCATTTTTTAACATATAAAAATATAAATACATTTATTGTGTCCAGTTATGCAGGAACTTCAATTTACCAGGAAGTTAGGAAAACCTACAATCAAGGCAAGGCTATACATAGTCAACAGCAATGTCCCCAATTATTTACATTAATCCAAATGGAAGTGGTAGGATGTTTCAAGATGAGGCTTTTGATTTGGATCACTTTTATCTCCAGAAATTAATGGGCAGAGGATGGATATGATCTACTCTTGGCCCATAATCCAGCTCCACAAATGCCATCAACTGTACCTATAGAGGTTTATACTAGATACCTAGTATATTTTAAAAAAACATTCCAATGAGATCTAAATTTCAATGAATTAAACAATTTAGGCCATTTTTGTAGGGCGAAGGACCATAAAGCATATTTTAGTAGCTAGTGATTCAAATACAAGTAGTCCTTGATTTCCAACAGTTTGACGTTATAATGGCAGTGGAAAAAGTGACTTATGACCTGCTTATGACTGTTGCAGCATTCCCATGTGATCAAAATTCATGTGCTTGGCAACACTCATATTTATGATGCTTATAGTGTACCGTGATCACTTATGCAATCTTCTGACAAGCAAAATCAATGTGGAAGACAGATTCATTTAACAACTAACTTAACAATTGCAATGATTCACTTAACAACTGTGGCAACAGAGGTCAAAAAATGGAACAATGTTTAGTTAACATCTGCTTCAATTAGCAACAGAAATTTTGGCTCAATTGTGGTCTTAAGTCAAAGACTGCCTGTAATATGCTTTAGGCCAGGGGTGTCAAACTCACGTCATTATATGATGTATCCTGACTTTTTTCCCCTTTGCTAAGCAGCATATGGGCTTGGCTAATGGGTAACACATCTAGCTCATGGGCTGAGAGTTTGACAGACCTGCTTTAGGCTAAAGGAGAAAGGGTTATATCTCTTACTATCTTTAAATACCTATCTCAGTCCTAATGAAGAGATAGCTTCATGCTGTTAACTGTAAGTCTTTTTATGTGAAGAAAATAATTTTTTTTAAAAAAAACTCTTGGTTAAAATTTTGCAAATTAAACATTAAATTTTATCAGATTTATTGTTTTTCCGTGATAAGTATAATGTAGTGCAACTCAACGTTACGTTTTCTTTGTTAAGGTTTTATGGGCATAAAAACAATTGTATCCTATTAAATTGATGGTAATCTATACCTGAAGTTGCATATTTGTTTGGGTGAGTTCTTCTGCTTTCTTTTCCAGTGACATCACCCAAACTTTCCTCTTCTGTCTGCACCGTGTGGCAGCTGCTCGATTTCGTTCCAGAAATTTCCTCCGTCGTTCATCTGGATCTTCATCCACCACTCTTCTTCGACGACCACCAGTTGGCTGTGGTGGTTGTAGGCTCTGTGTGGCTTGCATTTGTTGAGCTGCTGATGATACCTAATAGGAATCATAACTGTTTTTAATTAAATAGCCAGTAAATATGTGACACTAGAAGACCAGCCCAAAGAGATAAATGGCATTCCTTACCAAATTACACACAAATTAGCAAATGGTAGAAATTCTGAGACTTCATAAAGTATCCTTAAACTATTCTTTGTCTAACATTTTGCCCGAAGCAGGAGTTGGCCTTTCAGAACTGTGTTGTGGGAGAGAACTGCTCCATCTTATTAAAAATGTTTTCAGTTCATTTCAGTACAGCAAAGAGAGCATTCAGTTCAAGCATGAATCATTTCAAATGTTGTGACACCTAGTATTAATCAAACAGGGAAAGAGTCCCAGGACCTTTAATTTTGTTCACAATTTAAAGTCCTGCATTTCTCCTTTGTAGCCAAGTCAGTCTTGGCCAATTCCCAAAAAACTTAAGCTTTGCTGAACCTACTTAGTATTTAGAGGAGAAATTACAAGGCAATTCTAAATACGTATATTGACTGAAAGCTAATAAAAGGCATTTCCCCCCTAAAAAGCCAGAGATGTCATGATCAGGGATTAGAGTTAACTTGATTCAAATTTCAGCTTTTATTTTTTCTTTATACGGTATTGAGCATTAGTTTTGCTTAGGTAAGACTACAGCTAATATATCTGCTCTGTGTTAGGTATTTAAAACTGAAATAAACATAAAACTGACTCCGATTAAAAGATGAAAATAAAATAAAATTATTCTTCCATTTATATGTTTGGGAGAAAAGTGGGAATGAATTTATATGATAATGATAAACATGAATTGCTTCATTCCTCTGCATGTATGCTTTCTCAATGAAAACATCATAATTTTAGTTTATCTATTTCCATGCAGAATAAAACATATGTAAGAATTAATAAAATGTGGCTTTCTACTTTAGCATAAACAGGAAGACTAAAGAGATTCAAGCAAACAATTTTATAAGTGTTTAAAATTGAAAGCTGATTGGAAGCATGATGTATTTTTCACTCTAGAATTTTATTTTTAGAATTTTATTTTATTTCTGAAATAAAATAGATCTTCTAAGAGTGGTTTCAACCCCTAATTATATGATGGATATACTTATGGGATATTTATCTTATCTAATGAATACAGTAGCAGATAATGTTGGTGGGTTTATAGCATCACATAAACTTTCATAAGCTATTTAGCTTCCAGTTGTTGACAAACAGTAAATCCTAAAAAAACACCATGCAGAGCACATCTAGACTATGAATATCAGCAAAACAAATATCTTATAAACTGTGTTAAGAAGCCAAGACCAAACTGTGACTGTCAGTTTCTTTTAATTAAACCCAATTTGGTGAGCTTAAGACATGAAAGAGCCAACACAACAGCCTCCAAACAACACACAGACACACACACACTACTCCATTGCTACTATTTTACTTCAACTCCTCATGAGTACTCCAACTATTACTCCTTGTGAGGACTGCTGGAGAAAAATTATCTCTTTAATTGTTTCAGATTAATCAGGTTGCTTTACTTACACTTACACTTATACATACTCCTCCTCTTCTCCTCCTATTCCTTTTTTCCATCTTTTTTTCTTCTGGCTCTCCCATGTAGCACCAGCACCACTCAGCTGTTTCAGCACAATTTCATAGCCAAGGTTATTGTGCTGGTTGGGAGAACGCTTAAAACAGCAGGACAGCCGCACAGATGCTGGCCATTCTCTGGGCAACCTGTTCTCTCACAGTGTTAAAAGTATTTTTCAAGAACACTTCATTCCTCACATAAACTCAGGTGTATAATCATGCTCAGAGGAATGCATGACTTGTTCCCCATGTTTGTAAGCCATATTGACATGGAAAGCTGATGCTGAGTAATGCCAGATGCCTTCTATAATAAAATACTGCTGATATTTACTTACCTGAAAAATACAGGACTTAAAGATCTGTTTTAAACTATGAAGGAACATTTTTGGAGTCACCAAATATTTGCTAAATAAATAAATAAATGTGTATATTTCAACAGCTTTCTACACTTACACTTTAAACTACAAGTGCTGTTTCTAATATCACTTTCAAATTAATTTGCCCCTATAGATACAAAACAATCTTTTCTGCTTTAACAACTTTGCTCCAAGTTAACAGTGAGCAGAACGTAATTAAAATATTTTGAGATTACTGGAAATATGTTAATTTGAAAGATACAGTTAAAACAAACAAAAAGTGTGCATGAGAGAGATTGATATAGTATTTTCAAGTTAAGTAGATCAAATCTAATCAGGCATATTTCCAATATTTGGTCAGAAGTAACTAAATATATTCTAAGCTTGGTGCTTCTCACTGTTGTTGTGGGAGAAAAGCTATGTCAGTCTATAGTAGCAAAAAATCAGTAGCACTTTTTCCAAACAACAAATTTTATGGTTAATTACAGTTCATTTCTATGTGATTTCTTTTAATTCTAACTTTGAAGCTGAAATAAATTAAGTAAGGTAGACCTGTTACTTTAAAAAAAACCCAACTAGGGAAGCCATAGAATGAATTCTATTAAGTTCTATTATATTTATCAGATGCTGTATATTTTGGTATTTGATCTTACAAAATCATGAATAAATGAGACTAAATTATAATAAACATTTTGATAAACAAAATGTAATGTTAAAAAGTTCCTAGAATTCCTTTGACTTAATTATAAATGTTTTTAATATGTGAATTAATTCATTTGATACAGCAGAAGAAGAAAAGAGATATAGTAAAAGTTGGCTGGATTTTTGCCTTGATCCCTGAATTGGTATGTCCTTTCTACTTTTTACAACTTTAAATTTCTAGCCATTCATTTCTACAACCTAATTTATTAGGTTCCTGTTGGCTGTTGAAAAGTTTGAAATTTAATACAGGGATGTAGCATAACAATCAAAATTATGGCAAAAAGGAAATGTGACTCCTAGCAACACAGTTTGGTTTTGACATGAACCATGAAAATCAAGAATCTGGTTCAATAGAAAGAGTTGGTTAATAATTAGTAAACTGTACCATAAGATTAATGTGTCTGCTGAAGCAGTCTGACCTTAAAGGGGCCAGTACTGGGGGGAATTATAGATGGGTTTGGAAAGTAACAACCTTATGTTTATTACTCACTCAAACCATCTTTTATCCCAGGCAATGCCCTCTTCAAAAGTGTCATTACTTTTGCATTCCCGCGAGGAATTAAAACTGTTCTGTTGTCTAGCTGACCTGTAGATCTTAAAATCGTGATTTATCCTCTAAGCAGCAGACACAACGTTGTGGGAGGGGGGATAACTCTCAATGTTGTGAAAGCAGGCTACTTCTTTTCTTGCTTCATCTGCTAGAGTGTGAATGTTATATCACAAAGGTGTTTTTATCTAAGAAGTAACAATTGTTTCAGTGTGAACAGCTGGGAAGGGGACTGGGGGCATCCCTGCTTCTGCCAAAACTGCTATTGCAAATATGTATAGGTTAATTTAAATTCTAGGAAAATCATTTAAATTCAATTGCGTTCAATTGCATACTCAACTGTTTCAAAAAGCCACACTGTAGAGCAGGAATGGGGAATGATGAATGGTCCTTTTATGACTTGTAGACTTTTAACTCCCAGAATTCCTTAGCAGACATGAAGACACTGGAATTCTGGGAGTTGAAGTCCACAAGTCATAAAGGGGCTATCGTTCCCCATCTCTGTGGTAGAGTGAAGAGAGAATCAAAGAAAAATCCTGGTCTTAACTTCAGACCTAAATATTATTTACTATAGACCTCATACATGTGGTGGATAATCAGCTAATTATTATACCACATTGAAACTATATCTGAGGTGCCTATTATATATATCTATGTTTTGTTTATTTTTTCTTGTAGCAAAGGAGTAAGAAAGAGACAATCATAGTGTGGATAATGTGGAGAGGGAAGTCATATATATTTTTACAAGCTCTGTAGTTTTACAACTATAACCCCTCTAATTTCATATGGTTAACATGCTCTTCGGCATGCAGATTGGTATGATATATAAAAAACAAACTTCATACATGGCCAAGTTCAGCACTCATCATGCCATGCACTGAAAGAAATTTTGGAGCAACGAACAGTTGAGCAGAAAACTGGTGGTGGTGGTTATCCATAGCAAGAATACAAGTATGCAGCATGAAACATTTATTTAATCTACAATAAGCAATTCTGCTACATAAAAGCATGCACTTTACAATATGGGAAAGGAACTCAAGGTTCTCTGACAAAAAACGGTATAAAAGGAGCATTCTTATATAGAAAAATGTATCAAATAAAAGAGCTCCCACCTTCTTCAGTTTTAGGCTGCAATCCTATGGTCCTGAGAAAGACATACACCTCTGAGGTGAGAGGAAAAGAGAAAGAGAGGAGAAATTTTCCCGTGGAAGGGGCATCTGACATTGGAAACCATCTCCAGACTTATTATGGAAGTTCTAAGACTTTGGTCTTTTGTCTTGCAATATTAGGTAATATTGCTTAATCTGAATCCTCTGGTAAACTACTCAAGACCTATAATATATGCCTTCCTTGATTTGACAACATCAAAATTACAAAAAAGATGCAGGAGAATTAAAATGTGCAAAAAAAAAAAGCACAACAAACTCTTGCTTTTAATATCCATCTTCACATAAGAGAGGTTAGAAGGCTCTACCTGTGCTTGCCCGCCTGTATGCAGTGGCGGATGTGGCGAAGTCTGATGATGTGCTGGGTGAGCCTGAAGATGTGAATGAGAATGATGGTGTGGGTGCTGGTGATGAGGATGAGGATGAGAATGATGTGCTGGGTGTTGATGCTGATGGGGGTATGGGTGATGGGGTGGAAGGGTCTGGTGTTGATGTGGATGTGAGTGCATATGATGGTGGGCTGGTTGGTCTTGTCGAGAGCTCATCATTTCCATCATATGACCCATGGTGTTCATATTTCCATTGGAGATGCCCGCAGGAATATGAGTCAAAGCTGCTTTCAGCCTCTACAAAAAAAGAAAAAGAAAAAAGAAAGAAAACAGTATTAAAATGGAACATGCAGGTGATTGTCTGAATATGTTACAGAAAATTGTGTGTAGGACAATGCATTTTTGCTCCATTGTATTGTGTGTATTTCTATTCTTGACACCTCTGGGTTTAAACATGCTTAACTATGGCAGGAGGATGCCCATCTTCCTTAGGAAACAGTGCCCCCACAAATACCTGACTTAGAAATCAACTTAACAGGTTTAAATAGTTTACTATTAAGGGGAGATATGCTTTATGAGCTTAAAAAATTTCTAGTTGCAATGTTCATTAGCTTGATAAAGAAATAAAACATTAATCCATGAGAATACAGTAATTTTTCTGTTCTTTTTCGATATTTGGACAAGAGTAAAAAAAACCTCACAAGTTTCTGTTTTTCTATTTTCTAAATTACCTATAAATCTAAAAACAAAAAGTTAAAAAATAAAAAAGTAAAGTAAAGCATATAGTGCAAAAAAAATACTGCTGGTTTTACACACCGAAGAGGCTCATGTATTTAAAGTGCAGTACAGAACATGTAAAACCAAATTCATAAAAATATAACTCAATATAATATAGAATTTCAAAAGGGGATTATACACAGGCATATCATACTATTTAAAATATGATTTGCTGCCTAATGGGAATTCACTATACCTGGTTCTTAAAAACAAGAAGGAAGAAATGTATTCATATCATTCATGAATTCTTGCACAAGGACTAGCAGAATGCTGTGTGTAATGAGTGACCACAATGTATACAGAGTTATTTTATGATGTGGCATAAATGACATGTAAGGTATTCCCAAGTTGCAACCTTTGACTTCTATAATTCAGTGAAAACATCTTGCACAAAAAGTTGTACAAATAGAATAACCTTTTTGTATTTGAAATAATTTTTTTCTTCCCTATTCTCCATTTAGTTTGCCAGTAAATAGAAATGTTCATTTAAAAGAACAAAATAGTTTGTCAGTATTTAGAAGAATATCATTGAACCCAAATCATAATGCTTTATTAATAATGTTATCTTTATTTTGAAATAACTCCTTTAAAATATAAAGCAAATGTAATTAAAATTATTTGTTTTAAAATACCTTTAATCATCAATTATTGAAAGACTATTAAACAGTTATATTCTGTTTCCAGTTTATATTGTTTAATTTCTTTACTGGTTTTTAAAAATAACTGAAGTTCAGAATACTGCTTAGCTATAAAGCATATTGCAAATAACATACCAAAACACTTCGTTCAATTTTTTTTTAATGCAAATCCTGAAATAAAAAAGATCAGTGCAAATATCCATTTTTTTTTGTTAATGTCAAATATTTGTAAACATATTTTATTTTTTCTATTTATGGAGGATGGAAAAATTCTTATACTGGACATATGTATAATATATAAACAAATTTAAAGAATTTGAAAAACTTCTGTAAATATTTTTTTTTAACTTTTCAGTATATTATAGCACTATGGAATTTTTTTGATGTTGAAATTTCTATTTTCTTTTTGATGAGAAACTGGAAATGTGAGAAGCAAAGAACCTTAAATTTTTGAAATATTTATGAAGAGACTGAACAAAGAAAAAAAACACTTTTAAATTCAGAATCTAAGAGACCAAAATTAGTCTCATTAACAATAACTTTTATTGACTTAAAGGAAAGAAGTTATCATTGATAACTTGTTAAGAAACAAAACAAGGTTTGCAAAATCTACTCTTTTTAAAGATATCATCATCACATAGACTGAAATATATGTTAACATACTTTACAATTGGTCTGATTTTGTTTAATTAATTATGAAAGCATCAATTCCAATAATAACTATGTAAACGTTAAAAGAAAACTGCATACTAAAATAAAATGAATTGCATTATGCATGTGTATTGTATATGTAGTATTTAAACTTAGGTTTATGACAGAACACATATGAAATGTCATAGAATAAGGATGAACTCATTTGAAAATATCATTTGAAACTTTTTTCTTCAATTAAAGACAACAACATGAGCTGTTAAAACAGAAAAAAATAATGACACAAAAGAGAGTGTACAAAATAAAAAGTAGATAGCAGGGGGGAAAAGACTGACATAAAGTTTTAGTAGTCAGTTCCTTAATATATAATACTTGGCATAATAGAGAATCCAGTGCAAGCAAGATATATCAATATGTCATATTAAATTGTTTGAAATGAATTCCTTTGGACTAATCCAAAACTGATCTGGACCATAAATTAAGGTAGCCGGAAAACTGGATTGAATCATTCAAACAGTCCTCTTACCTTGCCCACGAACTCAATTTGCATCAAGACAACACATGCACATTGTGGAATCTGATCAAAATAAATATGTACAGAAATACCCAATGACTTTATGCCATTCATCTGGCTTTGCAAATTAGTCCATCCATCCATCTTCTTTAATTATATTTGTCCCTGATTTATTATAAAAGGGTCCAGAAACATCACAACCCACTAAGTGAAAGAAAACAATTATGAAGAAATTCTAAATCATTCTTACCTCCTGCACAAAAACACAAGTAAATCAAATTTTTTCTCACTGTTCTTTCTGTGGTACACACAAATGAAAACTATCTTCAGCTATCCTAATTGTTAAATATGAACACATACTCTTGCCTAACTGCAAACAATAGTAATACCTGACAAAATACATCCCAAAATAGGAAAGATAGAGGAAAATGTACCATCTTTTTCAAACAAGGCATTCTTTTTCAAAGTAGAATCTGCTTATTGTGGTAGGTTGGGCAACTACCATTATTTTGGTAAAGGACAAGCAATATATTATTAAATGTGCTCATGCAATCCAAATACAAAACTCCCACAAACTTCTATTTGCCAAATTTTTTTATAAAGGGTGACTATTAGTCGGTAAACGTGCCCACACACTGTTTATCCAAACGATTCTTCTTTGATGGTATATTGCACCATTTGCCGTTATAAATGACACATTACACAAGCAGTCTCTTTCTCCCTTTCCTTCTTACCCAATTTCCCTAAAGTTTGTGGGATGAGAAGGATGTTAATATACAAAGCAACATCTTACCTTATTACATAAACAACTAACTCCCTGACACAATTTTCATTCTCCAAATAATATATTATTCTGTTTTGTTCCCATAACCCTTTCAACCATGTTTATTTATTTGAGAAGGCAAACCAGGAAGGCAGTGAAAAGCTCGATGTCTAGCTGGATCATTTCAATGAGAGGAATTTTTATTTTGTCTCTGTATTTAAAAGCTTCTTGTTCACTTTTCCCAATGGAAGGTGGACTCGATGCCCTGGTAAATCCTGGTAATAAACCATCAATCTACCTCAACTTCCATAGAAGTAGATCCAATCTTTCTTTAGCTTTGTAATAGGTCTGCTTTATTCTGACATGAGGTTTATATTGTTCCAACAAAAATTTACCACCCATACCCTATGATTTGCTCTTCACTAAAGTTACTGAATTTCCCCCCTTTTTAAAGAAAAAGCCTTTAAAAACCATCCCTCCAAATCATGAAATCTCTGTAACTTTTCAGTGAGTATATCTGATGCAAATCCATACAAAAGAAGCTTTTTATAAAGACATTATTCTACTTCGATTAATTAAAAAAACACAAAAACCTGCTAAATCTCTTCAGCAATAGAATTGAAGATCCTTAATAAAATATTTAGACTTTTAATCACTATAATAAGTAAAGAATTAATATAGAAAATGAGTAATGGCTTAAAGAACAAGATGAGTGTTGTTTTTTTAATAAAAGTTTTATTTAAGTTTTCACAAAACATACAAATACAAATAAAATATCTTTTTTTGAGAATAGCGTGGCCCCGGGTTATCACTTCTCCATACAAACATAAACTCAATACATATTTATCTTATACATTCTAATCCATATCTTATAACTATTTTCACAATTTTTTCAATAGCTTTTCCCTTTCTTGTCTTCCGATAGCCTTATTTTAAATTATCTCATTCCTTTCTTAATTCAATTACATATTTTTTTCTAATTTTTAAAATCTTTCTAATCAATGTTTTCATACTTTCGTCTGTCCTATTTACAATTTCATATTATCTTTTCTCATAAAACAAATTTCCCCCTGTAATTACTAGACTGGAGTGTAACATCTTTGTATCTTTTTTCAAATCTTATTTAAAAATTTAAGTTACATCTTTACAGTTATAACATTCATTTTCTAACTTCTTTTTTTTAACACATACCTATTTTCAATCGAATTCTGCTTGGTACATTCCCTTAAAATACATACTAAATTCTTAAAAGAAAACAGTATATATGTATCTGTGTATATATGTATAACAATAGTAAATGGAATATTCTATTCAAATACAGCTCTGCCATTAATATTAATAACAATTACATTTCTATTTCTTTTAACAAACATTACCTAGTAATATCAGTTGTCTTTCACTTTAATCATCTATATTTCATATTTTACTTATTATTGTCTTTAAATAAAAAACCAAATAATAGTTATTAACAATAGTCAATAAAGTTATTATTCTTATTCAAGTTCATCTTGTCAACTGATAAAAATCTTCCATGTTTCTTTTCAGGTTTTTTTAAACGTTCTTTTTAAATCATTGAGAGCCTTATTCTTTTTACAAACAAATATTCCACTACATATCAATAGAAATTTTTTCTATCACTTTAATCATCTAACATATTTTCTAACCCTTTTCTATTTCTAATATAACAATGCTATCCCATGCACCCTTGCAGAATCCTCTCCTTAACTTAAATTTTAACCATCTCTGTGTCTTTTAAAGAGGTTTATACCTTTAATTCCTGTACGTTTTTCCTGTACCTTTATATCTTGTTTCTGTCCTTTGTAGCTTCTTTTCCTTTCCCTCTTCCCTCTCTTCTTCTCCTTCCCCTTTTTATTCCCTTTTCTATCTGATTCTCCCTTCTGTGATTCTCCCTTCTGCTTCTTCCTAATATTATGATTACTTTTCAAATTACTTTTTTGGGGGGTTGTTGCTTCAGTCCTTAAGTTTTTTACTCCCTTTCCCCACTTTCCCTTTTTTTCCCCGCTTAAAATTGCTTGGTCATTAAAAATGGCTGCTTCGTTGTCCCGCCCTTCTTGTTCTGCCAGCGTTTCTTGTTGTTTTTCATAGTTCAAGATCCTCTTCTGTCTTGTGCTTCTTCTTTTTGTTCTTTAAGTCTCATTTTTAACTCTTCAAGGAGTGATACCATTTTTTAAAAATGTAAACAACCCCCAATTGATTTCATTTTATTTCATTAGGATCCTCCATCCAAAGTTCCAGGAATCATCCAATAATCCAAAACTGTTTCTTGCTTCTTTTCTCACTTTCTCTTTCCAGGGGCTTTGTTCTCTTGTAAGAAAGTTTCAGCTACAATGTATCTTTTGCAAGCTTGTCAGAATTCCACTATCAATTTTTTTTATAAGTTTCAGGTGGTCTCCTCCACTTTCCAGATTCCACCCTCTTTTTTCCTTTTTCCCTCTGCTGCTTTCTTTCTTTCTTTTTTAAAGAAAGTTTTTAGATTATCCAAAATTCTTTATCCCTTTGACACTTTATTTTCAGCTAGAAATAGCCTATTAGTGTCAAAGTCGATTAGTATCAATTTCTTATTCGAATCTCTTCTTAATGTTCCAAGTCAGTTTAAACTGTCAATGTTAGAGGAAAAAAAGCCAATTCCGTTTCCTTTCCCTTTCTCTTTCGCAGCTTAAAATCTTTTTTAGGAATAGTATTGGTCTTTAAAATTCAGGTTCCAGGTACCTTAAATAGATGTTCTCCATTCAACCCAGTCAGTCAAACTTTCTCCTTTAAACTTCCTCCTGCACAATCTTGTCCGGTTGGGTTCTTCTTTGAGGTGGCCATTTCTGAGCACCGTTGCAACCGCCTTTGGGAATGGCCAGCCGAGGGGGAGAGATGCGGCTCTCCTCAACCCCACTGATGGCTCCCCCTTCTTCACCACCTCTACAGGGTGGCTTCAGCCCCGAATCAGGGGAGCTTGGGGCACTCCAGCGGTGAGCAAGGATCAAAACTGTGGACGATCACAATTTCGGTCCATCGCCAAAGAAACCCAAACTGGAAGTCAAGATGAGTGTTTGAAATATGCACACAAAAGGTCTATGCTTTGCTTTAGAAACTGCAAATCTGCTGATCTTTTTTAATTAGTCTGGACTTCAGTCTCTGAGTTTCTCAATCTATAGGCTCATTCTCACTCTCATCTATCCATGAATTGGAGATATCTTGCTGATCATCATTAAAAGAAATGTCCATTTCTTCACTTTCCATTGCTACACAGGTGGCCTGAAGTCATATTGAGTTGTTCTGCTATCAAAGTGAAATTTTCCTCTCTTTCATTGATTCACATCTTGACAAAATAAGCATCTATAACACCTGGAAGATAAGGTTAGCAGTGATATGATCAAGGGCAAGGATTTGCCCAATGCATGCTATTTAATTATAATTTAATTATTCTTTCCAGTCTGTTTTCTGTGTGGGTATGTCTGAAACCCTATCACAAGAGTTATAAAGCTGTTTAGCATTAAACAGTGAAACAACTGGAGAAAGAAGATCCTGTAGCATTAAGCTAGAAAAACCACATTGCATACCCCATTCATTTTAACAAGCATCTCGTATGCTTAAGTTGTGGGAGCCTTGGATCTCCTTGCTCCTTACTGGTGGAACAGACAACCTCTTTTTTCCACAGTCTGTTTGCATCCTACCAAAGTCTAGATACTTAATAATCTGTTATCAGCATGGCCAGAAAAAAAAGTTCTTCTCATACTTCTTGGAAGATTTCCAAAGTATAAAAGAGAACTTGTAGGAGGGGCAGGAAGCACCTGGAGGAAGGCATGTCAAACAATCTCCCCAATCCAAAGGAGAATTTGGTAGAAGCAGGTCAAGGATTATTTGTTTATTAGTTATAATTAATCATGGGGATTGATGCTGGTGTTCCAGTGGGTAATACAGAGAGTGTTATTGGTTTGCTAATTTGATTGATCCACTTATTACAGAGAAAGGTTTAAAAAATTCCGCAGCAGGTGTGTCAAGAAAATGAGCATTAAGGCACTTTTTGTCCCAGCAACAATGATCTGTTACTTTTACCAAATATCATGGATATTTAAGAGGAAAATCTTCATAGTATTACTCTACACAGGTGAATACACAAAACAGGAAACATTTTTAGGCTTTAGTTAACAGTTCTAGCAATATTTTCTTTTGTTTCCTTCTTTTAAATCCGGGGGACTTAAAATTTAATCCTACAGAAGAATACAAAGGAAATAAAGGATTAAATAAAATGTTTAGAAGGATTTCATTTTCTCTTGTCTTTCCCAATTATTTAATTTTAGAAACAAAACCGCATTATTTTAAATCAGTTTCACTGTCAATCCAGCCTAGAACAGTTCAACATTGGAAAAGGTAATTCCTCTCCAAAGAATCTAGCATAATGGGAAAGAAGATGGGAGACGGGGTGGGATGGTGGTGGCAAAGATTTATTTGGATGCATCAGCTAAAGCAATCACTGCTCAGGAAGAATGATCTTGCAGAGGAGCAATCTCCAAATGTGGCAACTTCAAGGCTTGTGAAGTGGTTGGGAATTCTGGAAGTTGAAGTCCACAAGTCTTGAAATTGTCAAGATTGGAGATCTCTGTCCTACAGTGTCTAGATAGACAAAGAAAAAAAAATAGAAGAATATGTATCTATTGGTAAAATGATTTCTGGGTTGTATAATTGGAAACAACAAATTTGTGCTGAAATTTCGCTAGCTATAACTATTCACTGTCTCCCATGGCATTATTCAGAAACTGTATTTATTTAAGTAAAACAATAATAGAAAATGGAGAAACACTATTAAATATAAAAGCAGTTCCTTTGATGTAAATGCTCACATAACCTTGTTTTATGAGACAAAGAAGCTGCCTAGAAATAAATCAAATTTAATAACTGCATGACTATGGTATACTAACTGAATTAATAATTAATTCAATATGGGTATACTAAGTATATTAACAGAATAACAGAGTTGGGAGGGACTTGGATGACTTAGTTCTAGTCCACCCCTCTGCTGAAGCAGGAGATCCTATATAATTTCAAGCAAATGGTCGTCCAATCTCTTCTCAAAAACCTCTAGCAGCAAGCTGTTCCACTGATTAATTGATCTAACTGCCAAGAAATTTCTCAAATTTCTCCTTGTTCCTAGATTGGTTCTCTCCTTGATTAGTTTCTATCCATTGCTTTTTGTTCTGCCTTCAGAATTTACAGCAAATATGTTTTAATTGAAGAGAAAGATTTTTAGCAAGTTTTATATCAAACGTTACTATTAATTGAAACAGATATTATGGATGCATGATGCTTTTTTGTGCATTTACTGCCTTTGGAATTTCCAAGCCCAATTAAAATATTAGTTTTAACCTAAAGAACCCAATACAGCTTCAGACCTTGGCACCTAAATCAACCCACATAGTCTGCTGTCTTTTAGATGTTATGAAATCAAACTCTAAAAATTCTCACCAATTTGGCCAAAAGTAATTCATAAAGTTTCTGACCTGTCACATCTGCAAACTATTTGCTTGGAAAATACTGGACTAAAGGAACATCTCTTCCACTTGTCTGATTCTGTTTTTTTCAAACACTTGTAAACCATCTATGAGAGAACTCTCTGTTGGTGACCTCCAATATAGGTATAAGAAAATTAATGAAATCATCAGATTGAAAAGAAGATCCTGAAAATATGATCAAATTATTGGTTCCTTTCTTGCTATTGTAAAGCTTCAGCATTTTCTGTCACACAGGTCCATGGTATGCTAAGATAGATTTTTATAAAAACAAATGTCTTATGTATGTCTCATGTTATTCTAACATAACTTCTAACTAGAGTTAAATAAATATCAACATTTGTTATGATCTGGTATAAGAACATTAATCTCTCCCTGAAGCTACATACATTACTCTCTTCATTTTAGAATCCCGATATTATCCGTACACATCTGTTTTATATGAAAATCTGCTTTGAAACAAATCTCTGAAACACTTTTATATGAGTGTAATTATAAAGCTTCCATAGCAAGAACAATTTAGAAAAGAAACATCTTCACTGCTACAGGTGCCCTCATAGTTCTTTCACAAATCTTAAAGGACCAGCTATACTTCTTTTGATCTCTTCTTTGATTTCTAAGCATGTTTTAAATCTTTTTTTCCTGTTTCCTTTGGAACCATGATGAATTCAGAGTTTATCTTGTACATGATTCCATTATTATTTAATTCATATATCAACATTTTATAAATTCTTCATTTTCTTACTGCAACTACACTGACTAATTTTGTATAAAGGAAATTTAATCATGTAAATCATCCCAGGGCGGTATTTCTTGTGATCCATTTCAATTGCCTCCCTTGAAGATAGGATTCCCATCTGTTTCTGAATGGCACAGACAAATTATCTGAATAGCACTGACTTTTCAAACTGGATTTATTAATGACTTCACAACACACACACTCTCAAAGTTTATCTTAGAGTGAATCTCTTTAAATTAAGAAGGGAAAAAGAGAGCGGGACCATTCCCAAATGTAATTCAGTCACTTCACACAATATGTTGACCATGTATACAACTGAAACAGCTCTAGTGGCAGTTCCATGCAGTTAATAAACACACCTAATTGTATCCCACTAAGCAGAAATCCAAGAATAGAAGCACCTTGATGCCACACAGGCAAAACCCCTGAGGATTTTATCTGACCAAATTGCAAGGCAAAAATTGGGATAACATGATTTAATATTCACAATATGATTTGAGGACAGCTAGCTGCAGCACATGTTAATACCAATGGTGTGTGCTGAATATATTAAAATATTTTATACTGGACTATAACCATTATAAAAATGCAATGTAATTTAATTGAAATACTTTGAAAATGACACATTATGAGATGGATGGGTATATAAATTTGAATAATAAATAAACAAACCTTTGTGAAATTATAATAGTGGAACAATATGGTCAACTCCTTGCACAAATTAAGACAGTAAATTGTATTTATTACAAGAGTTTACAGTAGACTGCAAAGGAATCCACAGCACATGGTGGTTACTTAAGAAAAAATAAATACTCCTAAGTAATTAGTTACATATATTCAGTTGTATTTTTCTTGGTAATTTATTCCATGGGAAGTTTTACCATCATGAGTCTTGGTGGCGCAGTGGTTAGAGTGCAGTATTACAAGCAACTCCTACTGCAATTTGGCAGATCAAATCCCACCAGGCTCAAGGATGACTCAGCCTTCCATCCTCCCGAGGTGGGTAAAATGAGGACCCAAACTGTTGGGGGCAATATGCTGACTGTAAAACCACTTAGAGAGAGCTGTAAAGCATTATAAAGTGGTATATAAGTCTAAGTGCTATTGCTATCTTCCTTAAAGTTGATAGATAAATATGTTTTAGTGCAATAATGTTTTTCCCCCCTTCTGTTCAATTTTATGTGATTCTCTGATATTGCCTGGAGAAGTCCCCTTCAGTTTTCTTGGCAGGGTTTTTCATAAATAGTTTGCAACTGCCTCTTTTCTAAGATTGAAGCAAAGTGATTGGCTCAAAATCAGCCACGTGATTTTGTGCCTAAGACAGGACTAGAAATCACTGTTTCCCAGTTTCAAACCTGATGCCTTATTCATTACAACAAATTGGGTCTTCCAGTGAATATACTGTATCTTAAATGTAATCTTCTACCACTTGAATATCTCTAATTAGAAAGTACAGTTCATTTCCAATAGCAGATCGGTTCTTCTTTAGATGACTGCTAATAGCACAAACAGAAAAATCTGCTTTATGTAACTCAGAATCCTCACTTGCTAGAACACTTGAGCTGAAAATAAATACCTTTCTCAGAATTAGGTCTTTGCACTTTTTTCCCCATAATGGGGCAGTGCAGTAGGTCAGTGGTTAAGATGCTGGGCTTGTCAGCTGGAAAACTGGAAGCCCAGGTTTGAGCCCAAGCACCATGCAGCAGGGTGAGCTCTCATCCTTGCCCCAACTCCTGCCAACCTAACAGTTAGAAAGCAGGCAAATGTGAGTAGATTAATAGATACCACTTCACTGAGAAGGTAACCCCATATGACCGCAAAAATGTCTTTGGATAGCACTGGCTCAATGGCCTTGAAATGGAGATCAGTATCATCCCATATAGTCAGCAACGACTAGCAGAGTAAAATCTGCAGTTTACCTTTTTTTAACCTTTACTTTTTTCCCATAATGTTAAATTCAATATGCTATCTACATAAACTTCTGCAATGCCATTATTTATTAAATTTATATCTAAAGCAAAGGAAGATGCACTAATGGCAACTTTATCCTTTGCTCTTAATGTCATGCGGTATCTATAAATATTAAGGTTAAAACAGGTATTAAAATTGTGGTCCTAAATGAAAACAAAACAAAGAAATACAGGAATATAAATACCAATGTTCTCCTTCCATTATCTATCCCTTCTGTAAAAACGTTCATATGTTCATTAATATAATAAAATCTGTTCCAGTCTAGGACTCTAACACGAAATATGCAACTCTGAGACAGAGACTCAGATTTCATTTTACTGATGTACTTAGCTGATTAATTTTTAAAAAAGACTTCAGAACAAAAATTGTACTATTTATTGCAGTATAAAACAAAATAGGATAAAATAGTTTCAGGAGTAAGTGTAATATGGGAATTTTGAAGAAAATAACTAATTTATTTTATACAATATGTAAAGCACTAAATTGTAAATAAAATAAAAATAAGCTGATAATAAATTCCAGTTTAATCAGTATATGCTATCTAAATGTATAGGATTTTGGAACATGCCAATATAGAGAGTGATAAAAAGTGAGTTCACCCTTATTTTTCCCTTCAATCTGCTTGGCCTCAAATCTGTTCACAGAAGATAAATTTTCCCCCCTCCTTCCAAACCACTCTCTCATGTTTAAGGTAAATATCATTCTCAATTATAAAAAGCCTCCTGTACTGGGATGAGGTCCCCTTCCAATAATCCTATTAAAAATCTAAGTCAATTTTAGTGTGCATTATTGCAAACTCTAAGGTCTTTTCAAATTATGAGCAAGAGTTTCAACCTCCAGTTTAATGAAAAGGGGTTTCTATTCAACATTTCAACATTAAAGTACATTGTTCATTGTTCTTACAATATCCTAAGTATCAGTTGTGTAAAGTAATGAGAATTAACCAGAGGTGGGATTCAAATTTTCTAACAACTGGTTCTGTGGGCATGGCTTAGTTGGTGGGCATGGCTTGGTGGTCATGTGACTGGCTGGGCGTGGCCAATTCAATATCACTCACATCGAGGCATGCATCTCCTCGCCTGGCCTCTCATGACTAGGGATGCTGCAACAGTCATAAGTGTGAAAAATGGTCATAAGTCACTTTTTTCAGTGCCATTGTAACTTTGAATGGTCACTCCACAAAAGCAAAGTACCAGCAAAGGAGGGGGAAAAAAACTCCAGTGACGTTCCTGAGACAGGAAGTCTAGTACTGCCAAGAATGGAATAAGGATTAACGGAAAGGCAGTTTATGTAAGCAACACCAGAATGTTTCCTTCCTGCCTTCCTTACAGGATTAGGCCAGTAATTTATTTTAACAACTGGTTCTCTGAACTGCTTAGAATGTTAACAACTGGTTCTAGCGAATAGGTGCAAACCAATAGAATCCCACCCCTGAAATTAACTTCATAAATGATAAAAGAACAAATTTTCTTCTTTAATAAGATCTATTTATGTCCCAAGATTAAATTGTCATAGATAATATGCCGATAGAAATAGACATTTCCATTTCCAAATTCTGTGCTTTCCTTCTGGGTCTACTGGCGAACATCAAGGACAGGAATGGGATCATTACAACACAATTATTCTAGGGAAGATGGAAGAATTTGTTTCTCTGCCACACATAGGAGGCTGTTGGCTGGCGACAGCTGAACAAACAGCTTGCAAAAGTCTTTTTGAAGACAGCCAACAAGTTACGCCCATAATTTTCATCTCTGTAACCAAAAACAACTCATAATGAACTGGGGCCTGGGGTTTATTTGCTAGTCTCCGAGTTACAAAATGTCAAGATGCATTTTAGGTAACACCTTATTGATTTATAGCATGCAATATAATGTCAAATCATACTAAACTTAATATGAAGTTATGCAAACATATTATACAGCCAATAGAAAAATGGTAGCGTTATATTCAACATATTTGTCTTACAGTCATTTTTGTAGGATATGAAACTAAAATATTTTTATTTATGATACAGACCCCTATTAAAATATCTATTTAAGGATCCCTTTCATGGTGAAACTGGTATGCTTTATTAAACCTTGCAAATGACACATCTTTAAAGGGACAGAAAATAATAAAGCAGCATCAAAACACTGTCCAGGTTCACTTATTGACATGAATGGCTATAGAAAGTAAATATTTTTTAAAATAAATAAATAAATATCAGAACAAAGATAGTAAATGAAGATGAAAATATCTTAAACAGGTGTAATGTGCAGCTAGAGAACATCATCACAAAACTATATTATTTTTCTTTTTATCAAAACAGTGAAGCATATATTTTTAAAAGCTGGATTTATTTATTTAAAATTCCCAGTATTATTTATACAGTATTAGGAAAGCTTTTAAAAACATGCAAAAAAGTATCTGTGGATTTTAATGCATATGTCAATAATGTTTGCATGATATAAACTGGATCAGATTTTGAGCATGATATAAACTGGATCAGATTTTGAGTTATGTTATTAAGTACTCCCATGCTAAAATCAATGTATTAAAAGGCAGAAGGAATGTTGGGTACTCCTGGTTTTTATTTTATCTAGTGCATGTATGTATGAATGCATGTGTGCACATCTGGAAGAATACTATCCTGCATAAAGTAGGAAGGAGCTTCATTTTGTATTCACCAGAGTTTCAGTAAGAATTGTCCCAACATATATTCATCACAGGAGAAAAATCCTTATGTGTAATAGAGGGAGCATATGAAAGACCCAGGAGGAGTATATGAAAGATCCAGTGGGATTTAAATTTAACTGGATCTACTGACAAACATGTCAAATTCATTTAGCCTTGGAAACCGAAACTAAAAGCAAATTGCAAAATAAATACAAAGTTTTGGGAAAAGGCTGCTTTGATAGAGCAGTTCAAAAGAGTTTTATCACCTTAGAATCTCTCCAAAGCAGGCTGTATATATGGACATACAGAAGTCACACAAATGCTATGCACAAGAAACTATTATGTATCACCAATTTCAGGGCTACATTGGGTTCTGTACAGTAAGTCCCAGCACAGTAAAAATTGCACTCTAGAGTGGTTTAATTCAAAAGCAGACTTTCTACACAATTATTTATCTAAATAAGTAAATCACAGTGAAGAAGCAATACCTAAATGGGCAAAAAAAAATTTCACAGCTGGATATCAATTTCTGAAGGAAAAAACCTGAGCCTTTCCAGCCTTCCTCCATTTCAGGAGGTATATAATATATCCAGTGAACTAAACGTAATCCTTAAAAAAAGCTGCTTCCAAATGAAAAAAAAACCCTGAAAGAATCCTAATGCCACAATGCTCTCACCCAAATACATATGCAAAGTTATAAAATAAAATATTAACAACACAGCAAAGTGGCAGCTGGTGCAGCGAGTTACATTCAATGCCAGCTGTGGGTCTCTTTACAGATTTAGTTTTCTTTAGTCATTCACAGCTACATTCACAATTAAATGGACCATTAAAAGCACACTGATTCACTGGGCAAAGCTGAGCAGAACCTAATCAGATATAGACAATAGAATATATATTTCATGTTTTCTAATTCAGATCTGCTGACTGATAAGACATGGAACCGAAAACTCGGGCAACATATTAAATTCTATATGGGGAAAATTAGGAGAAAAAAATACCACAATTCAAATGGTTCTATTATATGATTTAACTATTACTATGTTAAAATGAAAAGGCACAAAGACCTTATTATTTCCTAAAATAATGTCTGAATCTATCTTATTTATGGGTTAATTAACATTACATTCTGTTGACAAGGCGGATTTATTTATTCACATTCTGAATTTATCTAGTAAGTGTTAATTTTTTCTTAAATACATGACTAATATCAAAATAGTTGAAAGAGCATTTTCTCATTCTGTTTAGTATTTGTGCGTGTGTATGTGTGTACGTGAGCATATGTGCATTATTAACTAGTTCTCTTAATTCTGACATTTATGTATATAAAAAGAGCAAGCTTATATTATGTCAGACCATTCTTCCAATGTGTTAACTATATTGAGTTGCAAGAATTTCCAGCCCTACATGGAGATACTGGTCAAAGAATTTGAGACTATTCACAAACAAATTATGTACCTTACCATTAAATATGGCTCTTATCAATGTTCACTCAACAATATGTCTACTTTGTGGGCTGAGTATTCTCCTAGTAACTGCAGTCTGAGTTAAATGTCAGTTACTGATATAATCAGGAGTTTTTCTCTTTTGTTTATTACTATATTGTCAAAATTCCTGATAAATAAAAATGTGTATTCATACTTTATTAAGATGGACAATCTTATACTGAAATGATGAAAATATAACAACATGTCTTTGACATGGTTTAAATAAACAGATTTTATAAATGTACTTGTTCTGTTGATACAAAGTGCAAAAATTTGCCAATTCTTAATAATAATTCCTTATTTCATTATCGGAAGAAAACTCTCTTCCCTATTAACAATTAATTGTGAAGTTTAAATAATAATTAAGAAAAGACAATTATATTGTTGCATTCGATAATATAATAAGATACTGTAATTCATTTTTAAAAATTTACATTAGAATTTATTTATGAATCTTATTTCTAAAATATGCAGTTCTCTCATGCCTCTACTACACTATAGGACCATTTATTAAAGTGACAAGCATGGATAGGGAAGACCCAATACTTAAATGTCTTCTGAGTTTGGAGAAGGTCAGGAAAGGGAATAAAATTGTAACTTCCTCCTGGACAAGTGTTTTTCAGATTTGCACAGCTCTAATTTTGATAGTGGGCAGAGATCAGCCTCTTGATCCATATATACTTGGCAACTAATTTATAATCTATGAATTGAAATGCAACTTTAACAAATCCTGACTAACTTCTCTTATTAGCACTGAGTTTTATTACTTGTCTTCATTTTAAATATTTGCTAAAATGCCTACATCCAACATTTTCTTCCACTGGGGCAAAAGTAGTGCCTTAAAACAGCCAAGGTATTTGTCCAACCGTTAGAACCCAGCTTTATGACCTCCATGGATATGAATGCAACTTCCCAACAGCCTGCACACACATATGTCATAAGATAGATTCCTCCATAAGTCTCCCTGCCCCCACACCTTGGTACACTTACAGTTTTTCAAGAGTTATACTTGAAGAGTTAAGTGATGGCAAAATATGGGTGAGCTTCTATTAAAAAAAAACCTTCAGACTTTAAAATAAACAATATGAGCTTTTGCTTACATTAGAGGTGTAAAGAGGTCTCCACAGTGCACTTTACACAAGCTGAGGAAATAGTATACTGCATATTAGACCATACAGTACAATAGTGTATGTATTTCAAGTCCTGCGAGAGGCATTCAGGCATATTATGGAAGGCTTGCTATAACTGTGTTTCAAGAAGAGACTGTTGCTTTGAGAATAGCTGGTGCAACATATAGCAGAAAAGCCTGTAGATTCAGCTGCGTTCCTACCTCACTTTCCCTTCTGCAGTGACCTCATCTTGTTACAAGGCTTCTATTCATCAAAATGTGATGGAAAACCACACAGAAACATTTCTTTTACTCACATAAACAACTATATTTAGCCTCTGATTAAAAACAAATGCTCAATACTAACATATTAATTTTCTAAATTATGACTGAAATAATACCTTAAGAAATGTCTCATACCAATAATTACTTCATATACATAAATGTACAACAAAGTCAAGCCCATGATTTTAACAAAGCTTAAAGTCTCTCCTCTCCTTTTCTCTCCTCTATCCGATCCCCTTCCATCTGATCCCATACCATTCACAATGATAGAGTAATTGGTTTCACAATTCATTGCAGGAGAGTGGATTAGAAGATCATTGTGATTGGTTCCAACGTCACAATTGCATGGTTCTATGATATTATCCTACAATTGATTACTGACAGTTACTGCAATTGGTTACTAAAATTACTGCTTCTGTTTGTGTGCAAGACCTGGAAAAAGGAGACCAACCCACTTCCCACAATTCAAGATTTATGGAGGCTCGTTCACATTGCTGTTATATCTGAAGAGAGGCATAATTCAAATAATTCAAGTCCACTGGATTTATCCTGGGACATATCTACCACTACTAGGACATATTTTCATCTATTCTCATCTATTTTTCATCTATTCTCATACAATAAATTTGTATACCAGTGACTAATTAATCAATCATGTGGGCCCCTTTTTTCTTCTCCTTAGGGAAAGGCTGCACTGAGGAGCAGATCTGTTGATTCTCTTGTTATTAGAAACCTACTGTTTCCTCTTTCCAGAGCATATGCAATCAATGAAAAAGAAAAAAGAAAGTAGCAAGCATATGTCTGACAGAAAAATATGAGGTGAAATACTGAAGAAAAAAATGTAAAACATGGAAGGAAAAATCATATAGTCAACAGCTCTTTCATCACAACAACAAGATGGGATGGACAGCAAGATACCCATAATGCAAGATACCCATAATGCATAACCCATAATCCAACATATACAAGTGTGTGATTCATAATCTACTTCATATTATATTCATGGACCCACTTTACAAACATGCTTCAATATTGACAGCATAGTCT
Organism: Pseudonaja textilis; assembly: GCF_049901715.1. Classification (NCBI taxonomy): domain Eukaryota; kingdom Metazoa; phylum Chordata; class Lepidosauria; order Squamata; family Elapidae; genus Pseudonaja; species Pseudonaja textilis. The sequence goes on along the minus strand of NC_142008.1, from coordinate 39,977,709 downwards.
AAAGACAGTTGCAGTCTAGAATTGCAGTACTTAATTAATGAATGGGGCATAGTTCCATGTTGTGGCATTTTATGTACAATCTGTATAGCATACAGTTATGAGCGCTTCTCTACCGATACAAATATGATTAAACTATTCTTGCAGGATCTTCTTTGCAGGAAAATAATAATTATATACATTCAAATGTATTTTATTCTTTTCAAAGAGCATTAATCTTATAAGATGCATAGTAAAAAAAAAAAGAACCACTGCCAAAAATGATGTCACTTTTTAAATTGTTAGCCAAGTTTTCAACCAATTGGATACCATTCCAGACATGTTAGAACCATTTATCCTCAAAAAAATCTGGCATTCACATTAAACACTTCAATTCATACTTCATTAGGTACCCCTAGCAACCCAATAAACACACAATAACTGGGAAGTTTTCTTAAATAAAGAATGAATTGATTTAATTAGAAATACTGTTTCAATTAGCTTTCAATCTAAAAACAAAGAGCTGATTTTTTGAAAAACAAATACACAGCACACTTCCTAGTGCATAGTCTTAAATAAGTGTATTCACTATCAATGACTTCTTACAGGATGTGCCTGATAACAGAGCCAATAATCATAAAAATATGAAGCACTTCACTTTGTTTTAAATATTGTCTTTTCTCATAATCCTTAAGGTAACCATTGTGCTCAATCCATAGAAATGTCCAAAAGAAAAAAAATCCTGGATGGGAGTGTGCTCTGCTGTCAGATTATTAGAGCCCAAACATACATTTTATGCCTCAAAGGCATGCAGTCCAACTCATTTGGTTCAAGTTGCACCGATTTTCAATGGTCAGGGAGAATAGAGGAGTGTGCATGTGCAGACAAACAGAATCTTCATTAGGGAGGCTTCCAAAGGGTTGCAGGTATTTCTACTCAAATATTCTTTGTATCACAGATACCTGACTTAAAATGACTATATAATGTATAATCCAATTATTTTATTCTTCTATCCTAGAATAAAGTCTTATTCTTTCATAACTTTTCCCCAGCAGAGTACCTAGAGGCAGAATCTTCCTTTGTTTTTGTTTTTTTAAAAACAATTTTAACCAGATGCTCTTGATCCAAATTCTAAGTTCAATTCTCGAGTCCTATTAAAATGATTAAAGAATTAGTATTCTTTTTAACAATTAAATGCACCTGCAACCAAAAACAAATAAAAACATATAAAAATAAAAGGGAGTGTGAGATGTACATTTACTAAATTTTTGCAATCTAGTGTTGATTGACATTTATGCCTTTTTCTGGCATTGTCTAGGAGCTTCCTAGCAAAATTTTGAAGAATGTCCCATCCTGACAATGTAAAAATGATGACACAATAAATCAGCTTTTCAGTACAGTACTGTAGGCAACTTCTGCTGCTTGCCAGCTGCCTGCAATTTGGCAGTTCAAGTCTCACCAGCTCAAGATTAACTCAACCTACCATCCTTCCAAGGTAGATATAATGAGGAGCCAGATTGTTGGGGACAATATGCTTACTCTGTAAACAGTTTAGAGAGGGCTGTAAAACACTGTGAAGCAGTATATAAGTGCTATTGCAATTGGCTCAAACTTGTCTGACTCCAGGCAGTTTGCAGGTTCATATTTTTTTAAATTAAAATTGATAATAGTATAAAAATAATATGCTAGAAAATATAATATGATACAACAACTTACAATGTTTTCTATGGATAATATTTATTACTAATATGTTAAAAAGGCTTGTATTTAAGGATGAAATTTCTGTTCCCCTTGTCCAAAAAAAGCAATATTTATACTTATCTAAATCCCATTAGAATTTTATGGTTATGAATATTTTGGACATTTTAAAGTGATCCTAAGAATACTTTTGTGAACTATTTTTTCATACTTGTAAGAACAACCATGCAGACTTGCTGAGAATCAGGTGGCATGTATATATTTAATATATTATTATGGTTGGTTGCATAGTCAGCCATATGTTTAGACTGCATTGGGCATTTTTATTCACCTATCAAGTTCTTCACAAGGATTCGCATATTGTTCTTTGATGGTTTTAAAGCAGGGGTCTCCAAGCTTGTCTACTTTAAGACTTGTGGACTTCAACTCCAACTCAATTCTGGGAATTGAAGTCCACAAGTCTTAAAGTTGAAAAGTTTGGAAACCCCTGTTTTATAGATATCATCAGGTGATGAAATTTTGATGATGGAATTTACAATTGACTGTTGGTATATTTGTTAATGCTGATGATGTTAAAGTGATGTTACAGATATTCAGGGATTGCACCCAACTTGCCTATTATTGGTACAAAATGTATTTATTTATTTTGCTACCATTGTATTAATTGCATGCCTGTATATTTTGTGATTATTCCCATTCTTTCATTTCCATTCTTCTGTCTGTAGCTATTTTAACAGAGTCTTTTTTGTCTTATTAACAATTGTAGGGGATTGGGGTGTTACAGATGCTTGCTTGTTTGAATATTACCATCTCAGAACACTTTAGTCTCTTCATTTTCTCTTACTTTATCTATTTTGTGGTCCCACCAGTTCTTGCTTACAGACAAATAGTATTTCTTGCAGATTTCCCAATGTACCTTTTCTCTATTTTGCCATGCCATTGTCTGTGCAGTCCACCAGTGCCATCTTCTTGCAACAACTAACTTGGTGGTCCACTGTTTCTTCAGCTTTTTTGCATTGGTGGCATTCGCTGTCTCTTGCTGTCTTCTCAGTCTTTGTATGCTTTGTATTGTTTTTAAGGCTTCTTCTTGTGTAGCTAAAATTAGCCCCTTTGTGTCTTTCTTCAATTTTCCTAACCATTGACAGGTCTTTTGTTGTTGTTGTTATGTGTGGTGAATGTACAGTTTGTTCACAGTGTAAGATTGATGGAAACTTACTCGTAAGTTAAATTAAGTCTTAATTCAAGTCCTAATCAATAACCTAAGAATTATTATTACTGCCATCATAAAGTAAGATACATTTTACATGTATATTTAAGATATTAACCAGAGCATATTTCTGTTATTGGAATCCTTTCCACAGTTGGGAATTTTGAGGTTAACTGAAAGCAGTTTGATAGTTTATGATTTTCATGGTGTTTCATAGAACATTTGTATCCTTTTGAATTCTCTTTTGGGAAGATTTCAAGGAATTGTAGAAGGGGCAGAAACAATGGGAACATCCTCTTCTACAAACTTTCTCAGAAACCACCCAATGTTTATAAAGAGACCGACTTTCTCTTAACAGATTCCTTAGCTATTAATTGAGTCTATTTTCACACATGCGTTCAAATTACCTTCTGATTTAAATATAAAATCTGCCCTGATTACTCAGTACATGGGATTTTTCTTCCAAAGTCTTCTACATATTAACAGCATTCACATGTATCACAAAAAAAGTGTGAGAAAGGAAATTCATTTCTTTGAGCCACATAGCAAGCATCCTCTGTCTCATTCAAAGCCTGAGCAAGCTCTAATTAAATTAAACTATCCCTGCAATTCTACATTCTTTTCTTAATTTATCCAAGATGTAATAATTCATAATTAGCATATCTGACACATTATTCTAATGCACAGTTAAGGAATTATGTAACTCAGTTGAGAAAATATATGGGGCAAATAGAATTCCTTTTAAGACATCGCTGAATAAAACACATAATCTAGGTCCTGAAATATATGAACATTCTCTGCAAAAACAAAATAAAACAAAAACTGAATAAAGACAGATATTTAAAACATGGTTATACTTGCAAGACATCACTGATTATTCCAGAGAGATTTCCAGATACACAAGATGTTGTTTATCTGGGAAACAGCAACATGCATGCAGCTTTTGTTTCAAGTACTACATTTCTTCCAGAGGAAAGGGTATGGATTAGGTTTCTGTTTGCATTTTGGTAAGCAAAACTGACTCTATTATATTTTATTCTAAGAAAGAATATGCAACTCAAAAAAAGGATAGGTAAGAGTATGTTAGCAAGCAACTTCAGAAAATGGTTCCTGATAGACCTTTCTTATCTTACAAACTGTTTGTAAATGCAACACTGACAATATAGTCCAAATAGTGTACTCCCCGTATTAGGGATATTTGAAACAGGAATATTTTGAAAAATAACTGATCAAAAAATATCAAAGAACCATGAATATTTGCAGACCCAAGAAGTTTTTATTTTCATGACAATACATGGGGAATTGGGCTCTTCAAACATTCATTAAAATATCTGAACCTTCTTGCCATTACAGATTTGATATTAATCTAGATTTGATTGTGAAGTTAGTTATGAAAAGAGTGAAACTAGGAGATCCTTTCCATGTTCAATTAAATTCCACAATGTTTAATATGTAAGCTTCCATCACTATTTTCAAAACTAACTTATCTCTCACTATTATTGTTATGAGGACAGGATAGGGAAGGACATTTTTTCAAAACTGAAAGTTACAACCAGTGGTGGGATTCAAAAGATTTTACTACTGGTTCTGTGGGTGTGGCTTGGTGGGCATGGCTAAGTGGGCATGGTCATGTGACTGGGTGGGAGTGGCTTTTTTCTTTTTTGCAACCACCCTCCCACCCATTTTTGAGTCTTCCTGGCCTCAAGCAAGCCTCCTGGCAGGGATTTTTGCTCCCAAAAAGCTCAGGAAGAAAAAAAATGGAGCATAGCAGGGGCACACAGCACCCCTCGCTCCATTTTGGGGTCTACCTATCCTCAAAGGAGCCTTTGGGGGGGCGTTTTTGCTCCCAGATGGCTCCCCTGGAACTCAGAAAGAAACAAAATGGAGCATAGGAGGGACACACAGCAGCACCCCTCACTCCGTTTTGGGGCTTTCCTGGCCTCAGAGTAGCCTCTAGGGGGAGTTTTTGCTTCCAGAAGTCTCCCCTGGGGCTAAGGAAGAAAAAAATGGAGCATAGGGGGGAAAAAAGAAATACCTTAAGGGGTAAGTGTCAGGCAGGTGGGGTGAGCAAGCATTGGACAGGTGGGGCAAGCGAACCAGCGGCGACTGGGCAACTGGGTCGGGGCATGACCGCCAGAACTTACTACCGGTTCAGTGACCCATGCCAAATCCTTGCTGCCGGTTCTCTGAATACTACCAATGGTTACAACTCAATATAGAAGACCATGATAGGCTTTGTGGTGTGATATGGTGATGTTATTGAAACAGGAATCACCAAATATTTTGGACTGTAATATCTTGCTGCTGAAAAATTTTCTATTTTTGCAACAAATTTCAGAAATGCAAACTTGTGGTATTTTGATAAAGTAAAATGGGCTGTGGGGGCTACCTGAAGTCTAAGGAACAATTGACAGGCTGCTTCTGTCTTCTAAGAACCCAAGTTTGTACTATTTTGAATTTCTAGAAGAAGATGGAACATAAAAGTAATCCTAATCATGATCGTTTAGTGAAAACTAAGTAAGTTCTTATTCAAAGTGATACTCTTGGCTAGAAATTCTTCACTTTTGTGATACAATATACCAGCTATAATATGATTATGTTAAATATTAAAACATGCACTTTCACGATCTTTTTCTCAGTATATGTTACCAGATGTAAATGTGTTAACATTGTGAAATGTTAGAAGACTATTAAACATAAAACAATTTAAATGAATCGCAGGCTTCAACTCCTATAATATTATTATAACTTTCTAATATATTTATGAAGGTACAAACTCAGCAAATAGATCCCAGAAGCTTTGTACATCTTGACTGAAAAAAATGTACCCAGTTTGGGCCTGAGAACAGGAATACCCTATTAAAAACTGAACTGTAACAGAATAAACAAATGTGGGATACTGATTTATTGAACAACCAATCAATCTGATCCCTTTTTTCTGTACAAAACCCCACCCCAATTGTGAATTTTATTTTTGCATACTTTTCCAAGACAACCCAAGAATGGGAAGGGAAATGAAGTGTGCATGTTTATATGGGAAACAAAAGTCTCATCCTGGAGTCACTTAGGCAACCCATGCAGGATAATAGCTTCTCAAAGCAGTTCTAAAGCTCAATCCCAGATGTGGCACTTTCACCAAATGTCAATGAAATGCTTCAGTAATTTGAGAAGCTCAGTGTTCCACTATTCCTAGCAACTCTGAATTTGTCTTCTCTAGGCTACAAATATACACAGAATAAGACCACTGCCAAAGGAAAGGTTTTTGGTGAGCAGAACTGCTTGGTGTTGGACAATAATGTTAGTTCATTCTCAACTTGCTTCATCTTGTCAATGAACTTTTTAGTTGAACAGGAACTAAACAGGAAGCAGGGGTTTAAAAATGGCTTAATATTGTAATATTCAGCCTCTTGCTAAATAAATGCATAAACTTAAAATCCTTCTTAAGGATTGAATGATATTTATTACTTGTTATATGTTATCCAGGATGAGCACATATCATACACCTATATCCCATCAATCATGTATTGGCCTCTTAGGAATGCCAATAGGACACAGTGGTAAAGAGTTGGATTAGGGCCATGGAATGCCAAATTTAGATCAATCGTCATCTATCAAAGTTCACTTTGCTTCTACTACCTTCCCGAGTATTACAAATATTTCTTATACTCTTTCTTACAAGTTGTATTAATATAAATGTCCATTTCTGAGGCTATCTGGACCTGGATGTGGGGATCATTTTATAGGACTGTGGTAAAGACATTCCTATCCTTTCTCCCCATAGTTCTTGTGTGCTTGGACATCTTTGTTATCATTGTTTATACAACACACAATAGTGTCATAATTATCAGGATCTACTGTACATAGGGTTTAGGCTCAAAAATAGCACTGAGACAGCATTGATAATTTCTGGGTGCAGAAATTAATTTTAAATCCCTGAAAGGCATGGATACAGTTTACCTGTAGGATCACTTCTGGTTAAAGGTTTCTGCCTATCTCATTAGATCTAGCAGCGTGGGCCTGTGCTGGATTCCTTTGGTGAGGCAACCTATTGAGTTATAGGAAGTTTTCTCACTCCTGACCGATGGAACAACATCTGTATGAGACATTAACTTGAACCTTACTGGCTTTTGGGAAGGTTAGAAAATACCTGCATATTTCTCCATGAACCAGAAGAAGATTATTAGTTTGGGACCTCTTTTTTGGAAGCACACCAAAGAAGTTTTGTGTTTTTAAGGAGAGAGCCTTTAACTACTTTTAGTATATGGGTCTGTGTTTTATTACAGGTAATCCTTGAATTGTGAATATAATATAGCCTGCCAATTACATTCGTAATCTGAGGATTCTTTTGATTGGATCATGTTAAATGAATGTGATACCTCCCTGCTTTACCCAATGCATTTGCTAATTGAATGCATACGTGGTTAAATGCACATGAGGTATTTCAGGGTGATGAAGGGCCTAGTGCTAGATCAGGCCACTCAAGGCCTCCCTGAGATACCTCATGCTTGCTTACAATCCTTTGAGAATCCAATAGTTTCTTCCCCCCATGGCCACAGGCACTGGACCTGCTTTGCTAGCCTCCCATACTCCACTTGCTGTCCCCATCGATTTCCCATTGCTTACTTATTTTTCAAAGAAGCTTTGATCTAGGTGGCAGAAAAGCTGAAGTCTTTTTTTCAGTTGCTGGTGAACTGTAAAAACATGAGATCGAGAGAAAACAGATTCACCAGCATCTGAATAAAAGACTTCGGCTTTTCTGGCATGTGGGTCAGCCTCTTCTGGCACTCAGGAGATCTTCAAAAAGCAAGAAAATGATGGGAAATGGATAGTGGTGGGATCCTACCTGTTCCACTACTGGTTTGGTGATTGTGCGTGCACGTGCAGTTTTCTATGCACCAGCTGAGACCTGCAGCGCCAATCAGCTGAGAAGATAAAGTAGAGAAAAGTACAGGGGCAGGTAAGAGGGCTGATCCTGCGCTTTTCCCTTCTTTCAGCTGATCAGGGGAGGCTTCTTTTTACTACTGCTTTGGATGAACTGGGCCAAGCAATAGCATACCACCACTGGAAATGGAGTGGGGAGGAACAAGTGGAATCCAGGAGGCTACCTAAGAAGGCCCAGTGGGACAGGATGGGAAGGCAAATAGGCAGAGGGCCTGTTGTAATTTCTTTTCTTAATAAAAGTTTTATTTAAGTTTTCACAAAACATACAAATAAAATATTCTTTTTTGAGAACAGCGTGGCTCTGGGTTATCACTTCTCCATACAGACATGAACTCAATACATATTTATCTTATACACTCTAATCCATATCTTATAACTATTTTCACAATTTTTTCAATAGTTTTTCCCTTTCTTGACTTCCGATAGCCTTATTTTAAATTATCTCATTCCTTTCTTAATTCAATTACATATCTTTTTCTAATTTTTAAAATCTTTCTAATCAATGTTTTCATAATTTCGTCTGTCCTGTTTACAATTTTATATTATCTTTTCTCATAAAACAAATTTCCCCCTGTAATTACTAGACTGGAGTGATCTTTGTATCTTTTTTCAAATCTTATTTAAACATTCAAGTTACATCGTTACAGTTATAACATTCATTTTCTAATTTCTATTTTATAACACATACCTATTTTCAATCGAATTCTACGTGGTACATTCCCTTAAAATACACACTAAATTCTCTCTCTCTATATATATATATGTATGTATGTATGTATGTATGTATGTATGTATGTATGTATATGTATATATATCTGTGTATATATTTATAACAATAGTAAATAGAATAATTATTCTATTCAAGTACAGCTCTGCCATTAAAAGTAATAACAATCTTTTACATTTCTATTTCTTTTAACAAATATTACCTAGAAATATCAGTTGTCTTTCACTTTAATCATCTATATTTCATATTTTACTTATTACTGTCTTTAAATAAAAAACCAAACAATAGCTATTAACAGTAGTCAATAAAGTTGTTATTCTTATTCAAGTTCATCTTATCAACTGATAAAAATCTTCCATATTTCTTTTCAGTTTTTTTTAAACATTCTTTTTAAATAATTGAGAGCCTTATTCTCTTTACAAACAAATATTCCACTACACATCAATAGAAATTTTTTCTATCACTTTAATCATCTAACATATTATATAACAATGCTATCTCATGCACCATTGTCTCTGTGTCCTTTAAATAGGTTTATACCTTTAATTCTTGTACATTTTTCCTGTACCTCTATATCTTGTTTCTGTCTTTTGTAGCTTCTTTTCCTTTCCCTCTCTTCTTCTCCCTCTCCTTTTTATTCCCTTTTCTATCTGATTCTCCCTTCTGTGATCCTCCCTTCTGCTTCTTCCTGATATTATGATAACTTTTCAAATTACTCTGTTTTTTTGGTTGTTGCTTCAGTGCTTAAGTTTTTAACTCCCTTTCCCCCCTTTCCCTTTTTTACCCCGCTTAAAATTGCTTGGACATTAAAAATGGCTTCTTCGTTGTCCTGCCCTTCTTGTTCTGCCAGCATTTCTTGTTGTTTTTCATAGTTCAAGATCTCCATTTCTAAAAATTGAAATACAAAGCCAAAAGATCCTCTTCTGTCTTGTGCTTCTTCTTTTTGTTCTTTAAGTCTCATTTTTAACTCTTCAAGGAGTGATGCCATTTTAAAAAAATTTAAACAACCCCCAATTGATTTTATGTTATTTCATTAGGATCCTCCATCCAAAGTTCCAGGAATCATCCAATAATCCCAAACTGTTTCTTGCTTCTTTTCTCACTTTCTCTTTCCAGGGGCTTTGTTCTCTTGTAAGAAAGTTTCAGCTACAATGTATCTTTTGCAAGCCTCGTTAAAATTCCACTATCAATTTTTCTTAAGTTCCAGGTGGTCTCCACCACTTTCCAGATTCCACCCTCTTTTTTCCTTTTTCCCTCTGCTGCTTTCTTTCTTTTTTTAAAGAAAGTTTTTAAATTATCCAAGAATCTTTATCCCTTTGACAGTTTATCTTCAGCTAGAAATAGCCTATTAATGTCAAAGTCGATTAGTATCAATTTCTTATTCGAATCTCTTCTTCTTAATGTTCCAAGTCAGTTAAAACTTTCAATGTTAGAGGGAAAAAAAGCCAATTCCGTTTCCTTTCCCTTTCTCTTTCGCAGCTTAAAATCTTTTTTAGGAATAGTATTAGTCTTTAAAATTCAGGTTCCAGGTAACTTAAATAGATGTTCTCCATTCAACCTGGTCAGTCAAACTTTCTCCTTTAAACTTCTTCCTGCACAATCTTGTCCAGTCGGATTCTTCTTTGAGGTGGCCATTTCTGAGCACCGTTGCAACCGCCTTTGGGAAAGGGAGTGATGGCCAGCCGAGGAGGAGAGATGCGGCTCTCCTCAACCCCGTTGATGGCTCCCCCTTCTTCACCAGCTCTACGGGGTGGCTTGAGCCCCGAATCCGGGTGGCTCGGGGCGCTCCAGCCACGAGCATGGATCAAAACCATGGACTATCACGATTTTGGTCCGTCACCGAAGAAGCCCAAACTGGAAGTCGGCCTGTTGCAATTTGTCTGTGGTCAGTTGTAAGGGTAATGACCAGTATGGTGCTGCAACATATATAACTTCGGGACCAAGTCATAAATACATTTTTTGGGGGGAGGGCAGGTAATTTTGAATGGTCAATAATTGAACTGTAGTAACTTAAGGGATACCTGTACTGATATTTTATATTGTATGTTTTTCACCAGGAGTTTTGATGGATATATCAGCAGTGTCTTGAGTGTCTTGGCCAACTACTTTACCTATTTTCCATTGGGTCTGTGGGAACATATATGCCTTGCAGAGGTATGTTGGGAGCTTAACTGCCAAACAGTAATACATAAATTTATCCATGTAGAATGAGTATTTAATAAAATTAAACACAATTTTAAAAAATTGAACAACTATAATTCACAAATTACTCTTTACAATAATTTCTGTAAACACAGAATTAATCTATTTAGCATTTCCTCTCTTGCCTGTATATCTATTACCAAAAATCTATTAACTAGTACATTGTGTTACTGTTTTTTCTTCTTCTTTAATTGCATTCTATTGATTAAGTAGATATGGTAGCATAAAAGAACTAATTTTCCAATATTTGGGTATATAAATGGTTTGGTTAGAACAATGACTTTAAAAAGGATCTAATATAATATAGTAATATAGTGCAAAGAAGTCATAGTCAGACGTAAATCTGATTGCACAAATTGGTTTTGGCTTGGTGAAGCCAAACTACAATAGGGGTTTCAAATATAACCGAGTTCATATATCACATTATGATCAAAACAAAACTAACTACCAAATGTATGAACTACTGCAAAGAATGAAAGCCAGCTAATAAACCTAACTTATCCAAAGATGGAATGTGAAAAGAGCATGTAGACCTTCAAAGTATCTACCTGATACTACAATGATTTCAAGTTTCAAACATAATCACAAGGGTTACAAAATAGGGATCATTTCCTATATAAAACACTATGAAACCCAGCCATTGCTTAAACCAGCTTACATTCTGGAGCAAAACTATACTTGGAAAACCTGGATTGTTTTTCTAATTTCAAAGATAGAAATCATTCTACCGTGAAAAGGGGAAAAAAATCCGTTAACAGTAATATAGTTACTACTGTGAAGTGCTGCTTGATTCTGTTACCAGCTTTTTGCAACAGGAACATATTGTTCTGACTCTCTTTCTAAATTTCTTAATATTCTCACACCAGGAAGACTGGTTTCAGTATCCCACCCTCTCTGCTTGTGGCTGGTGTAACTTGCAGAACATTCCTAAGGTGTCTTCAGACGAATGAGTTTAGACTAACTTTAATGACCCTCAACTGCAGCCATTTATCAAACCTAAAATCATAATGCTACAGTTGGTATAGTATGTTGCCATGTGCTAGAAAAAAGAATTTAGTGAGTACATTCCTTTTCTAAAATAACATACTGTAGACACTAAAATTACATTTCCTCTGTAGCATTGGTACTTTTGACACTAGCGAGAGATTTCTGAAACCTCTCAGACACTCAAGAAAGGGTAAGCACATTTCTACATAGGAATTGAACTCATTCCTCAAATATGTCTTGGTACCATTTATTTGAAGGATCTATTATTCTTTTTGGACATCATCCTTTTTGACTGATGTATTTAATAGTACATTTAAGAACCTTTCCAAAGGAGAGATCAGAACTGTCAAAACCATTAGCTGATCATTCTGGTAAACACCTGTTAGAACAATGTAGACAACGCACTTCAATTTTTATGAAACATTCAGAAAAGCGTGGAACATCTGATCTACAAGCAGGTAAAAGGCTAAATTTGAACATGTCTACCATTAACTCTCATATGGTGTGAATTGTCTGAATATGGCTAAATGAATAAATAATGAATAGCTGGAATCAAAATGAATAAATGAATAGCTGGAATCAAACATGTTAAGATAAAACCAGACAAATCATACTATAATGTATCAGAAATATGAATCCAGCAGTTTACTAGATTAGTAGGAACATTTTACCATTGATCACATTTCAGTATTTTTGTAAGGTGGCTGAAATAGTGCCTGAAGTATTGGATTTTGTTAGGATTTAATTCGTGTTTATTCAATGCTACATGAAGTATCTGCTTCAGGAGTTTTATAATGGGAGGAAAGCTATGGAAAAAGAGAAGAACTGTTCTCTGATCATTTCAGAAAATTGCAATACATATCTATATAGATATAAATATAATAACTTTGCCATTAGGTTGGACATTTGGCTCCATGTTAGACAGCAAATAGCTCTTCCTGACAAAAACTACCTCTACTTTTGTTACAGGAACTGAAGACTGAATGTCAGAACTGAAAAGGTCAAAGTAGTGGTGACATCAACAATACATGAGGATTATGAGATGACACAACAGAAGAAGAAGAAGTTCCAATTCACACGACTTCGACTTACACACATAGCCCTCAAGTTTCAACCATTCATTCAGTGACTGCTTGAAATTACAAAGGCACTGAAAAAAATGATATGACTGTTGCACCATCCCCATGGACATGCAATAATAAATTCGGTGCTTGGCAATCAGCATTTATTTATGAAGGTTGCAGCTTCCCAGCCAGTTTCTAACAAGCAAAGCCAGTGGGGAAAGCTGGATTGACTTAACAACCATGTGATTCACTTAATAACCAAGGACATGACAAGAGAGATCATAAAACTGGATGTGAAACACTTAATAGTCACCTTTCTTAGCATCAGAAATTCTGGTTCCAACTATAGTCATAAATAAATCAAGGACTTCCTATATAAATTTAGCAGCATTGATTTTATAAGGTATCCTGAATGACTTGGAACTAATTTTATGCTATTTAATTTCTGTGCATATTACACCATTCATTCCTATGGAATCATCTGTCTATAGCTAAATTATATAATATTGACATTTACTTTTTGACTTACTGATAGTTATTTTTAATGAGATGGGCAGCTATATAAATTTGATTAATAAATTAATACGGGCATTGCAATTTGGTTATATAGCCTCTATCACCAGAACCTCATACTACTTTGTGACTATAAATTGCCACATGAATCAGAATGCTCCATGAAAGCAATTTAAGGGATAACAGATACAGGATTTTAGTAGGTTTTACTAACCAGAGAAAAGCAGAGAAAAGTCATTTTTTCAGGCCATTGTAACTTCAAGCAGTCACTAAATGAATGGTTGAAACTTGTGGGCTATCTGTGTAAATCAAAGTCATATGAATTGGAACTGTTTTCTGCTTCTTCTGTTGTGTCATCTCATAATCCTCGTGTACTATTGATGTCATTTTGACTTTTTCAGTTCAGTTTTACAATTCAATCTTCTGCCACTGTAACAAATGTAATCATTCCAAGAAAAACTAGTTGCCCTTTACTGCTGCCAACCTATTTCCATTCTCCAAATTAGCAAAACTATGAGAGGTTTCCTTTAAAACTCTTTAAGGAAACCTCTCATACCAGGTTGCACACAGTTCTCAGCAAGACATAAAGTTTAAGTCAAACGCAGCAGCTAGATAGAGCTTTGTTAGCTTGTAAAAAAAAAATCATGATCTTCAGTTGGGTGACAGTGACAGATTCACTGGCATGTTCAAAAATTGCCATGCTGGCTTTGCTGTCTGAGTGAAATGAATACTATGATTTGTCTTTTTATATTACATCTGTCTTCACCCTCAATACGTCTGACCATCACGTAATCCTCCATCTGGAAGCATTTCTGCAGTTAAAAGCAATTTACTGTATGTTCTTAGATACTGGGTTCCTGGAAGCCACTGTATTCATACTGACTTTGTGGATAGTAATATAAATAATGTCTTTTTTAAAGAAACTTAATCAGACCGATCTGGCAAATACTGAACTGATGGGTGCATTTTGGGGGGTGGGAAACATTAGAGAACTGGAAGAGGGAAAAAAACATGTCAGACTGAAAGTTGTATATTCTGTATCAAATTTACCCTGATAGACAGATTAAATGGACATATTACCTTTGAAGTTATATGAAATTTGAGACTAACTTATCTCCCCTCTTTAAAATTTAATTAAGGGATTTTTCCTCTTTGGAAACTGTTTAAGAAGCTTTCAAATTAGGTTAGATTTCTAAATAGAGAAATCAGAATTAGATTATATATATTTACAATGATACAGATTATCTGTGTTTAAAAACATATAGATATATATATATGCAGTTTTACAATACTCACAATACATTTGAGAGGTAGAGGTTTCCAAACTTCTATCATTTATTTTGCTTTTTAAAAAAATATTTTTCCTATTGGTGAAATATTCTTAAGGCTCAGTTCATGCAATTCAATAATATGTAACAAATTGTGTGGAACCATGCAAGGGGATGTTGAATTGAAATGTAGATCTGAGACCAGTGTGCCATATTCAGTAAGTATTTATCATTGTTAAATATTAATATAAATGCCCTTCATATATACTTTTGTACATAAAAAACTGTGTAAAGTCCTTATCGATAAATGGAATAATTTGAGAAATGCTACCTACTAAGAATGCACAGTGCTTCCAATTTAATTTATTCCGGATCCCAAGAAAAGACACATTTTAAAGTGCTATATTTGTGCAGTCATATACTGCTTTTTGGACATGAATCTGAAGAGTAGCAGAGCTATACAATCTACACCACAGGTCCAGTTTCCTGACTTCCTTGACATTTTCTTTATTATATTAAGAGTATGTTATCATTGTTTAAACATACATAAGAATTCTATGACTTTGGTAAAGATCAAATACAGCCAATGCTCCTGACTTTTGGAGGCTGGAAGGAAGAACAAAATGAAATAATCTTGCATCTTTGATTACTTCAATCAGACAGATAAGTAAAAATATTTAGATTGACATGATAAATTGTCTGTATGTCTATCTTTATCTCTATTTCTATCAAACATTTTAGTTGAGTACATTCTTTTGAACTGAATTGAACCCATACACAGTATCAGAGTTAAGTACAGTACAACATAATATGAAAAAATATTAAAAATATTTTAAGAATATTTGATATATACTATGTTTGATGTTTTAAAGCAAAAACATGGACCCATGAAAAACAGGATAGACATTCTCTTAAAATAAAATGCATAAACATTTTAATCTCTGATTGCAGCTCCTAATGCTAGAAATTCTATTCACAAAGCTAAATACTCAGTTCCATTTGGTTTCAATGAGTCTGTATAAATCTACAATAAATAATAGCCTTAAAATATAAGAAAAACATCTTCATACATATATCCTGATAACAGCTTTACAATCAGAGTTTTCACACTATTTTTAAAGAAGAATTTTGCAGATTTTTTTCTTTTTACTAAACTTGAAACCTTTTGCAGATCTTCACAAATTATATTCAATATATTCAATGAATGTACATATTTCTCAATTTAATCCTAACTATTCCTGATGCACACTATACTGTTATTTATTTAGCAACTACAAAGATCAGATATCACATACAAAATGGTCTTAAAGCATTTGAACTGGCTACATATTGCATGAATTAGTCACTAAATAAAAAAAAAATGAAAAGTTATGAAGATTAATTTGTAAAGAAAAAGTGAGCAAGGCGAGACAAGAAAATTGTTACCAATATTGTTTTATAAAGTAGCTCTAAACATATTGATCTGATGTTGCACTTAGAAATAACAACATCATGGGATATCATTTCTAAAAAGGCTCATTAGAAAAAGCTTTAAAATTTTAATTACTTCATAAACTATTTGCTGTATTTTTCGGATTATAAGACACCCCCCAAAGTGGCTGGAAATGTCTGTGGATGTTATAGAGCGAATACGGGCTCGTTTTTGGCTTCTGGAGGCCTCCCTGCATCCCGTTTTTGGCCTCCCCAGCATCCAGAAGCATTCTCCAGGTCCTGTTTTTGGCCTAGGTGTATCTTATAGTCTGGTGCTTGTTATAGTCCGAAAGATATGGTAGTTGAGTACCAACTGGGATAGTACTTACTACTGCCCAGGCTCACATAGATCCAACCAATCAATTAATGCTCATTACAACAATAAGAATTAAGTAGGCTGCAGTTTATAGAAACATTAAGTAAGTAAGAGATTTGCTAGGAAAATGACTATAAAACAGATGTCCTTTGCAGATATCTGCTTTGATTTAATTTTAATCATAGTGAGAACAATCTAATGCTTCAACATTTAAGACTGTCACCAACCACTGTTTTCTCGTACAACATTTATCATGGTGAGCTTGAAATACAAGAAGTAAATGAAATAATGGTTGACATTCAGCAATCATTGTCACAATATGCTAAAGCTTTTCTTTTAAAAACTAACATAGATAAGATGCTTCTCCAGAACTACTAACCTAACTTTATAAACTCATGAATTCCATCAAAATGTTTTGTTCTGAACAAATTAAGTTGAAGGAAAGGTGTTATGGAAGAGGATGGAAAATCTAAGATGTGTTTCTACTATATTGTTGTGTTTTTTATTATATATATTTGTTTACTTAAGTTTTCGCGGGTACTTACATGTATGGTATTCAGCTTTGTTTGGGTATTTTCCCACGTCATTATAGTCGTGCTTTTAAAGTTGTAGCAACGTTTCGGCAGAATCTCATCTGCCATCATCAGGCTTCTGTATTGTGTTGGTGTGCATATATATATGTTCCTAGAGCAAACACACCCACTTTTATTCCCTGTGGGGTGTGTCACTAACTCAGCTCAGTCACTGATTCATCCAGCGTCTCCTGCATTGCATCTCACACTTTTTCCTGCGACGTTGCCTAGCATCAAGCCAGCATTCGTCTGCTTGATTCTCTGTCAAAGGCTGCTCCGATATGCCCTCCTCCTCCTTCTGATTAGCCTCAGGCTGTCCCTCTCGGTTATCTGCCGAAACCTGAGGCATAATCAGGGAGGAAGGCATTGCCAGAAAGGAAGTTCCTGGGGAGGAAGGCATTCCCAATTCCATCTCCTCCTCATCTTCCGAATCCTCTTCCTCTAAGAATGCAGACTCAGGACTCGGAGCCACAACATATACATATACATATACATGTACATATATATATATGCTTTGTCAATCACTTACAAGATAATAGGTATAAGTATAAACATGAGTAAGGATACAGGAAATAGGTACGAATAAATGGGGACAATAGGACAGGGATAGTAGGCATGATTGTGTACTTATGCATGCCCCTTACAGACCTCTTAGAAATGGGGATAGTGGATAGTTTGAGTCAATAGTGGATAGTTTGAGGTTAAAGGAGTGGGGGTTAGAGGATGTAACAACAGCGTTAGATAATTGACCACTCTGTTGCTGAAGTTGTACTTTCTGCAATCAAGTTTGGAGCATTTACATTGAGTTTGTATCTGTTGTGAGCTCTTCTGGACTAGCTCAATTGTATTAATGTCTGATATACAGTGCATATTCCAGACTGATGAGCTGTATTCAAGTATTGGTCTAGCAAAAGTTTTGTATGCTCTAGTTAGCAATTCAATATTTCCAGAGGAGAAGCTTTGTAAGATTAGATTACAACTCTTAATCCCTTTTTGGCAATGCTGTTACAGTGAGCTCTGGTGCTTAGGTCGAATAGTCCAAGGTCCTTGACAGAGTGAGGATCATAACGAGGTCATATCTGCCTAGCTTGTTTTTGGTGTACTGATTTTTTTTACCAATGTGTAGGGCAGAGAATTTCTTGGTTGAGATTTGGAGTTGCCAATTGTTTGACCATGCAGGGATGAAGTTTGGAGCACTGGAGAAAGTTATTCTTTTCCCAATACAATTGATTGTTTGTATTCCCTCCAGCTTTAAACTGGGATCACAATATGTTATTATTGTCACATCCATTATATATTTGAAAAGTCTTGACTTAACTACCCATTGTCCTATCTAATAAATCCTTTGTTGCCCACTAAAAGTGCAATAGACAGGGCATTATTTCCTGAAGATGGCCCACAATGAAGTACATTTGTGAGGTAACAGATCAGGATTTTGAAAGAACTTTAGATATTCTCTGAGAATACATCAGCTAAAATGCTACTTATATTCATATTAGTCTCTGCAAGGTTAAATAAGGAACTGGGAAATCTAAATGAGATGTGTGCTTTGCATGAAGCCCATCTGATCTGACTTGGCATCTTAGGCTAGTGTAAATTTTAAATAAATTAGAAACTGTTGTTTTGTGTGCTGTATGAACATATTGTTGTAGCTTGTGGGCTGCCAAAGAGGACACAGTTTGTAAACGATGGGTTATTCATAGTTTATGATCTTGACTTGTAAAAGATCTTGGATTCAAAATGTTGCAGCCACAAATAGTCCTTTTTTTTTTTGGCGGGGGGTGGGTGGGGGGGCTTAGAAAATTGCTGTAAGAAATGCCAAATGACAGCTAGCAGGTATATAGCTTGTGTATATACAAAACAGTAATGGATTGTGGGACATTGGAGAAGGACAAAATATCTTGGTAGAAAACCTGCCAAAAGTATATCAGGGGATTTGGATCTTCCAGCTTCTAATTTAACTTCTTATTAACTTCTATTTCTTTCTGTTTCTCTTGATAGGATGGAAAATTGTATTTGAATATATGCTTTGTGGTAATATATTTTATTCTGTGGGTCCTTGTATAGCTTTGCATAGATCTAGGGACTAAAAGATGCCTCTGGTGGGGGGCATTTCCGCCTGCTATGGGTGTTTTTGTCCTGTTAGGACCTGCGAAGCTTAGAGGACCAGATATGTCAGTGAAAGGTCATAGTATATAGCTGAGCCATTCCCAAGGGAATAGCTGAGCCATTCCCATGGGAATTTCCGCAGATGTATATTCTCATCCTGTTTGTTCTCATCCTATATATCCTGTGGAAATAACATCCTGTTGAGGTCACTTGTTTTCTGTATATGCATTTTGTTCTCAATAAAAGCTGGTACCTGGGTCTACTCAGGGCTGGCAATCGCTCAGACGTTTTTCCCTGCGTCTCATTTCGATTGTCAGTCCACCACAAGTGGTGACCCCGACGTGATAGTTTGGAAGGCTATACGTTTTGGCGTGATAGCTTTGAAAAGCTATACGTTTCCCGCATCCCATACTCATCGTCGCGGACGTCGACTGGGCCCTCATCTTCTTCGCTGGACGGAGATAGATTCTTTTCGTAAGTATGGGAGGAGATTTCTCGAAGGCTCAGACAGGGCACATTAGGGAAATGAGAGAAATCACGGGGAATAGGTTTAAGTTTGGAGTTCATAGTAGAGGACATGAAGTAGGAAAGAAAGAAATTGAGGATTTATTACAGTATGTTTGGAAACATATTCCGTGTTATCCAGAGGGAGGTAGTATTAAAGTAGAGTGCTGGAGAAAGATAGGGAAATTTTTACACGAGGAGCCTCGTGCCCCTTCTTCAATTTTGATAACCTGGAGGGTGGTTATGGATGCATTAGCTACTCATGAACAACCGCTCCTAGCACCCCCTGAAGAAGGTTTGCCGCCTTACCATGCGGTACGTATATTGCCACCGACAGCACCTCCAGATAAATCCAGAGGACTGTCAGGCACTGAAAATACTTTGTCAGAAGAGAAGAGTTTGCCTTTAAGAGTTCAAGTAGATGCAGTTACTGCAGCTATTCAGGAAGCAACAAATAGAGGGGAATTATCAGGAGATGATTTGGTAGAATTTGGAGTGGAAATTCAACTTAATCCAGTAGAAATTGGTGTAGATGCTGCTTTAAATCAACAGAGAGATGGAATGCCTGAGGAGGGGTTCGTTCTTCTCCCAGTTAATTTCCAAGCCGTGGGGGCTCTCCCTGGCGGCGAAGGTGGTGAGAAGACCTTTACTAACATCAAACAAGGGAACAATGAACCCTATGAAAATTTCATTAGTAGATTGAAAGTGGCTATTGAAAGGCAAATTGACAACCAATTTGCCCGGAATGAATTGCTTTTGAAGTTAGCAGTAGATCAGGCTAGCGAGATTGCAAAAAGGTGGGGAGTCAGACTTTTAACATGGAGACTTTAGCTCTGGCTCTCCAGGCAGGAAATAATAAAGAAACTTTTTCAATTGTGGGAAGCCTGGACATTTTAAAGCGCAATGTTGGGCTCCTGGAGGGGTCAAAGTCAGCAAAAAAGAGATCAATGGGACAGAGTGTGACCTAAATCAGTATATCAGATGCTCCTAAAGTTTTTACTGATGGAGAAAATTTTTTTTGTGTTTGATGCTTGTGTTTGGAAAGATAAATCTGGAATTTGGCATACAAAAGTGACATCAGAGCAGAAGTCTGCCCAGCAGGCAGAACTTGCTGCTGTAGTTTTGGCTTTTCAAAATTTTCAAAATCAGGATTTTAATCTAATAGTGGATTCTTTGTACGTATATAACTTGTTACCCTTTGTAGCAGGTTCTTATTTGTCTCCTGGAATATCACCTAATATTCTACGTTTGCTTTTGTTGTTGCAAGGATGTTTGGAGCAGCGTGTGAATGTGTGTTTTGTTGTCCATATTCGTAGCCATAGTAATTTACCTGGAATTTTATCACAAGGCAATGCCAAAGCTGACAGTGCTGTAACTTCAGTTCTCACTGTCCAGCCATGGGACAGCCATAGTTATTTTCATCAAAATGCTAAAGCATTGGCACATCAATTCAAGCTTACTGCTGCAGAAGCTGCTGCCATAATTCAACAATGTCCAACTTGTTCAAAACA
This sequence comes from Pseudonaja textilis, assembly GCF_049901715.1. Classification (NCBI taxonomy): domain Eukaryota; kingdom Metazoa; phylum Chordata; class Lepidosauria; order Squamata; family Elapidae; genus Pseudonaja; species Pseudonaja textilis. The sequence continues at coordinate 39,956,644 of NC_142008.1, read as the reverse complement.
GGGCATGGCTATTCCTATGGGAGTCAACCCCAGGGGTTGAAACCTTCAATGATTTGGCAAATGGATGTTACTCAGTATCCATCATTTGCACCTTGGAAGTATATACATGTGACTGTGGATACTTATTCAGGATTCCTAATGGCTACTCCTCAAAGAGGTGAAGCGGTTAAACATGTCATCAATCATTGCATTAAGACATTCTCAGTTGCTGGTACACCTCAAACTTTAAAAACAGACAATGGTGCAGCTTATCGGAGCACAGTCTTTGATCAGTTTTGCAAACAGTGGTCTGTGGAACATAAATTTGGAATTCCATACAATTCCACAGGACAGGCTATTGTGGAGCGTTATAATGGCACGCTCAAGAACATGTTAGCTAAATTAAATAAAAAGGAGGGAAGCTCCTGGGGCTTCCGGCAATTCAAGATCAATTAAATCTAGCCTTGTATACTTTAAATTTTTTAAATTTGTCTGGTAACCCCCTGCAGTGCGGCCAGCAGGCATTTTTCTTCTCCTTCTACAGATGCAGTGAGGCCTCGTGTGTTGGTGCGATTCCTTCCGGATCCGGCATGGGTTCCCGCTGAGCTGATTACGTGGGGACGTGGTTATGCAGCAGTAGAACATCTTGGTCAAATTCGTTGGGTTCCTGGTCGATGTATTCGGCCTGATCATTCACAGCGTCTTCGCAGGTGCCAGTGAGGGAGGTTCCTGATTCTCAGGATGGCATATCTGTGGTTCCTGATTCCGTACCTGTGGTTCCTGATTCTCTTGATGCCGGCAGTCCAGGCGTGGCGCTGTGAAGGCTGGGAAAAGATGACTGCTTATCTGAGATTGCCAACTTGTATGCAGCAGGTTCCTTTGGGGAATCAGACTAAATTAATCTGCAAACAGCGGCATCCTTTGATTTTTCCAGCATATTGGTCCTGGCATAAGGGTCAAGACATTCTTTATTCGGGACCTGATAAGGATATTATATCTTCAGCCTGTGCTACAACTCTGATCCTGTTTAATGTTTCTGTTTCAGACTATGGACAATATAGATGTCAATTGGAGTTACCTAAGTTACCTTACACAGACTCTCTATCCCACCTTTGGGAATAGCTATGAACTATAGAGATATTCATATTTTAAATAATTTCACTGTTGCTATGTTTAATAATACTGTTAAGAGCATTAAGATGTTAAATGAAGAAGTGTCTGAAATTCGCCAAATTACTTTACAAAATCGTTATGCTTTAGACATAATGTTAGCTGCCAAAGGAGGAGTTTGTGCCTTAATTCATTCACATTGTTGTATTTTTATACATAATTATGAGCCTAACATTACAAAAACTGTTCACGATATGGAAGACCGCATAGCTGAACACGAAGCAGGAAAAGATGGCTTTGATAAGTCACCTTGGGCTTTGCTATGGGATTGGCTTCCTGACAGCTCATGGTTACGTTCATTGCTTCAATTAGTTGTGACAATTGTTATTATACTTATTATGTTATGTTGCTGTATTCAATGTATTCCTAATCTATTTCAAATGTGTACCTCAGCTTTTCAACGTATGGGACCAAGTCGCGAAAGTCGCGAAGGAACTGTGTATTATGCCACTAAAACACCCCTATCTTTGAATAAATAAAAAGGAGGGAATGTGGTAATATATTTTATTCTGTGGGTCCTTGTATAGCTTTGCATAGATCTAGGGACTAAAAGATGCCTCTGGTGGGGGGCATTTCCGCCTGCTATGGGTGTTTTTGTCCTGTTAGGACCTGCGAAGCTTAGAGGACCAGATATGTCAGTGAAAGGTCATAGTATATAGCTGAGCCATTCCCAAGGGAATAGCTGAGCCATTCCCATGGGAATTTCCGCAGATGTATATTCTCATCCTGTTTGTTCTCATCCTATATATCCTGTGGAAATAACATCCTGTTGAGGTCACTTGTTTTCTGTATATGCATTTTGTTCTCAATAAAAGCTGGTACCTGGGTCTACTCAGGGCTGGCAATCGCTCAGACGTTTTTCCCTGCGTCTCATTTCGATTGTCAGTCCACCACAATGCTTCATTTATGTGATATGAATACATCATGAAACAAAATAGAAACCACTGAACAATTCATTATTTGAATGGGCAGCTCAATCTACAATCTTGATAATATTTCAGACTATAGATTAAGCTGCCCATTCAAATAATGAATTGTTCAATGGTTTCTATATATTTTGTTTCATGGTGTATTTACAAACTGTGAGCACTTATGTGGCTATATTTTATTTCATCTTCTACTTTTGTAGTATCCCAGGTTCATCCAGGACTACTCTGGTGTTTTTCAGGAAAGCAAGCCTACCATGGTAGACAACTTTTTGTTAAATTCTTGGAAAAGATATATATCTTTTTCCTGGGATGTCTGTCCAGTTATACATTTAAGTTGTTATTTATTCCTGCAAAATGGAAGCAATAGTGGATCACTTCAATATACAAATAAGTTGACATGTTAGGAAAGTTAACTAAAAAGAGCAAGTCCCAAAGATGATTGTGAAAAGTTATAAATCATATGGTGGGTTAGTGGGGGAAAGATTTGTCTCTTCTAGAAGAGCCAATAGGAAAATCTTTTAAGTATCTTTCCCAATCATGATTTTTGGACTATTCTTATTCTCTCTCACCATAAGGCCATACACTACTCCAGAGTGGGGCATCTCTTTCCACATGAAACAAATTCATATCATATCAATGAAGCAGTACACTTGGTGATGGTTTGTCTCAAACCTATATTGACTGAGAAAATATATCTTCTCATTGGTATTGCCCCATCTAAGATTATTTATTTTGTTTGTTTGTTTGTTGAGCATATACTAGCAACATATATAAGTATAAACATGATTATTAATACATGAAATAAAAGGGAACATTAGGTTAGGGACAACAGGCATGTTGGTGTGCTTATGCATGCCCCCTTACAGACCTCTTAGGAAAGGGGTGAGGTCAATAGTATACACTCTAAGGTTAAAGTTTTGGGGGCTTGGGGAAGAAAACAGTCAGGTAGTGTATTCCAGGCATGAGACTATCTGATGCTTGCTTTGAATACTCACAAGAATTTTTTTTTCATTTCAACTCACATTTGTGTTCACATGTAGGTTTGATAATATCATATTCTCAGTTTCACATTAATTCCAATGGGATCTTCCAAATGTTTAATTGCCTAAAATAGCTTTTCCTAGACTTGTGCAAATTATTTTAAATTACACAAATATTTTTAATATGTCTGGCTTCTGACAGGACATCAGTATATAAAGGAGGATGGCACTAGATATTTCTCTGCCAATTTTTCCTATTTCCTCTTTCCATTCCCACTTTTTCCTTGAAATAACCAACCTTATTATTAGTTCAGAAAACAGTGTTGCTTTCATGTATTTTGTGTTTTATTGAGTTAAGCATTTTATAGAACTTACAGCTCCTAATTTGAATTCCTCTGAACATATGGAATTATAGAGACAAAGTCTTGTCTCTTACCCCTCAGTGTGACTGTGGTGCTCCTTGACAAAATTTCCATCACACTGTGTCTGAATATCCTTCAATAGCTTACAGCCCCAATGTCTGATTTTTTCAACCTAGACCACCCTGTAACACTATCTAAAGGTACTCATCAGTAAACCTGAGTCAATTCAGCGGAATTATTTTAAGTTAAACTGCACCATTTTTCAAGAGGAGGAAACTAAACATGATTACTTCTTCAATTTGTATTTTAGGAGGATAATAATAATTTGAATTATTTCTAGAATAATAAAATATATGATTGGGTAATTACAACAGCAAAAAACACACATTTTTTTCTTTCAAGTATATCTGCATTTAGTGATTTATAAATATAGCATTATGGCCTGGATAAGGATTATTTGGTTGAGTTTAGTGATACCAAAAAATTCAATATGACTTGGCCTTGAATTTGAATTTTCCACTGTGGAGTACTTTGCTGTGATATGATATAGACACAAATCATCTTAAAATTTCTTCTACAACTTGAAATGTAACTGTAAAGATTTAGTTGACCCAAAGATTGTGGTTTTGCTAACCCTGTGCAAACATTCTTATGCTGAACATACTATGATAAAAGTATAATTTTTTTAAATTAAGTCAAAATTGCATATTCTCGATTAGGCTTCTCCAAATTGTTGTCTTCCATTTCCCATGATTCCTAAGTATCATCATTATTCTATGCAAACACACTGATATTTTACCAAGCGTGTGAAAATGAAGGTAGAGGCTCTTTAGGCAATTAATTTATTTATTGCCTACAAAGTATTAGTTGATTATTGAAAGTTATTGCTAATCAAAATAATTAAACAGACTTTAGTGATTTAGCTCTCTTTCAGAGTCACTTCTCTTTTCCATTAATTCTTGCATAATAGTATCACCAACCATTTAATAAGAATTCTAAGTAGCCCTCAAATATGGTACAATATTAAATGTGGCAGCAACTAAATTACATAAGCAAATCTCTAAACTACCTTTAAATATCTAAACCACACTCATAAGACAGCAGACTAACAATAAGCATAAATAATACCACAATGATACACAAAGAACCTTCTCAATACATGCATAATACAATACAATACTACTAAGAGTACATTGGATAACAATTAACAAGTGGAAACCATTTCTTTAAAAAGTACTCAAAAGTTTTTTTTTAACAAACTTGGGAATGATAAAGCTACATGAATCTCAGGAAGAAAAACTGAATTTTATAAATGAGGGGCCACCACTGAGAAAGGCCTACTGTACTTGCCTATGTCAACATACCACATTCCAAATGATGAAAGACATCTCTGAAAACAAACAGGCTTCTTCCAAACTCTTGCCAGAAAACCTTTTAAATAGTAATTCCGAATTGAGCTGTGGGAAGTTTGCCCAAGACTAATGAGTCCTAGTCCATCACTTGGTGGATTAAACCTGAATACATTTGCATGTGAATAGCTATGTAGAAAATACTTCCTTTACTTTTTGAGAATTCCCATACAAGTTTCTAGGCAGCATTTCAGGAAAAAAAAGGCCCTTCCTGAGTACGAGACAATGAATATCTTTTGTGATGACACCTGGTACCAGTAATTTTAAAATAAATTTACACTACTGTAAAGCAATCCTGTTTTTTAGAATCTTGCTAACAATTAATTAATTAATTTCAATATCTTGCAATATTTGTATAACATGGTCCTTTATTTTAATTCCTTTGTTTTAGCTATTGAATAAACATTGTTATTATTTTTATTATGTCTTTGGATACATTTAAAGTTATGATTTTTGTACTATATAACAGTTTTTGAATTGCTGTTTTAAGACAGCTTAGCTACAAAACTGAAGCTGCATTTGTATTCCCACTGATATGGGAATAAGATATTTAAAGGAACTAGATTCAGTAAAACTAAATTGCATCTGGATTGCACCATAAATCCTGTTATTAAATCAAGGCTTACTTTGAATTGTATGCTAAATGAATCAAATTTTCTGATCCCTTGTTCAACACTTCCTCCAATTCTTGCCACATCACTGAGTATCCATGCACCTTGTTCTACCTACTTGGTACTGCCACATCTAAAGAATCAACAACATTTAATTATTACAACCTTCATTACTCAAACTCTAAAATGATTGGCTATGTAGCAAGGCAAAAATCAGTGTAGCATCATCATGCTTATGTGTGTCTGATTTCACATTGCTCCCAAAATGTGTAGCTGGAAAATGAAAATGATGGTTGATTTTAATCCAGTGCTTGATAAGCATGCGTACCTATTCAGAAAAGACCACAAATGAAGGCAGAGTGGGAGTGAACATTTCATGACAAGCACTTTATAAGTTTGTATAACATGCTATTAACATTCTGTTCATGTCCAATAGCCCCCAAAGGTTGCTTAACTCTGTTACATACATATATATGTTGAATCTAAATAGCACTACACATTGTCAAAATGAATGAAACTAAATAGCCCTGCATGTTATCCAAAAATAACTGTGGAATGTGTCTAATAATGATTACTTCTGCTGTATTTTATTTCTTTATTATTTTCCTATATCTATTTATCATTCCGATTTTAATTCTTCTGTGATAATATTTCACTGTGATTTACAGTATTGTTTTCTATTACAATGTTAGTGTCCTTTGGGATCTAGACAAAAGCATAAGATAGAATATGAATAAATACCTTATCCAAATGAATGGTGATCACTCTTTTATCAAGCGTGCTGCCAATTGAATCTATACTAATCTAAAATATAACTTCTTGTGTTAATCTCTTTATTCTTATTATTTTAGAGAAAATAATTTCTTGATCAAGTACAAGTTAATTTATAGCTGTCTTTCCTGTACAAACAGCTAATGAATTTTTATGTAGCTTCTTCTAAGTCTTTTTCTGTATAATAAGTTTGTTTCTGACAAGGACCTAATCTGGCAGAAAGCTATCATTCCTAAGAATGGATGATATCCTTCAATCTGATTACAAAGCATTTAAAAACATCCTAATAAATGCTCCTGTAAAAATGTTTGGAAAATACAATAATGTTCCCAAAAATATTCCTAATTCCTATTATGGCTAGGGAATGACAGTATAATAGAAATCTTCCTTGGAAAAAGCAAACTGCCATGAAAATTATCTCTGGAAAATGTCTACTTACGCTACCAATATCTTAATATTGGAGACTGGCTGGAATAAGACAGCTATTTGGTTTTATTTATAATTGTCTACCAGATAACTATTATATTTTGTGATTTTTATAATAGACCCATGTAAGAGGCATGCTACAGGTTTGCAATCCAGCAGGTGCTTTTACAGCTACAGATAGAAGGCTTGTGTGAGAATTGCGTAAAAGTATCTGAAAAAATTGCCGCCCTTGGCAGCCTTGAAAATCTTAGTCCCAAGATTTACTATGCTCCCTGGGGTCTCAGATAATTAAGCAAGGCAAATATATAAAAGGCTTCCTAACAACCTGTTCATCTTGGCTCAACAATAATTCCTGGGGCCACACTTCATTTACATAGCTGTTGTGTGGGGAAGATAGTGTGGTAGATTAAGTATCTTCCTTATGGCTGAACTCTTTTTACCAGACATCCAGGAATAAGTATGCCTGATGGCTTTTTTAGCTAATCTAATTTGCTAAATTTACAATATATCTATCATGAAGCTTCCCTGACCTGCTCCTGAGTTGCCACAGGCAGGGGGGATGGGAAACTGTGCCTTGCAGCTGCACCAAGGAATTTACTCCTTAGTCATTACAAGACCAGTCTGACCAAGCAAATCAAGGCCATCTCCATGGATACAAACAATGGCTGGATGGTGACTTCTACAACCCGTGAAATTACCTCATTGGTGAATGTGATGGGTCACACACTTTAGGGGAGGGGGAAATAGGGTCAGAAGCAAGGTGCAAAAGGAGTGAAGTCAGAATTGACTTCACCTAGGTAATGCTGACATGGTGCTCCTAATAAAAGACTGGATTTTTATTGCCAGGTGGCTTGAGACTCTTAATTGTATTAGGGCACTAGTCAAAACCCTGACAATATCTAATTTACATTATATCTACATTATATGCTTAATATACAATAAATCTAACAAATGTAATCTATTTAATCTAGATTTCTAATCCAGAAATCTATTTTGTTAGATTTGCAGTATAATTCTGAACAATGAAACTTTCACTTGCACAGCTTATTGAGCATGCAAGCAATTTACAACAAGCTATCTTACAAAGTGGAAATTAAATTCTGCAAATCTTAACATGCAGCCAAATTTGAATTTAAGTATAGAACCTCATACCATGACTTAAATGCTATTTCTGTTGAAATCAATTAACTCTACCGTTAATGTCATTCTAATATATGCTGTTTTCTTTGAATTATCTGATGTGGAAGGGCTTACCAAACCAACACTTTATATATCTAGGCCCTAAACCAAAACAAATGGATTCAGATTAAAATGCAATCCTCTTAATCTCATATATTAAACAATAGTGTTCTCATTGTAAGCATCAATACCTTCCTTTTTAAATATTCAGAAAAAGGAAGGCAGAGAAGGCAAACTAAATCTAGAAGTTTTAGTTTCCAAAAAAGTTGCCAGGGTGGTGTTTCTTTTCTTGAGCCAAGAACTATTTTGCTTGGCTTGATATAGCTTGGTCTGACAGGAGAAAAAAACCCAACAACAACTTGCCAACTGCCTAAGATTTAATAAGCTGAGCTGCAAATGCTATTGGTTTTTGGCACATCATGATGCCTGTATACCACACAACATAGGAACCAGAGGTTTACTTTGGCTGTTGTAGCCAATGCTTTTAGCCAATATATGCTCTTTGAGCCAACCAAGGGTATGTTTAGAGAGCGTGGTTTTAGCTGAGGTGTTAAAAAGCTTGGGTTGGCTACCTAGCCAACATTTGTACTGAGGGAAAGATGTGACCATTCATGTCTACTCAAACAGGGCATGAAACCTATTGGCAGGAAAACATTTCCCTTTACCCCATATGGCAGCATGTCAGGAACTTCAAAGGTGCCCATTGGCTTCCTTCCAAACCAGCTCTAAGCATAAGCCAGTAATGACAATACAAGGTGCTAGGTCATCCTTTCACCCCAATATAGAACCATCCAATTGTGCTGATATGTTATCAAATATGCATTCTAATAAAAATTTTACAATCTGTCATCCATACCAAATTGGGATGGTTTTGTAATGAGGAATCTTAGTTTTGTATCTAGGCAAAGCATTTTGGTGTGTCTCTCTCAGGAATTTATTTTTACAAAAACCTACATAAATCTGATTCTTATAAAACCCTACATATTTCACAAACTAACATCAGGATCAGAACATGGGTATCACTTCTTTGAATGGTGCAATGTATTTCTTAAGTCAAACAGCAATAGTTATTTAAATGGCCACCGAACTTGTAAAACACCATTCTGATTGGTTCACAGCTATAATAATAGAAAGTCAAAGACAATAAAACTTTAGTTTGATTCATTTACAAATGTATGCTTCTTTGACATATTTAAAAATATATTTGAATTTTCATGAAGATCTTTTTAAAAATGTCAGATGAATCAGAAAGCTGATGGATAATGACAGTGACAGTCAATAGCCATAATAGCAAAATAGAAATGTATTTTTACCATAATTACCATGTAGAAAAGCTCAAGACCACTGGTGGGATTCAAGATTTTTTACTACTGGTTCTGTGGGTGTGGCTTGGTGGACATGGCATGGCTTGGTGGGTGTGGTTTGGTGGGTGTGGCAGGGGAAGGATACTGAAAATCTCCATTCCCACCCCACTCCAGGGGAAGGTTACCACCGGTTCTCCCACCTACTCAAAATTTCTACTACCAGTTCTCCAGAACTGGTCAGAATCTGCTGATACCACCTCTTCTCAAGACAGCTAACAGATACTCAGCCAAGAGAATCAAACCTTCTGATATTGGAAACAAGATTCCTGCCATTTTATCAGCCTTTGGATTGGACTTAATCTTTTGTATATGGGACAAAATGATGCAAATAGGTAGGGCTAGGGTTTCCTGTTTTTTCCCTCTGTCTTTATATGGGGACCAGGAGAAATGTGTGTGGATTTTTATATATACATTTAAGGATTTATAGCATTTTTTTCTAAATATTTCCCATCTTAAAGTAGTTTGATTTATGCCATAAATTTCAGTAACTAGGGTTAGAGATAGTTCTGGAGGTGCAGATGTTATAAATGTTTCTGTTACCTGCCTAGATTAAATCAGTCCGTGCCATAAAAATCAGTCAGTGTGCAGAGACAAGACAAAAATATAATTTTGTCTCACTCCCATTAAATATTTTCCTCATCCAGTTTTCAATATTCAAGCATAAAGTGATAGCTAAATATCCAATTCCTAAAATTTTTGGTAAAAATGATGACTGGCAAGATCTGAAGCTGTGAAGTGAGTAGCCCAAGCATAAATAATCATATAACTAGAAACCAAATACTCACTTTTCCCGTTGATTTAAATAGGACAATATAAGTAGTATTCAACATCTTACCATTTTAGCTTCTGAATGCATTGGAGCAACTTGAGGTGAAGCACATGGATTATTGAGGTTTGGACTTTGCATTCCCATGATACTTGAGTTCATAGACATCTGTCTTTCCATCTTGAGAAGTGAACAGAGAGAAGAAATGAATTTTGGCATGTGGAAGATAAATCTAAGGACCAAAGATAATTGAAATTTTCAAATGACATGTTGTTTTTCTTTAATTAAGCAAGAGATGAACTATCAATTAATGTAAGAGTAATTCTATAGGAAAGTCTTATCGAGTTCAGTGTTTTGTTCATGTATGTATGTATGTGGGAGGGAGGGAGGGAGGAGGGAGAGAATAGAATAGAATAGAATAGAATAGAATAGAATAGAATAGAATAGAATAGAATAGAATAACAGAGTTGGAAGGGACCTGGGGTCATCAAGTCCAACCCCGTCCCTAGGTAGGAAACCCTACACCATTTCAGACAAATGGTTATCCAACATCTTTTAAAAAACTTCCAGTGTTGAAACTTTCACAACTTCTGGAGGCAAGGTGTTCCACTGATAAATTGTTTTAACTATCAGGAAATTTCTCCTTAATTCTAAGTTGCTTCTCTCCTTGATTAGTTTCCGCCCATTGCTTCTTGTCCTGCCGTCATGTCCTTTGGAGAATAGCTTGACTCCCTCTTCTTTGTGCAGCCCCTAAGATATTGGAACATTGCTATCATGTCTCCCTTAGTCTTTCTTTTCATTAGACTAGAGTCATACCCAGTTCCTGCAACCATTCTTCATATGTTTTAGCCTCCAGTTCCCTAATCATCTTTGTTGCTCTTCTCTGCACTCTTTCTAGAGCTTCAACATCTTTTTTACATCGTGGCAACCAAAACTGGATGCAGTATTCCAATGTGACCTTACCAAGGCATTAGAAAGTGATACTAACACTTCATGTAATCTTGATTCTCTCCCTCTGTTTATGCAGCCTAGAGCTTTGTCGGCTTTTTTGGCAGCTGCTGCACACTGCTGGCTCATATTTAAATGGCTGTCCACTACGACTCCGAGATCTCTCTCACAGTTACTACTATTGAGCAAGGTACCACATATACTGTACCTATGCATTTGATTTTTCTTGCCTAAATGTAGAACCTTACTTTTTTCATCATTGAATTTCATTTTGTTAAATAATGCTCAATGTTCAAGCCTGTCAAGATCTCTCTGTATCTTAAGCCTATCTTCTGGAGTGTTGGCTATTCCTGCCATCTTGGTGTCGTTTCCAAATTTGATGAGTTCCCCATCTATCCCCTTGTCCAAGTCATTGATGAAGACGTTGAAGAGTACTGGGCCTAAAACAGAGCCTTAGGGTACTCCACTGCATACTTCCCTCCACGTAGATGCAGTTTGATTGAGTAGTTACTTTGAAAGTAATTTATCTTTTCATTAGAAGTACAAAGTCACTTAGGTTTGAAAATTGTTATAATAGCAATAGCATTTAGACCTACATAGTGCTTCACAGCCCTATCTAAGCGGTTTACAGAGTCAGCATATTGCCCCCAACAAACTGGGTCCTCATTTTACTGATCTCGGAAGGGTGGAAGGCTAAGTCAACTTTGAATAATTTGTCTTTTATATTGAAAAATAACTTAGGTTAAGTAGATCTAAACTATTGCTATTGCTAAACTATTGCATAAAATTATGGTTAATGCTATCTAAATTATCTGGAATATTCAAAAAGCGAGGCTTTCCCCAATGGGATTGTTAAATTTGGTAGGTATAACCCTCCAGGTTCCTATCTTAAATTAATTAAGAAGGTAAAAGTAAAAAGATGTTCCTGCACCTGCAGTGCAGATCTTGGTAGATTTCATGATATGTGTGTATGCATGTGTATGCATATATGTATATACATATGCACACAAACACACACTACAGGGAACAGAGCCAATAAAATTGAACCTTATACGAATCAGAATAAAAAGTATTTGTGTGCACACATACACATACACACACACATAGGAATATATATACACATTCACAGATTCACACATTTCTATAGCACATAACTGTTTGAGATTTGTTACCATAAGATATGCTTGCCATCAACTTGGGTGGCTTCAAAATGGGATTGCCCTAATTCATGGGGGTCAATGGTTATTAGTTCTAATGATAGTTAGGATGCCTCTGAAGGCCTCAGCTGGGTGTTTAGTGGGCTTCCTTGTCCGGCCACTTTAAGAACAGATTGCTACACTAGAGGGACCAGGAGCCCGATCCAGCATCATTGCTAATACGTTTATGCTAATTGTGCATAAATAAATAAATAAATAACATTATTTGTTATTTTTGAAACTATACATGTAGAAAAACAATATGCTTACTGGCATCAAGACAGCAGAGGATCCAGGCATTGTAGGATTAGGTAAAGTCCCAGGCATAGAGGCAGGCATGGGCTGTCTTTGACGGTTGTGCAGATGTAGCAGTGATGATAAGGAGCCTGGGACAGGCCTATAAAAGAGGAACATGGGAGAAAGGGTTAAATATAAAACTTCAGAAGAAAACAATTGCAAATTCAATTATTCCTATTTCAAAATTATGAATATAAAGCTAATATGTTGCAAAACAATACTCTAATGATTAAGATCCAGAATAAAGTGTGTCTAGTCTAGCACTATAAGAATTCTCAAGTGCTTCTTCCCCATATCAACAGGGGTGAGCTGCTGGGGATTTGGAGGTCGGGAAATTCTCTAGCTAAGATTCTACACAGTGCAGAGAACTTCCTGGCTGGCTCCGCCCCACCCACCCCACCCCTCCCAGGAATCTCCACATGTCCTGTTTTGGATCAGGTAAATGCAGTGTTTGCAAGGAGGTTCAAGAAGGGTGAAAAATGGGCCTCTTGGAAGTTCAGGAAGGCTTGAAACGGGCCCATTTCCAGCTTCCAGAGAGCCTCCGGAGCCTGGGGAGGCAGTTTTTGCCCTCCCAGAGGCTCAAGGAAAGCCTCCGGAGCCCGGTGAGGGCAAAAATAATCCCCACCATGGTGCAGGCGGCCGACTAGGCCATGCCACTATGGCCACGCCCACCCAGCAACCAGGCAGAGAACCCGTTGCTAAAAATTTTGAGTCCACCCATTTCAAACTGCTGTCTGATGATATAAGCTGGATGGTTATTTAGAATTGTTTAGGAAGTAGCTGGAAACATTTAGAATAGTTTCCAATTTATTAACAGATACCTAATGGTGACAACAATAAAAAAAATTAAGTACAAGATGCTGTAGGACAGAGTTTCCCAACCTTTCTGGCTTTGTGGACCATTTGGGGGTGGAGAGGGAGGGAATGCAACATTTTCTTTATTCATACTGTTGATTTTTATAGCAAGATATAATATGTAATTTTTACTTGAAACTGATATTATTTAAGTCATATTCTAAATATTTTCAAGTGATTACATATTTCAACACTTTCTAAATAAAACACATCCTAAAAACTAAATTACTGTAGACTCATGAAAACAAAGCCTCAACAGTATCTCTAGTGCAGGCTTGTTACTATGAGCTAATAATTTCAGTCTTTTAAGCAAGCACAGTCTTCTTTTCTTAATCATTGTGCATCCCTAGGCAAAACATTTCTACTGAAATCCACTGAAATCCATTAGAACAAGGCAAGGTGTATAAGCTAATATGGGGCTATTCAGCCACTAAACCAACTCCAGAGTGTTCTGTACCGACATATTTTATATCTTCACATTCACTTGTAAAAACACTGCTTTAGGTTAAAACCCATTTAAGTTTTGCTTTTCAATTAATATGAGTCAGAGTCAGAGGAAGCAGACAATAAACTAAACAGAAGTTCTTTGGATAAAAAACTTCTAATTTTTGGTAATTGCCTTAACTTTTTCTATGTTTTCCTCAAAAATGTACATAATGTGCATTTTCTTAATGTTGCAAACTTTATTCAAGTATTGCCTCCAAAGTCTCATATTGCTTGAGATTAGTCTAATGATTAGTCTCTGTTTTTTCATTTTCTCCCTTAAAGTATGTCACCATGGTAGAAAGGCAAAGAATGCTAATAGTAGTAATATTTGATTGCCCGTAATTAAGATGACTTTGTATAAAGTGGCCTGAAATTGGGACAATTCTAAATAATATTCACTTTGACAACAGAAAAACTAAATTAAATACTTTAGTTTAATGCAATTATTCCTATCTTCTAATCCTTCCTTCCATACAATATATACACATTTTCTCACTTGTATAAAATATCCTCCTTATATTTAGCTTTAACAAAGCAATTCTACTTGTGCAGCAAAGCATGTACTATTCTTCGTTCCTTTCCAGTTACAATTTGAGCTTGCTATACTCCCTTTCAACATTGCAGCTGATTTTGTGGTTAGAGTCCATTTGTTTTCACATCAATGAAATTAATTTCCATTGGAAACTGCATCTGAGGCATTTAATCAAAATGGGCCTAAAATAATCCTGAAAAGCTCATCTGTCTTCCAATCTATATAGTGTTTTAAAAATTGGACATGTGCCCTGCAATAATATTGCATTTTACAGAGCTTAATGCTCTGTACTTCTAAGTATCAGTTACATCAAGACACTGGTAAATTAAAACAGTTCAAGATTCTGATTAACATTGATTTTATAAATATATAGACAAAACTACTATAACTATATCTTTATGGCAAACAAAATGGAATTTGAATTGTTTGGTAATGAGAAAGTATTTAATACAGGTATATTTCCTTGTTAAAATATATGACAGGAAGCATCCATGTTCAAAAGAATGAAACTTCAAGCAGAGTTGTTGCAGAATGAAAGATTTTTTTCTCACCAACTTTTCTCACATTTGTTCTGAAAGGTTAAACTTGATGCCAAGTAACAGACATTTTGTATTGACATAGATATAACAGTATAAAACACTGGAACATGGATCCCAATTCAAAATCAGAAAGTATATCTTCAGGAAGCTGTTTCCCAATTTCCCCTCCTAAAGATAAGTTTTAAAGCAACTGTCAGCATGTCCAAGAATGTAGAAAGTAGGGTATAATAACTTTTCCCTTCAACAACAAACCGCAGAGACATATTACAATTTCTGATCTATAAAAGTGCAATGTGAAAATGCACAAATCTAAGAATTAGTTGTGTAAATTCTCTGTAAATATTAAGTATAGTTAATCACAGCTTGACTAGGTCTTTCCCCCTTTTTTAACTCCATTAAGTTTTTTAACTTGAATTTTTATTAAAATTTTATGTACTTCAATTTTAAAGAGTCTTTGAGTCCAGAAGAGATAAACATTCCAAAGATTAGTTTAATATACCATGTAAGTAGCTGGGAAAAGCTGATAGTTTAGAAAGAACTAGTAAATATGCTGCCAAATTCCAAGGATCAAAAGGGACTGGGAAAAGCCTGCATGCATATGTAGCCTCACAATGATGTTCTTGTCTGGGTGATATGTTCTCCTGTATAGTCAATATTTTTTTTTATCATTGCACCTGCTTTTGGATTGCATCCCATGGGGGTCTGCATGGTCTTTACCTTCCCTGCCTTCAGGCAATCTTTAACAACTTGGCTGTTTCTCTAGGCCTGCGGCCAAGAGGTTTGGACAGGCCTCATCTTAGCAGCAGGTGTTATGGAAGTATGTTGTGGTTTTGGTGGTTTTCTCCCAAAGGCCAATCATATTTACACTACATTGCATACTATTCTATATACATTACATATATTATAATTTTGTGAAGCCACTCCAGAGTCCTTATGTAATTAATTAACAAACAATATGCCAGGAACAACAAGGAGTGTCTTGTGTTTATACGTTGCGCTATGATGTCGTTCATGGCAAAGGCTTACAGTAGTCTTTGTGTTCATTTAAATAGTGCTGTATGAGCTAGAATCCTCTGCTCTCCTCTGCAGGTAAGTTGACCAGGTCTTAAGAAATATCACCACTGAAGAAAGAAGGATCTGCTTATAATTTGCATTCCACATGCTAACATGCTGTCTGAAGTGGACAAAATAATGAAATGAATTCTAATTGTAGAAAATAGAAAATGGGGGAAATGCAATTATTGTTAATTCAGCCATAGTTTTGTCTCACTATCTTCACAAGTAGATACAGCAATGAACTACATGAACACTTTCCTGCTAGAAAACCTGTGAGAAAACTTGGTCATAATGAGCACATTTCAATCTTGTGTCTAGGAATTGACTTGAAACTCTATTAGTATATTGCTTTCTATGCTCTCTACCTGAATCTATGAACTAATACAGATGGTCTTATATTAAGAGTTAGTGTAGCCTCATGAAGTTGATTGAATTCCATATTTACTTTAGGTTACTCCAATCCTGAAGTTCCACAGTAACTAAACATTTCTCTAAGATAAGCATATAGCCAATAACAGTCTTGATTTAGGAGATGTTACATGGGAAGGGATGCCTTATGTTTTTAAGTCATGGTAGATCAGCACTAAAGTCTGATTAGTGGCTACATTTTACCTATATATGGGCAAGATGCAAAATCTATTAGATCTAATTGCATTCTAAAATAAAGGAATTGAAATGAGTCCTATCAATGTTTGGATTGATACTTGTAATACAGAACACCCGATTGATTGTATCCTCTGTAACCTAGATTACAAATAATATGTGGTATTCAAATATGGCTGTAGAGTTGCAAGATAGATATTTTATAGTGCTGTGGAGAAAAACCTGACTCATATTCATAAGGTACAGTATAAAGTTAATTTAAGACTTATATATGGTGATTTTGTTGCAAAAAAAAAATGCTTCCTGCAAGCATTGCATCCTTAAATTATTTCAGGGTTTTTGGGCCTCCCTATACTCCTACTTTATCCTTTTCCCGGAGTTGATTGTTCACAAGCTGCTTTGATGTTTTTCATGTTTTTCTTCTTATATCTTTACTATTCTGGATGCTATGATTGATGCCAAGATATATTTGGTTATACTTATTGGGTTGGAACTGTTTTGAAGTGTGGTATATGGAATGTGGAGAGCCTGTTTGGTTTATAGCTTTTACTGGGAGCCTCTAGACTCCTAGTAGAAGCTGTAGGAAGCTTCCTTGGTTAAAAGAGGCAAACATCAAAATAAGATCTAATATAAGATGTTTTTCAAGGTTCTGTCTTCTCCATTCTTTTTAATATTTAAATGAAACTTATGGAAGAGATAATTGGATGCTCTTAACCAGATTTTAAAACCTATTAAAGCATACACAATAGAACTGACTGAAAGGATCTTCAGGATTTATAGATGATGAATGAGATGGTATGCACTACATGATTGAAAGTTAGGAACATCAAGATTCATATATTCCCTATTCTGACATATAAACTAATTCACTTTTTCCCACACTGGTTTCATTCAGGAAATAATGTTATAATCAAACTTTGAAGAAGCATTTCAGTTTGACTTACTGGACAGAAATAAACCACTATTTTTGTTTAAATTACAGGCTAGAAATATTTATTGGACTGCTAGCATATTTTGCATCTTGAAGCCATGCTGTAATCACTATTGAAGAATAACTACCATTTTATTTTATAAGACCTACAAAGTCTTTACAAAAGTAGTATAGTAAATGAAGATAATGCTAGATCATGTTATTTTGTTGTTTTTTAAATAAATTAAAATAATCTAGAAAAAACAGGTTAGATTAGGAACTAGATGGTAAGAAGCTGCCTATTCTTTGCTTATGCAAATTAATAAAGAATAAACTAAGACAGCAAATTCTTAAATGTAAAAAAGCATGAGTGTAAAATCTTGGGCGCAGATTTTGAAATCATGTGGGGAAAAAATCAACAAATAGAATAGATTTCTTTATTGACCAAATGTGATTGGACACACAAGGAATTTGTCTTGGTGCAGATGTTCTCAATATACATAAAAGATACATTCATCAAGAGTCAAGAATCATAAGGTACAACACTTAATGATAGTCATAGGGTACAATAAGCAACCAAATCATACTAGGAAACAGTCAATATAAATTGTAAGAATACAAGCGACAAAGTTACAGTCATACAGTCACAAGTGGAAGGGGATGAGTGATAAGGAGTGATGAGAAGATTAACAGTAATAGTAGTGCAGACTTTGTAAATAGTCGAACAGTGTTGAGGGAATTATTTGTTTAGCAGAGTGATGGTTTTCAGGAAAAAAACTGTTCTTGTGTCTAGTATGTGTTCTGGTATGCATGCTCTATAGCATCGTTTTGAGGGAAGGAGTTGAAACAGTTTACGTCCAGGATGTGAGGGGTCTGTAAATATTTTCACAGCCGTCTTTTTGACTCATGCAGTATACAGGTCCTCGATTGAAGGCAGGTTGGCAGTAATTGTTTTTTCTGCAGTCCTAATTATCCTCTGAAGTCTGTGTCTGTCCTGTTGGGTTGCAGAACCAAACCAGATAGTTATAGAGGTGCAGATGACAGAGTCATTAATTCTTCTGTAGAACTGTATTAGCAGCTCCTTGGGCAGTTTGAGCTTTCTGAGCTGGTGCAGGAAGAACATTCTTTGTTATGCTTTTTTGATGACGTTTTTGATGTTAGGTGTCCATTTTAGGTCATGTGATATAATAGAACCTAGAAATTTAAAGGTCTCTACTGTTGATACTGTGTTGTCTAGTATTGTAAGAGGTGGTAGTATGGGAGGGTTTCTTCTAAAGTCTACCACTATTTCTATGGTTTTGACTGTGTTCAGTTCCAGATTGTTCCAGCTACACCACAAGGCAAGTTGTACAACTTCCTGTCTGTATGTGGATTCGTTGTTGTCTCGAATGAGACCAATCACTATTGTATCATCTGCAAACTTCAGTATTTTAACAGATGGATTGTTTGAGATGTAGTCATTGGTATATAGGGAGAAGTGGAGAAAGCACACAACTTTGTGGAGGGGCTGTGCTAATTGTACAGGTATCAGATGAGATTCTGCCTAGCTTCACCTGCTGATTCCTGTCCATTAGGAAGCTTATAATCCACTTACAAGTGTGTTCAGGTACCGCTAGTTGGTTTAATTTAGTTAGAAGAATGTCTGGAATGATGGTATTGAATGCTGAACTATGCTGAGCTTACTATAACGTGCTCACTACTGCTTGGGGTTTTTCCCCCCTGAATCTTTTAACACTTACTACTTCTCCATTGGGTAAAGAAACACTCTCATGGTCATAGAATCATAGAATCCGGTTAGAAGGAACTTTGAAGGTCTTCTAGTTCATCTTCCTGCCCAAGGAGCTCTTATTCCATTCCTGACAAATGGCTATCTAATATTTTCTTGAAAATTTCCAGCAATGAGTACCCAGAAATCCAGAAGGCAAGGAATTCCTGTCATTAATTCTTCTGTCAGGAAATTTCTCCTTAGTTCCAGATTAGAACACTCTTTAACTAGTTTCCACCCATTGCTTCTTGTTCTGTCTTCAGGTGCTTTGGGGAATAAGTCATCCCCCTTTTCTCTATGATATCCCATCTAGTTCTGGAAAACAGTTATCATCTATCTTCCCTAAGACAGATGTTATCATCAATCCTTCTCTTTGTTACATTAGACATATCTAGTTCCCTTAAGCATTCATCATATGGTTTAGCCTCCAGATCCCTTATCTTTTTTGTTGCGTCTGTCTATATTTCAAATGTGGCTTCACTAGTACAGTATAGAACATATTGTTATTTCTTGTGACCTTGTTGCTATTCTTCTGTTGATGAGCAGTCTAGGGCTGCATTATTATTATTTTGTAAATGCCACACTATTCCAGCTCATATTTAAATAGTAATCCATAAGGATACCTAGATCCCTTTCATAGTTACCACTAACTTGAATCAGGTATCACCTATTCTATACCTGTGCATTTGGTTTTTCCTACCTAAGTGCAGAACTTCACTTTTCTCACTACTGAACTGCATCTTGTTCAAAAGAGCCCAATGCTCAACATCCTTCTGAATCTTGAGTCTATCTTCCAAAGTGTTGGCAATTCCCATCCCCAGCTTGGTCTTTACCTAGAGACCAAAGTTTTGTCAATGTTTGACAAACCTATTGCTGGATCTTGTATGAAGTTGCTGTCAGATTAAATCCCCATACCTATATAAAGATGGACCAATGAATCTGCTGCCTTCACATCTCCTAAACTAAAGCTAACCCCCAGATCAGTTCCTTATGACAGATCTGCTTTTCAAAACCAGTATAAATATTTCTCCTTTTTCTCACTCCATTTGCTGACTTATGCCAACAGATCTGTAACTATCCCAGGCCACTAAAACCTGCACAAACTCTGTCTTTTTAATATGAATGATGGAACACTAACATAATCTAGAATGTGAAAAAGTGATTCTCCATATTAGGCTATTTCATGCGTGCTTTAACAATTGTGTATGAGAGCTATATTTCACTGACATAAGTGCCTGCATAATGCAACAATGTGTTGAAACTCTCTGGAGAAATCTGTCACTGATTCACAGACCTAAGCAACAGATTTCTGTGGGAAGATTTAGATCCAACTGTAAATTCATTTGGTTCCATGTTTACCCCATTTGTTCAGTGCTTTGTTGTTGTTTTCTTGAATGTATGTCCCAGATGTGCATGAGTATCTATTTGAAGTCACATTGTCTATCATGAGATTTTTCATTTCAAGATGTTAAAAGGAGACTATAAATGCCACAGAAAAGTGGCAGAAATCATCTGGTGCCTTCTTTACTTTCTTCTTCTTTCTATTATTAACCATTTCAGATTTGTTTGCTAACTACTCACGTACTAACTGTAATACTTTGAATTAGTCATGGCCAAGTAAATAAACTGAACTGCTACAGAAATACACAGACAGCAAGAACACATATTAGAACATAGTCTAGCAAAAGATTAGAAATACTGTAATTCCATTTGAAATAAATATAAGAACATTAGCACTCATGGAGGGCAGCAAGCCATCTATATCCTTCATCTACAAAATGTTTTTAAGAAAATATGAACAAAGTTATAAATACACATAAACACAGTAGGAAAACAATGGCTTCATTGGAGAATGAAGAATAAAGAACACTAGAAAGAAATGAGAAGCATTAAGCAAACATAAACACTAAATTAAATCAATCAAGAAATAAAATTATTTGTTGAATAACCAGAAAAATAGATGCAAGACTGAACTAAAGGATAGACTGAATTATGTTTATGTTTCCACTAAAATAAATTCATATGAACCGCATCAGGTCTGCCAAATATATATGCATGCCTCAGTCTGTTCATTTCTTCCCCCATCCTATCATCACATCTTGTATAATTTTTATTAATTTCTCAAATTCATCAGAATGCTGTTTTTATCATATACACTATCACATGTATCTTTAAAAGGATAGTAACAGAAATACCAGTGAACTTCAAGAAGGAAGTTGCAGTGTCATGTCATAAATTTCATTAGTGTTCTTCCAAAATATCAGAATTTCAGTTCTTATAATTCACACCCACAAAGTTAAGCTTGGTTCTGAATTTCAGGTTTAATTACAACATTTCTGGACAATTTAATGAATAATATCTTGAAAAAAAATCTATATACATGACACTATCTGGACAATAACAAAGCAATTCAGATTTGGCATTTCCTTGTTCTGAAACATTCAAATTATCCCAGATCTATATTTAGTATTAGAATTAGTTTACTGCAATATTTTAAGGAAGGGGTATCAAAGTCGTGTCATCACAGTGGCATCATGTGATGTATCAGGACTTTTTTCCCCTTCACTAAACTGGCCGGGGGTGGGGCCAGCACATGACATATCCGGCCTGTGGGCTGCGAGTTTGATACCTGTTTTAAGGCATTGGGCACAGGAGACTGAGAGTTTTAGCCCTATCATAGACACAAAGCTGTTTCTCTCAGCCTTAAGAAGCAGGCACTGGCAGACAACTTCCAAAAAAATCTTAGCAACAGAACTTCAGGGACTTAGCCAGGCAGTCACTAGGAGTTAAGGCACATTTGAAGGCATGTATGTGTGCGCACACAAAAAAATCTTACATAATGGTGGTCTGTTATACTGAATATTACCATACTTGCCTTTGAAATTTAGATATTAATAACACAAGAGTTCAGTGCTAAGGTTCCATCTTATTCAAATTACTGGATGAAAACTAAGCTGCATTGTATCAGGTTTGCAGGTATGACAGTTTCCCAATTATGTTCTCTAGTCCAGTTCACATTGATTCTGTTGTCCTATGCTCTCTGTCTTTATCATCTAAGAATGCTCTTTATATCTGCCCTTGACCGAAAACATTTTTTTATAAATAATAAGTGTACTAATATCTGTTTCTCTATTCTTCACTGTAAAAAAAGCTTTGTTTCCAATTTGCAGATAAGCCAGCATCAATTTGGCATTAAATACAAAAGCCTAATACAACGATATTAGTTCCGAACAAACTTTTAGTAGAGCAATATATTTGCATTCTTAGAAATAGATCTTTCAGACTTCAATATACCCAATTTATCCATTCATAAGTTACTGGATAAATAAAAACTTGTGTGAGAATTGACAAAAAAATGAAAATGAAAATCACATTTAAAAATCTTAATCTTAAGAGATTTTAATGCATGCTGACAGCTTTTAATTATTGGGATTTGAATTAGGGTTACAGTTGCAGTGCAGTATGTTAAATCAGCAAAATGGACAAGTTAAAACAGAAGCTAAATTTGGTACAACAGCTAAATCTACATTTTGCATTTACATATATTAAGTATACTTTCTACTTCACTATTCTATTAATTATTGGGAAGGATTCATTGGCAAGAAGAGTGAGGTATGACAAGGGAGAGTAATTGATTTTCCCATTCTAATAGCTGGTCCTTTTGGATTGGTCACCTAATTTATTCTGTTACATTTATTTGTGAAGAACTTCTACAGATTTTATGCATTTTTACAGAGTACGGTAAATCTGGGAATATGTCCCAAGGATTACTATGCAATGTTCTTTAAGTCTCCATGAATTTCCATATATTTTAATAATACTTCCAGTAGTTGAAAGCTAAATCTTTTTGCAAAATCATCTAACAGAAATCAAACTATATGTTACACGCAGATGTGCCTCTGCATCAGTTTTAAATTTTGAAAAAAATGCTAACTTCTTGACAGTGTGACCAAAGAAAAAGAAAAAAAAAGAACATGGCAAACAAATGAGGATGCTTAATCCTTCCCTGAGAGTCAAATATGTATTTGAAATTTAAAGCTTGGTATGATCGTTAATGTATAGGATTAGGGACAGGAAACAGATTGAAACTGAGCCTTGGCTTTGGAAAACTCTGAGGATGATTTGAGCCAGTCACACACTCTCCACTTAGCTTATCTCACAGAGCAGTTGTTAAGGGGGGAAAATTATTTACACCATCTTGACCCCCTGAAACAAAGGAGGATATAGCCCTAAAACAATATCAGGATTTCTATTACTAACAAGAGGATAGTAATTGGAAGGAGATAGAGAAACTGAAGTCTCTTCCTTTTTACTATTTCTAATTATTTCAAATGCAAAATCACCCATTGCAGCTGTTATATGAGTTAACCCTAAACTGTACTCATGTATGTATGTATGTGTGTATGTATGTATGTATGTATGTATGTATGTATGTATGTATGTATTCCTCAGGGAGGAAGGGGTCAAGCTATTTTCTAAAGCTCCTGTAGGCCAGACAAGGAATAATGGATGGAAACTGAACAAGGAGAGATTTAACCTGGAAATAAGGAGAAACTTTCTGTCAGTGAGAACAATCAACTAATGGAACAGCTTGCCCTTGGAAGTTGTGGGAGCACCATCACTTGAGACTTTCAAGAAGAGATTGGACTGCCATTTGCCAGAAATGGTGTAGGGTCTCCGCTTGGGCGGGGGTTGGACTAGATGACCTACAAGGTCCCTCCCAACTCTGATTATCTGTAATGTATCTACCTACCTACCTACCTACCTACCTATCTACTTATTTATGTACTTCCATCCATCTATCCATCCATTTACAATCTGCACCAAGCAGCTAGGCCAATAAACAACATAATTAGTATACATAGTTAAAAGCAATATTTAAGACTGGCAAAAAGAAAATAACAAAGCATCAAAAGTCAAATGCACAAGGGATACCAGCAGGACAATCTAGAACGAAATGCTAGCTGGAATAAAATGACTTTAACTTTCCTCCTAGATACGAATAAATTCTTCCTCAAAAATTAGAAAGACTATTAATAGGCTTTCTTTGGGTTTTCATGCCAGCAAGGTATTGTGTGAATGTAATCTGATAAAACACCATGAATGGCTTTAAAAGTTCTTTAATGACAGGTACTTCAGATTGAATTTGAAAACTATCTGGCAGGTGATACAGGGGTTTCTGGCAAAATATAATTTTGTTACGATGCCATTGCGTTTTGAACTAGCTGTAGTTATGAGTCTTCAAACACAACCAAACATAAAGTATCCTAGCAGTAGTCTAATGCTATGGGGATCAGGGTATTCTGTACCTGTTATATTAAAAATAGGAATATGACTGGCACAGTAATCGAAGACATCCCAGCCATGGTTTCCATTTGAAGTTTCAACTGAGCCATTAGCCATTCTGATGATACACCAACTCCTTTGCAGGAAAACACTGTCTCATCAAGTGTAACTACCAGGACAAATGTTAAATAAATTTTCAATGTTTATTGGCAACAAGAAGCTAAGCCTCAGCTTATTCAGGTTGAAATTGTTTTATATCATCCAGATCCTCCTCACTTTGTCATACCAAATCTTGAATTTCATTTGTTTCAGTCAGATAGTAGTTATAATTTAGCATCAGCATAATGGTTACAACCAAAACTGGCAAATTATTTTCCTAGTGGTTGCATGTAGATGTTAGGCACTATGAGACTCCATAAGACTCCATAATTCCCAAGGATTCAATCATTGGTCCCCCAATTATGAACCACACCCACCTGCTAAGCTGCAAATGCCTAAAACTACATAGATATTTTTAAAAATAGTACTTCCAATTCCAACCACTGCAGGCAGTCTAAAGAGACGTCATAGTTGATTGTATCAAATGCCATTATAAGATCTTTGAAGATGACCTTATTGTGGCATTCTTCCTAATGAAGATCATTTAACACAGCAACCATAATCAGCCCTGAAATCTGAATGGACAGTATCCAGAAAATCCATTTCTCCATGATCCACTGAAGTTCATCTGCCATCTTCTCCACAATCTTTCCCAGAAAGGAGAAGTTGGGGCTGGGAAAATTTCAGGAAAGGCTTTTTTGGATAAGGTGCACTACTGCATCTTTTGGGAACAGGTGGTATTCAGCCCTTCCTCAAAGAAATTTTAACAATCTCCTGGATTCAGCTTCACACACCCTGGTTAGCAGAAGCAGCCAAGAAAGGAAAGTGTACTAGTCTTAATGTTCAAACTTCAGAAAAACCTGCTTTCTCAGATTCTACAAACTTAAATGAACCCCAGATTATTCCATAAGCCATTGCTCAACTCACCAATGCAGAATCTTTAAAAGTTAATACTTCACACAATGCATAAGGTGATTTTGGTTTATGTTCATTTTAGTTGCCCAACTAAAGGGCAAATATTGAAATAAAAATGTATCTTATATATGCCCCTATTGACCAGGTTTCTTCCTTCAAGAAAGATAGGTCAGTATTGTAGAGGTTAAGCAAGGGAGAAAAAATGCAGACTGTGAACTGCAAAACTGTTGGCACAATATTTAACTTGCTCTTGGTCTATGGCCAGTATTTCCTTTGTAAATGAATCCCACATCTTTATTAAGTTAACATTTCTTTCCTTTTTCTTTTTTAATTTAAAACGTATTTGAAATATTTTGATTTATAAAAAGTCCTGGAACATGATATGGCCCCTTCTAGATCAAGAAAAATGAGAATGTAAATTAAAATTCTGACATTAGCCATGATCATATAAACACATGCTCCATCAAATCCACAATTATTGTTTTAAAGATATGTCAAGATAAAGAAGATACCAAAAAACATTATATCCCACTGATAAATTGTTTAAAAATGATAGCGTAGTTGTGGATGAATTGGTTGTAGCATATGGAAATATAAGCAAAAAGTGTTAGAAGTCGTATAAAATTCACCCTAAAAAGCAATATTAGGTACAAATCTAATTCTGGAAGCATGTATTAAATTATACATCACTGATAATAATAATACATTTTTATTAACTTTATTTCATGAGATTAGATAATAATGGCTACATCAAGACTGCTGGAATTATGTTTTATAATTAAAAAAACCAATTGTTGCTTCAATTGTAAGTATTGTTGTGATTCGTTTTTTTAAAAAAACAACTTTTGCAACTGCTCATTCATTATAACTGTCTATTCATTATAAAAATGTAATATATAACAATTTTATTACAGTTTCAAAATATTTTTCATCTTGAATATAGATCACATGGTTTTACCCTACAAATAAAAAAATAATAAATTTCTCAATGATACTTAATGGGCATTTTCTATGATAAACCTACCTCTAATACTGTTTTTAAAAAATCTAGAAATGTTTTCACTTATTTTTTCTCTCTAAAAATAATACTGCAATTATTATTTAATACATAACGATCATATTTAATTTATTGGTAATAAGTGGGTCAATGCACTTAATATAATACAATTAAAACATCAGACTAGGAAGTTTTATTGATTTATACAAATGTGATGGATGTATGAGATAGCCCTCGAGCATTTAACTGGAAGCATGATAAAAATAGAACTGGAAACCCTTGATTGTTCCAACAACAGAAAGTACTTAATTAACAGAGCCATGCCTCTATCACTATATCTAAAAGATATAGGAAAGAAATTCAGTAAATTAGTTTCAATCAAGGCCACCAAACTGAGACGTTTCATTTACAGTATTGGCAGAACTACTAAAAGGTCCATGGTTTCTTTATCTCACTAATCCTTACATAGATCCTGAATGCAACTTGAAATCACCACAGTCTCACAGGGCTCAAATTTGAATATCTGCAGCTTATTTCATTGGGGTTCACCTTGGGCCTATTATGATGACTCAGGCTCATCATCGCATTGTCTACACTGACTCTATTTTTTCTTTGTTCTGCTTGATGCTCATTTTTTCAATGTTGAGCAAGTCTAAGAGAATAAAATATTACCCTCATATGGATTCAGAAATTTTAAAATTATACTTGGTTCAGGAAAAAAAAAGATTCTAAATTGGATGGCACATAAAACACAATAAAACAAATAACAACAAACAATAGATAAATCAACCAAATAAATTGTTGTCACTAAGAAAAAGCCAATCTGTGCACTATAAAATGTAACGGCTTTGCTGCAGCAAAGTGACTAATATATCTCCCATACTTGAAAATGGTATGATGGGACCTGAAGGAATCTTTCAACCACAGCAACCTCATGGTTTTTGTGCTGTCTGATAAGCAAAAAGGAGCAGTGTCTACTCAGCTGCCCAAGGATTCTTCTTGGAGCTCTGCACAGTCTAACTGAGGAAGAGAACTACCAGATTGGAACAATTAATAAAGAAAGATGGACCGTTCAAGAAAAGATCTCAATGAAAAAACCTTGGTTGGGTTTTCCTCAAACTCAGTTTCTCCTTTTCCTATTCTAAGTCTGGATGAATTAAATTTGAATCTACTTCATAACCTATTTCCTCAGTATTTAAATGCAGGGAGGAACAACAGTGGAATTCTTCCATATTTTTCACTGGAAAATGGGGCACATTTGGCTCTGTCTTGACTATCAATTAACTGGCAGAAAGATCACTCTTGCTGATCAGGAAAAGATAAGTTACTTCCTTGTTTACTTGTTTACTTTCTGTCCATCTTCTATATCTTTCAAATCCAAGATGGGCAGTCAGGAGAATGTGCAGATCTCTCTACTGCTAAAAATTGGTAACAAAGTGTTTGGTATTCTGGAGCTTTAAAATTTGTTGAATTTAGCTTAAACAAAGAAATGTCACAATCCTATTCAACAATGTGCATCTGTGTGCATCTGTGTGCATTCCAGAAAGACATAGTCTGAGAAATAGTAAAATATATTTAAATCCTGAAAATATTAATGCTGCCATGTGCATGACACAGTTGTATGATCCTGCAACTCTTGTCATTTCCAAATTAAATGCAACTCCTGGGTCAACATTGCCTAATCCCTCTATTAGAGTATTAATCTGAAAGCAGAAATAATGTTATAGCTGATATCTGCAAAGAATTCTTGAAAATATGGCTAAAAACACTTAAAATACTTTTAAGATGGATATAAAAATGAATTCATCAGAAAATTTTTTAAATATTTATAATTTTTTAAATGTTGATGAAAAACTAGAAGACATACTCTCTAATAAATAATTTGGTTTCAGAAAAAAACTATCCTGTAATCTGCAACTCTTACACTGCAAAAACATATGGACTACACAACTCGATTAGGGCAAAGCAATAGACGCAATTTACAAAGACTTCTGTAAAGCCTTTGATTCAGTGGTACATGACAAACTACTCCTAAAATTAAAATCCTATGGTATCTCTGGACAACTGCATAACTGGATAGAAGCATTCCTGTCAAACAGACAACAAATTGGGAGTGTCCTATCAAATTCTGTACCTATCAATAGTGGTGGTCCCACAAGGCAGTGTTCTAGGACCAACTCTCTTCATACTCTACATAAATGACCTCTGTGATCATATTAAGAGCAACTGTGTTCTCTTCGCTGAGGATGTAAAGCTGTTCAATACCACAGACCCTTCAAAAAGATCTTGACTATGTATCAGAATGGTCAAACAAATGGCAACTTCAAATCTCAACAAATAAATGCTCTGTCTTACATATTGGCAAAAAAAATCAGAAAATAAAATACAAGCTGAATAGTGAAGGCCTTGTTGATGATCCAAACTCTGTAAAGGACCTTGGAATACTCATCTCTAATGATCTAAGTGCTAGAGCCCACTGTAACTACATAGCCAAAAAGGCATTAAGAGTTGTTAACCTAATCCTACGTAGCTTTTTCTCTGGTAATATCACACTACTAACTAGAGCATACAAAACATTTGCTTGACCAATACTCGAATACAGCTCATCAGTCTGGAACCCACATTACATATCTGATATTAGCACAGTTGAGGTGCTAGAAAGTCCAGAAATATTTCACAAGAGTTCTCCACTCCTCTACTCATTGTAGAATACCTTGAATTAGGCTAAACCTTGAATTACGCCATCTTCGGTCTGATCTAAGTATGGTATACAAAAACCTTACATTGCAATGACTTACCTGTCAATGAATACTTCAGCTTCAACCATAACAACACAAGAGCACACAATAGATACAAACTCAAGATAAACTGCACCAAACTTGATTGCAGGAAATTTGATTTCAGCAACAGAGTGGTCAATGTCTGGAATAGTCTACTTCACTCTGTGGTTTCTTCTCCAAACCCCAAAAACTTTAACCTTAGACTGTCTATTATTGACCTCACCCCTTTCCTAAGAAGTCTGTAGGGGGCATGCATAAGCGCACCAACATGCCTACCATCCCTGTCCTATTGTTTCTTTTATTTTTGTTATATGTACTCATTTCATGTATCCATAACTATGTATATACTTATACCTATTATCTTGTAAGACATTGACAAATCAAAATAAATAAATAAATAAAATAAAAATAAATTTATAACACTCTATGAAATGACAGAAAGTGCAAAAGGAATCTGCAGTGGGAGCACCTGTCAGAGTCTGGGACTCAGGAAGCTCAAGAGTTTATCTGGGGCAAATCTCTTTCTCACATCTCAACTACCTCCCAACCTACCTCGCTGTTGTAAGGATAAAAGAGTGATGCTGCTTTGAGATTCTTATAAAAATATATAAACTACAATATATAAACTCTACATAACAAAAGTAGTGTTGCATCTACTTTACAATACCCTTAGATCCACATACTGCTCTTCAGATTCTTACAAGGAGTTCTTCCTCATGATTATAGGTGATTATTTTGAGTTCACCAGGTATGAATGTATACACACAAAACCTGCACTATTTGGTTTGTCCTCTCCATGTGTTATTTTAACCAACAGAAGTTAAGCTACATAAGTCAATCAATACTACTCTGAAGCCAAACTATCTGGCATGCTGAAAGAGACCTCAAAATTCTTACAATGAAACTCACCAGTTTGATGCAGTAATATTTGGAAACATGTCTGCAATTATAGAAACTCTCTTTCCTGAAGAAGAGCTTAAAAAGTTCCTAATATACTTTCATGGTGAATATAGAGAGAGGTACAATAAAGTTCCTTCTGTACTGGTTTGTTCTATAATTTGATGAGACCAACTTTTAAAACAAGTTAATTAGACGTGCAACGAATTGCTAGCATGTGCTGCTTATTTTGGAATTCAGTATTTTTATTGCTCTTATCCAAAGAAGATACAATATTTGTAAAGGATGCCATGCAATTTCTGAAGGAAAAAACCCTATCAAATAATTACATGGTATCCACAACTTTGTTGAATCAAAGTTTGTACATTTGAATCCTGAGGTTGATGCTAACAACTGGTTCAAATAGATCTATTTTATTTTTAATTAAATAAGGTACCTTATTAGAAATGATAGCACTAATCCTTGTTAAGAAGTAGAACATAAATTCTATTCTCTGCTTCAAGTGCATATTTCTGGATTGGGCCCAACATCTCAGACCACAATTCTATATCTTCTGAAAACCAAAATATAAAATAATTCATTTTAATTGATACTTTAAAAAATTAGGTGTTTACAAAGCCCAGCCTGATCATTTCCATGAATTATTACAACATGTTAGATTCATGACTACCTTAATAAGCTCTGGCAAATGTAACCGTATATTTTAATGGATTGAAGTCTCTTTGGGGAAGCCCCTGCATAGATTTAGCACTCATTGATTAAGAACATAGGTTCTTGTATGCATTAGTACTGGTCAAAAACAGGAAGCCATGGGCAGCAGTAAACGGACAGGCCTCACAATGAAAGGAAACAGGGGGGTTCCCCATGGATTTTTATTGGGACCAGTGTTACTTCACTTCTTCATGAAATATGGTGTTTTTGTTGGGGTGAACACTGAGTTTTTCCAAGCTGATGAATAATACCAGACTGTGAACAAGTCCTAAAGGACTTCCTCAGTACAAATGCTCTGAAAATAGGATTTATATTTAATGTAATGTAAATACTAGTTAGCAAAAATTATTTGGACAAATAATTATTTGTAACCTGATAGAATCAAAACTATCAATCACTAACCAAGATACAAATTCAATCTTATGACAGCAGTAAATAAAATTAAGATGATATTTATAATATATTGTAAGGTTTGTTACCACACACAGAAAATAAACCAACTATTTTTGTATTAGTATTGTGTTCAGTTTTAGTTTTTCCATTCCCAGGACTATAGAACTGCAAGAATTAAGAAAAAGCAATTATTATAGGGAAAGGACACAATGAAGGAAGAACATAAAAAATGAAAAGCATGTGAACAACATAGGAGGAATTTTTCATCTTCTTTTTAAATTAGAATTTGAATAAATGAATTGATGGTAATACAGTTGAAACAAACACAATAAACTACTTAGCTAGATGCTATATATTAATGGAAAGTGCTGTCAAAACATGGGTTGATGACTACTATATTGTTTGACTTTAAATAAGAATGAGAGAGATTTATAGAGACCACTGATCAGGAACCTGTATATATTTAAAGGCAATCAGTGCAGTTGCTAAGAATGGTCTGTAGTAGATAATTATTGCTCCCAGATCTAGCTATAGATTTATTAAAAGCATCTTGCTGGGAAAAGGTTGCTGGACAAAAACCTCTACTCTGATTGAATAAAGTATTCTTTCTATTTTATCTTCTGTCATTCTCAGATTGAAGAGTTGGAAAAGAAAAAAATGTGGTACCTTTTTACCAAGAGATCACATTTTGATTAATACAACAATTACAGGCTCTTGGGAAAATATTTCATTCTTGTTCTGATAGACCACAGATCTATAAATAAATGGTTTACAATAAATACAATGGTTTTACAATAAATAAATGGTTAAATAATATTATAGAAGCACTATAAATAACACATAAGAAAAGTAAAATAAAATATTTCATTCATCTGGCTAGCCAGCATGTATGACTAAAGACATCTTCACTTATCTTATGTCTCCTTAACTAGTGAATTTTCAACATTCTTAACAAGATAAGTGGTTTTCTTGTCCTACTTTCCTTCAGAAACAACACCTAATAAAGAAGTGGATCTTGAGTAAATATACCATAAAATCTGTAATATTTGGTGTGGATTCATATGTAATTTTGATAAAATGAAAACAATGAATGACCAAGTAAAAGGACAAAAGCTATTCCATTGGTTTATTTAACAAATTTATATAGCTGTTCACCTACTTATGGAACTCTGAATGGCAAGCAAAACATAAAACATAATCATCAGTTAAAATAACAAGTTGATACCACTATAAAAATATCTTGCCACTATGTGCCCCTCACACAGGCTAGCTCTATTAACATCTTGACCAAATCTGGATCTTCATAGTCCTACCCAAGGTCAAAAGGCAAGAATCCAACCCATCCCAGAGAGTCAAAGCTCCTAATTCCCTGGGGAGCGTTGTAACCCAGAGCCCACTAGAGCCTTTACCACCTGTGGGGTCCACTGCCTGCACCGGAGATCCCAGGGAGCCATAGCTCCTAATTCCTTGCAGTGCATTGTGACCCAGAGCCCGTTAGAACCTAGATCAATGGCAGAGCTCTGCCAAACTTCCAATGGCTGAAGGCTGGATCCCAGAGTGCTGACTTTCCAGCTGCTGCCTAAATTACCACCTACACCACTGATTGGAGGTCCTGTTCACAGAGCACAGCCCTACTTATTCAAGCAGCAGCCTAATTCTCAAGATCGCTGACCAAAACAAGGGTATCCGTGAAAAGACAGACCTGATCCCTAAGTTCGCCAGATGATGATTTGAAGTGACAAGAGAAAAATAGCCTTCTGCCAAAAGATGTTCACCTACATTTTCAGCCTAATACATCCTCTCTTTATATACCCCAAGTAGCCACCCAAACCTAATATTCTCCTCTTTCTGCCCTACACCCCAATTATTCTTTTCCTGACCTAATATTTTTTCCTCAATATAACTCTGTTTAATTGATAAACTGATCTTAACTAATTAATTAATTCTTCAATTATTTATCTTTAGCGATTAATAGATTACAGATTATTAGTGAGTAATGGCTATTATTTAGGCTAATTAATTGTTTTGAATATTACTATGATCAGAATGTTTAATGTAAATTAGTGATTAGTGCAATTAATTGACTAATGTATTTAGTGATTAGTATAATTAATTATTAGAGTGATTATTGATTAGTTAAATTAATTGACCAGTGTGTTCAGTACAATTGACTGTTTAGTGTGATATAACTTTATTGATTATCTTGTTCGATTGACAACCCAATCAACAACCATCTCAACATACCCACCACACCAGGAAAACAATCCAACATCAAACCACAACCTAAAAAGAAAGAAATCCCTACTAAAGAACCACAAGACTCTTGCCCTTGCCTTATATGCAAGGAATCTATAAGAATGAAGATTACATCAAATGTTCTCTTTGCGATACCTACACTCACCATAATTGCTTAGGATTACCCAAGCAAATGACTCTATTCCTAAAATCATCTGTCAATGCTTTTCCATATTTCTGCCCACCGTGGAGACCCAAACTAGAAAAATACATTACCCTGTTTGAAAGAGTTGATACCATAGAAACACATATAATTTCCCTTGACACCATTGTAGCATTCCTGGACACTATGCAAACTAGTTTGATAAACCTTTAAATAAAAGAGACAACACAAAAAAATGAACACCAAACATCTACAAATCATACTTCTGCCCAACAACTGCAATCAAAACCCAATCCACAAAAAACAACAAATCCTTCAAATATCGATATCACTATTCTTATTAAAGAAACTGTTAAGCATGAACAGAAATGACCAAATGCCATCTTATTTGGTCTAGAGATCAATGACAATAATGACATCACTAACATTCAAAACATGATCAGGGAATATAAAGCATCAACTATCTCTCCTGATGAAATACTTGTTATCTCCCGTGTCGGTCCCTAGCTCAAAAATAAAGGTGGCTCGATGTCCCCACGCCTCTGCAGGGTTGTTTGCAAAAACAAATCAAGCAAACACAAATTTATCTTCTCAATAAATTCACTCTCAAAGAGCAACAACCACAGGAATCTTCATTCTTATTCTGATCTAACCCTACAGCAATGTGTACGATCCCAGCAACTACGTTCTGAGATCAAAAGACTACATGATTTAGGTAATACTAATCTATACATTGATTACCGTGCTGATTGTATCAAAAGCAAGAACCACAACCCACGTCACAATAACCATCAACCAAACATCCAATGTTAGGAATGCACATCCCTTACTTCCTCCAGACCCACTCCCTCATATCTTAAATGCAAACTACTCAATGCAAGAAGCCTAGCTAATAAAATGCATGAATTCTTCATCTTACTAGGCACTGCCACATTCAACATTATATTTGTCTGTGAGACGTGGTTGAATGCATCTTTCCCAGACTCCATTACAACTGTAAGTGAATATCAAGTTTATCGGTCTGATCGTGAAATCCATAGAGGAGGTAGAGTTGCTATCTTCTATAAAAAGTCCCTGCATTTAAAAAACATTCATATTATCCAGAAGCTTGCTCTTCCGGAGACCTGTCCTTAAATATCACATTTCGATTCTTACTATGTTACAGAGCTCCTAATTATGCCATCAAACATGTAAACAAGTTAAATTCACTACTAACATGGGCAACATCCTGCCCACATGCTTTTATCTTTTTCAGTGACTTCAATCTACCTCATATTAATTGGGCTCTAAATTAATGTACAACTGAACCCATACATGCAACCTTCTACAATGCTGTAACAAATCTGGGACTGGAACAACTAGTAACCAACAACACTAGACTTAACAACTGCCCCGATCTCATCTTCTGCAACAGTTTGAATTCAATTTATGGAACACAAATTAAAGAACCCTTTTCCAATAGTGACCACAGCCTGATTGACTTTTTATCAACATATGTCCTCACAGAAATCACCATAACGACAGGATCTCCAATTATAACTTCAAAAAAGGCAACTATGATCTTATAGACAATGATCATCTCTTGATCAGCAAATTCTCTTCACTGGATGCAATACTGGATGCAATGTTGAAGACCATTACAACTTATTTTTACTTGAAGTCAAAAGAGTCATCAAACTATATGTACCAATAACAACTCCCAAAACCAGAAAAAACAAATTACCCATAACAATAAGGAAGCTCCAATCCAAAAAGAAATCCCTTTGGCGGAAAAACAAATCTGGTCACGTCGCCAACTTTAAATGCTGATACAAAAATTTATGCCACCAGATAAAGACTGAATGCACCAATTATCACATTAAACAAGAGGAAAACCTTCTACGCACCAATTCCACCCACGCTTTCTGCAATTTTGAAAACAACAGACTAAAAGATTCAAGGTCCATCCCACCCCTGAAAGAACCAAATGGTAAAGACTGCAACAATGACACCATTAAAGCCAACATCTTTAACACATTCTTTGGCTCAGTATTTGTAAACATGCCCAATATTTCCTAGTCGAACCACAGACAACTACAATGATCTAATACTTAACCATTTTACAGAAGACAATGTTGAAAAAGCACTACGAAATCTAAAACCATCTCTATCTATTGGATGGAATTTGTGCCTACTTCTTAAAAAAGCTATCCACTGCCATCGCTGAACCTCTAAGCATAATCTTTGAAAAATCTTT
The DNA here is from genome assembly GCF_049901715.1 of Pseudonaja textilis. Lineage (NCBI taxonomy): Eukaryota > Metazoa > Chordata > Lepidosauria > Squamata > Elapidae > Pseudonaja > Pseudonaja textilis. The sequence goes on along the minus strand of NC_142008.1, from coordinate 39,920,799 downwards.
CAGGACCAACTCCTTGCCAAAACTATGGTTACTACTAGCCACAGTCATCCCCATCTTCAAAAAGGGAGACCCCAGCCGAATTGAAAATTACAGACCAATCTCTTTATGCTGCGTCACCTGTAAAGTCATGGAATCAATTATTAACCAATCCGTTATCCTCCACTTAGAGACAAAAAAACTATCCTGTAATCTGCAACTCTTACACTGTAAAAATATATGGACTACACAACTTGATCAGGGCAAAGCAATTGACACAATTTACATAGACTTCTGTAAAGCCTCTGATTCACTGGTACACGACAAACTACTCCTAAAACTAAAATCTTATGGTGTCTCTGCATAACTGGATATAAGCATTCATGTCAAACAGGCAACAAATGGTCAAAATTGGGGACGTCCTATCAAATCCTGTACCTGTCAATAGTGGTGTCCCCCAAGTCAGGGTTCTAGGACCAACTCTTTTCATGCTCTACATAAATGACCTCTGTGATCATATTAAGAGCAACTGCATTCTTTTTGCTGATGATATAAAGCTATTCAACACCACTGATAATACTGCTACCCTTCAAAAAGACCTTGACTATGTGTCAGAATGGTCAAACAAATGGAAACTTCAAATCTCAACAAATAAATGCTCTGTCTTACATATTGGCAAAAAAAATATATCAGAAAATAAAATACAAACTGAATAGACAAGACCTTGTTGATAACACAAACTTTGTCAAGGACCTTGGAGTACTCAAATGATCACAAATGATCTAAGTGCTAGAGCCCACTGTAACTACATAGCCAAAAAGGCATTAAGAGTTGTTAACCTAATCCTGCGTAGCTTTTTCTACGGTAGTATCATTCTACTAACTACAGCATATAAAACATTTGCTAGACCAATACCTGAATACAGCTCATCAGTCTGGAACCTGCATTACATATCTGATATTAATACAATTGAGAAAATCCAGAAATATTTTACGAGAAGAGTCCTCCACTCCTCTACTCGTAGCAGAATACCTTATGCCACCAGACTTGAAATTTTAGACCTAGACAAACTAAAACTATGCCTTCGGTTCGATCTAACTATAGTACATAAAATGATATATTGCAATGTCCTACCTATCAATGAACACTTCAGCTTCAACAAAAACAATACAAGAGCACACAATAGATACAAACTCAAGATAAACCGCACCAAACTTGATAGCAGGAAATATGACTTCAGCAACAGAATAGTCAATGTCTGGAATACTCTACCTGATTCTGTGGTTTCTTCCCCAAACCCCAAAAACTTTAAGCATAGACTGTCTACTATTGACCTCAACCCTTTCCTAAGAGGTCTGTAGTGGGCGTGCATAAGCGCACAAACGTTCCTACCATCCCCGTCCTATTGTTTCTTTTTTTCTTATTCATATCCATTTCATGTATTTATAACCATGTTTATACTTATACCTGTTATCTAATAATTGTTTGACTAACTAACTAACTAACTAACTAACTAACTAAGAATCTCTAAGTAAAACTATTCTTGGGTAACCACCATGACAGAAGAGGCATGCTTTCTATGACCTATCATATGGCATCTGCTTTACCGAGATGACTCAAGAATGACCACTTGGTTGGATATAGTGGACCAGTCTCATATGTTTCTTCTGTCTGTGAAGATGAAACCCAACATTTGTTTTGGGGAGATTCTGTGATGTGTACAAAAATGCCAACCAGAAAACTTATTTTTTGACAAAAGGAATAGTATGTGGTATGTACATGCTTATCTGTTTTGAAGCACATTTATTGTTACAGTTATTTTGTTTTTATTTAAATATTAAATATTTGTTTTAAATAAATCCATCAGATTGTATGAATGGTTACAGAGCAGATAAAAGCAAACATGGATAACATGCAGTTTATTTTCATCTTGTTTTGATGGTAATAGGATTTCAGGCGGAAGCATCCTTTATAAAAACAGGGTTTTTTAAGGAAAGATCCCATGCTGCAATCTTTTTGTGCTAAATACAATATTGGTATATGTAAAATCTGATAGATTTAACTAGATCACATTAAGTTCATATTGAAATAGTAAATAAATGAATAGTGAATAAACAATAAATTTACAATTATTGTTCTCACAATTATTGTTGCTATAAAAGCCATTCTGGTTGCTATATATATGATAAGTAAATGCATGTTTATTTAATATATGTTTTACAGATGGAATCACAATATGAGATTCCATAACAGATTGATTATAGGGAGGATATCATGCATAGTTTACAGACTGCTTCTTGGATTTCAGAAATATCAACATGTATTCCACAGACTACAAAGGTCAGTTGGTGTTCTCTGCACAGACTAATGCATAAGATTTTTATAAGCAATTTTTCAGTGTTTTAAAGGTAGCCAACATTATTTCATTAGAGTTCATGATAAACACATCCAATAATATCAAATACAGTGCTGCTTAAAAATTTGTGAACTCTCTTAAATTTTATTTTATTAAATTTTTACAGAATAAAAATAGTACATTAAGGAAAACGGAAAGTAAATATGAAAATAATTAAAAAGAGGCAAAAAAGAAAAATATATATAAAGGATCAACTTCTGATCTTCCTTATAGGAATTATAAATGCATTTATATTTTATCCTTTATCCCTAAGGATCTATCAGGACTCTCTTCTTTCCATTTTTTACCCTTACAATAATCCAACTCATAAATCACAAGTTCACTTTTTTTTCTTTGCAGCAAAAAGTCCATAAAGGTTTTCTGGTTACTGACAAATGTAGTTATTGTTTTTTTCCCCTTAATTTAACAAGTTAATTTATGTAAATTCTATCATATTCACCAACCATTCCTCTTTTGTAGATATAGCATTTCAGAATTTTTATATCTTTGTGCATATAATAATTTCATTGCAATTAGTATGTACAAAAGAATACTTGGAATTTTCAATATTTCTGCATAAATATAACCTAAAATAAGAACTGCTCTCTATATAAACCCTAGTATCAGCTAAAGAGAATGCAAGTAAATAAATTAGTCAAAAATACTATGTTTTTACACTGATTTATTGAAGAAAATAATCAAAAGCTGCCTATATGTGTCTGGCAAGTATTTGAATCTCTTAGGGTTATCAGTACATTTAAGTGCAAATTAAAATCAGATGTTTCAATTAATGAATGATAATCAGATGTAAGTGTGAGAAGTCCTGCCTTATTTAAAAACAAAAACTTGAGTATTCACTATCAAAGTCTGATCTTCACAACACAGCTATAGGAATGTGTATGATGGCTCAAGCAAAAGAAATTTCTGAGGATCTCCAGAAAACAATTGCTGATGTTCACCAGACTGAAAAAAGTTACAATTTCCAAAGAGTTTGGATTCTATCAGTCAATTCTTTAGATCAGGGGTCCCCAAACTTGGCAACTTTAAGACTTGTGGACTTCAACTTCCAGAATTCTCCAGGTAGAGAATTCTGGGAGTTGAAGTCCACAAGTCTTAAAGTTGCCAAGTTTGGAGACTTCTCCTTCAGGCAGATAGTGTAGAAATGGATACAATTCAAGATCACTGTTACCTTTTCCAGGTTTTTACTAAATCCATGGTGTATATCATTCCAGGAAACCGAGTGTAATGTCTACAGAATAAAGGCTCTCTTGAATAGGCAAATGTCAGTGAACATAAGACCACCACTGAACAATGGTATACATGTCAAAATTGAAAACTTTTCAAAAAAATTGCTGCCTATCTTCCGTTTGTGAAAGATCATGTAGATAAATCAGAGGCTACCGGAAGAATGTTCTGTGGACCAAAATAAAACTTTTTGCCTTAAATGTACAGCATTATGTTTGTTGAAAGGCAAACACTGCATTTCAATCATAAATACCTTATGCCATTAGTGAAATGTGTTGGCAATATTATTATTTGAGCCTGCTTTGCTTGTTCCAGACCAGACTATCATTGATGGAGCCATGAGTCTGGAATTGTACCAGAAAATTCTACTAGAAAATGTCAGAGTATCTGTCTAAGACAGGAGTATCAAACTCATGGTGTCATGTTGTCGTCACTGATGTATTGTGACCTTTTATAAATGGGGGTGGGCATGTGACACATATGGCTCATGGGCTGTGAGTTTGACATACCTAGTCTATGAACTGAAGCTCAAGAGAAGAAAATGGGTCATGTAGCAAAATAACGACATAAAATGCACAAGTTGCACAATCTATGAATGATTAAAGGAGAAGATGGAGTATAATTCATATATTAATGCAAAAAATTTTGAAAATTAAGATAAATAAATTTTCCTTTTGGGCCTAATGCAAAAAGACTTGGAGAAAAATGTTGGAACTTTGTTATTATATATGTTGGCAGCAGCAAAATATGCACAAAAATGGAAGAACACTTTGATGGTTGCAGAAGCTGATGAAGTTGGCTGAAATGGCAAAACTGACTATTTTGATTAAAGAAAAGATTATAAATGCTTTTGTTTTCACATGGAAACCACTTCTGAAATTGCTTGTGCTTGAAGAGAAAAAGTATGAAACTTTGATTTTGAGTTTCACCAATTAATCTGATAGATCTTTATAGAAATGGCTAGTTTATATTACTATGAAAAAATAAAAAAAGTTGTGATTTGATGTTAATGCACTATTTTAGTGCAACAGAGACAGTTGGAAGTCAGTGCTTCTTTTTCTTAATCCTTTCTCACTTTTCTTCCCCCCCCTCCCTATTTTTTCCTACTTTCTTTTGTATTTTGTATTTTATTCTATATTATAACTCAATAAAAATTGTGGCGTTCGGAAAAGACTGAGCTGAAGTCTTCACTCTGGTCCATGTTTCCAGTGGGAACACGGACCGTTCCTATTGGCTGATGCCGTTTGACAGCCGGCTATAAAAGGGAGCTGTCAAACGGCATCACCTTGTTAGTACGGCAGCTGTGGCAACTCTTTATTGCTACAATAAAGTAAAAGCTGAAGTTTGCTCCCTGTTTGCCTCAGGTTATTCCGCCACTCCACAACAAAAATGTTAACAGGCAATGACTAAAGCAGAAGAAAGTTAATGTTTTGGAATGGCAATGTCAAAGTTCTTGATCCTTAATGACTTTGATCCTATAAAAATGTTATGCAAGGATCAAAACGAGCAGGCAGTTCATGTTTGTGTGTCCAAAAACAACCCTTAATTGAAGCTGTTCTGTAAGGAGGAATGGGCTACAATTCCACCAAGCCAATGGGCAGGACTGGTAAACAATTATTGGAAACATTTAGCTAAAATTGTTATTGTTCAACAGAGGTACACCAATTACTGAAAACAAAGGTTCACATACTTTTGCCGCACAAAAAATATGTAGGTTGGGATCATTTTCCTCAATAAATAAATGAACAAATATGTTTTTGCTTCATGTATTTATTTGGATTGTCCTTGTCTAGATTTAGGATTTGAGGGGTGAATAGATCACATTTAAGTACACATTTACTGTATACAGAAATATTGAAAATTCAAAAGGGATCACATAGTTTTAAGCACCACTAGATACTAGCAGTTTCATTAGTGTATATGCGTGCATAATACTAGATAGTAGTAGTATAGTAGGCCTATATAAGGGTTACATAATAAAAAGTGAATGTAATAAAAGTATAATGTCAGGGTTTAGGCATTTTAAGCATCATTGATATTACTACTAATACAGTATATTACTCCTAATCTATACTATAAGAAAATTTTATGAAAGTTCAATTTCTGTTACTTCCATTTCTTTAAATTTCTACCAAGAAGCTAGATTTTATCTTGTTGCTACCTGTTTTGTGGATTCCATAATGGAAAACCAAAATATAAAATGAATGGGTGCCATTAAGTCAGTCTTCAAGACCACATGGAAAAAAACTTGTTGTATCTCTTACAGTAAACATTAGCTATTCCAAAGATAATCTTGCAATTTCTTTAATCTTGTGCACTCATTTTATTATCTAAGCTTCCTTACTCATTATTTTGCCTAATGTCAATCATATCTCAGAAAATTTCCTCATGAAAATGCTCTGGAGAAACGCTTACCCTGGAGTCATTCCTTTCCAACAGACTTTAACTTAATAGTTTAATGTTTTCTTCCATATTACCAGGTCTTCTATTGTTTAAATGTGACTTAAAATAAAAGGGAAAGTAGTAGAACAAAATACAACACATCATTTTTAGAAGGTACAGGTTAGGTAAAACTTCAGATGTATAAATGTCTAGTATTATAATCCCAAGGGTAGAAAACATTTTGGAAATTAAAATCTAGTACATCTGAATTTCAGCCAGAGTGACTGTCAGGGTTTGATCTGAAAGCCATCCTATGATCATTTTATTTATAGGAACAGTCCAGAGTGCCATATATGGGCCAGGCAATTTGAACCATTTTACCAATGGTGTTAAGATTCTTTAGCAGAAAACTTAACAGAAAACTTTAGGAACTGCTGTGTCTAAAAAAAAATAGCCAAACTTATATGAACAGTTATTTTTCAACAGCAAAAGATAACTCTAGTATTTCCTTATTTCTGATATAACAAGGCAACAGTGATAAATCTGAAAGCAATCTTTTTATTGATTCCTTTCATGCAAAAATTTCTTTGGGATAACATATCATGGCTACTGCCTTTTACTTGCCCATTCAACAGATTCACATCTGTTCAGAAAGTAATTGATCAGTCAGTAACTAATTAAACAGATCAGCTCATTTCAAGTCTCATTAATACAACCGTTAACTTGCATCAACAATCAAGCACATACCCAAGGTTATGCACATTGTTGACATATGAGCACTTTTATCTTTGCCTTTCAGAAAGGGTGCTCTCAACCAATATTAAGTTACAAAATTGGTGGAATTATTTCTATTTATGATACAAAATGTAATGGACACTCAACTGTAGTCAGCTCTAAAAGTGAAAGCAATAGCCATACAAGAGAGAAGGATCACCTTTACCTAATTCTGGTTGGTGTTTGAAGCAGGATATAGAAGATTGTCATGCAAAAAGAACTGGTAATATAGTCAATAATGACTGGGTTCACCAATTGCACTAAGCTGTAAAATGTTTATCATTGACAATGCTGTATAAATCTAGTCACTGTCATCTGTAAATCACTGTTTATGACATCACATATTGTTGTGACTTCAGTTACTTATCAAATATTCCTCATGATCCTATTGTCTCTGAGAAGGAAAGGATAATGCATTCTTCTCCTTATTACTGAACCAGGAAAGTCTACACCAGGGGTGTCCAACCTTGGCAACTTTAAGACTTGTGGACTTCAACTCCCAGGAATTCCTCAGCCAGCTGGCTGAGGAATTCTGGGAGTTGAAGTCCACAAGTCTTAAAGTTGCCAAGGTTGGACACCCCTGGTCTACATTATGTGGTTAAAAAAAAGATGGTGATCTATATGATGCAATTGAAGCTCTGACCATTTTTAAATGTGTGTTGGATGTTTCATCTTAACATTTTTTACCTGCAATCTTTGCCCTAACCCTATATTGAATGATTGGAAAAGATAAACAAAGAAGCAGCAATAAGGGAAGCTGGTAATAAGCCCAAATGCTATCTCTGATTTGTTAGAGAAAGTGTGAATTTGAACATGAGGAAGGGCAAAGAGCTGATTGTGCACAAATATATATTTACTCAGTCTGTCATAATCTGTCCATGAAAGATGATATGCAAGCAGATTTTATTAGCCTTCTAAAAGTGTAACAAATAGTTTCTAGCCTGTATACATTTATAAAATATTGAAAACAAAGTATTGTTTTCTCAGCATCAGAGATGCTTATTCAGCACATAAGACTCTAGTGAGCCCCATAGAGTAGTGTCAAATTCGATTTCATTGAGGGCTGCATCAGGTTGTATTTGACCTCGAGGGAGGGTAGGAGGCATGACATCACTTGTATTGGGGGCACCTGTGGTGGTCCAAGCACTCTACCAGCGAAAACAGGCTCCCAGTCTTCATTTTCAGCTGGAATAACCTATTGCAAACCTCTGCCAGAGAAGACAGTTTTTTCTCTGGCAGAGGATTGCAGAAGGCCATCCTAGCTGAAAACAGAGATCGGGAGCCTGTTTTCAGTAGCAGAGGCACCACAGACCAGTCATCCACTCTTTCCAGAACAGCCCCACAGGCCACATCTAAGCACCCCTCAGGCTGGATCTGCCCAGTGTGCCTTGAGTTTGACAGCCCTGCCATAGAGGCTCAATTCAATTGCAGTTTGAACTGTATAGGATGACTACTTGGTCACATCTAGACTCCTTCAAGGAACATCTTCATTATGTTTATCCCTTTTCATGGTTGTTGTAGCAGATCCAAACATAGGAAAGAGTAACCACATTATATTATAAAACAATAACTTCAGAAAGAAATCTAATCAACCTATTAAAAACCAATTGATATAATTTATGTTATGGGATGACTCTTTGGTACATTATATAGTCCTGGCTAACTCTAAGAATTAAATGCTTAATTGTTTTATTTAAACAAGATTTTGTTTTGTTTATTTACTTTTTTCTTTTTCTTTTTCAGGCAAAAGAAAAACACATTGTAAAGGCTTCAGAGTCTTCAATTACAGCAATCTAAGTTGTCCCACTGACACAAATAAATGGCTGCAAAGCTTACAGGACTTTGCAGTACTAGGCTGGCCAAGTATTAGCTTAAAACCCTGAGTGGCACCTTTGGGATATGCTACACAAATTACATTCCTAAATGATTTATCTCTTAGAGAGTGTGAAACCTTTTACTCTACTAGACAGCAGTTAACCGATCTCAAATTGACCAGTGGCATTTCAAGAACAGCCTCCCCTCACTTTTCTGAAAGAGTGAGTGAGAGAGTGTGTAAAAACCTAGCAGAAAATAATTTGCAGCTGTGATAACATCAGGTTGGGTTTTTTTAAAAAAATAAAAAGGATATGGAGAGAAAAGAAAAACACTCCACGATAGTTTTACATCGAATAATAAAAGATTAAAAAGGAGAGCCTGTAAATAATTAGAGGCTGCTGTCTGAAGCCAGTTGCAGTCGCTGCAACTGATAATAAACTTAAACCCCCTTGAGAGCAGGTAAATGCTTTGCAACCCTGACCCCCTACATCTCACATTACTTAACTATCCTGCAGCTCCACCATTACATCACCATCCCAATGATTGGTCCCTGCAGTTTAACTCTCTCCCTGTCTCTTCCGATTAGGAACTAAGGAGGGAACGGACAGAAACTTCTGTCGCAAAGTTTACTGAGCCTCGTCCAGTCGTGGCCAGAGTCTTTTGCGTGTTTAGCATAATCCCAAACAAATTCGAAGAGCAGAAAAAGGGCAAGAGAGGAAAGGCGAGAGGTCTTCTTCAAAGAGGAAACATATTACATTGGAGACATAGGGAACAGCAGTGATAGTAGCAGGGTGAGTCGTAGAGAGCAAGGAGAAGAGGAAAATTAAAAACAAACCTCATGGACATCACTGGGTCTGAATTCCCTGCTGAGGTGCAGAACATGAGAGCCCTGGAGTGAGTGTACGTAGAACCTGAGCCAAAGCTTAACTAGCCCGAGTGAGTCATATCCTTCCCATTTGATTCCAGTCCAAATGATGATGTAATAGTTCTGGCCCGCTCCCTCTGCTCCGTACGCTGCCTCCCTCCTCCTTTTTAGCTCGGTGTTAGTGAAGTCACCATTTAAATCTGGCACAGCCGAAACAAAAAAAAAATACACAACAAAAAAATCTTCAATGTAACCAAAACAGCCCCAGGCGAAGTTCCAGACACAGAGACTTCGATGGTGCAATTGCCATTGGATACGAGTAAACAGAAAAAGAAACAGTGCCACCTCAGAACGGCCACAGCAGCTGCATGTAGGAGATCAGAAGCAAACCCCCAGCATGGGGGCCATTACAAATGCATACAACTCTCTCCCTCCCCCCTGGAAGGGTGTACCGCTCTTTCAGACGCGCGCATTCGGACCTCAGCAGAGAAAAGAGCGCGCGGAGTGGGAGGTTGAGAAAAGGAAGACGAAGCGAAACAAGCAGGAACACGAGGCAGAACTATGTGAAATATTTTAGGCTTGATGTGGAAACGAACGGAGCAAGTCTGCGTCGAGTCTTCCACCTTGCCTTAAAAGCGAACGGAGTTCTCCACTTCCTTAAGTAATGGAGAGACTTTCTGGAGAAGAAACGGGCTCGGAGCCCGCAGGATACAACTCTCTTATAAAACGGCTGCTTCTGAGAGTAGCATCTTCACTTGCGATACTCCGGGTGTCTCTCCGCCCCCACCCCCATCCACTGGTTACTGACTGGTGCAGCTGGACTTCAGGGCAAAATCCATAGCCCCAGAAGTGGAAGAGGAGGGGAAATACCTTCTCTAGTATGATTTTGGTGCCATCTGGGCAAATACAAATGGTCGGCTGTAGCAGAAATGGAGATAGCTTTCCTCTTTTTAATTTTTTTTTTTTTAATTATGGCAGGACAAACCCAGGAATATAGCTAACAAAGTTCCTGTTATAAAGTTCCTGTTATAAATACTATTTTTAAAAAATAAATCATTACCAAATTCTGTTGCTCTATAAAATGTGACTTCCGTCCAATGAGACAATTTACTTTCTGATCTAAAATTACCCAGCAGCACTACAGCTGCCAAAAAAGCAGATGTTTCCTCAAATCCTTTTTCATAATTGTCTGACAATATTATTGACACTGCACATTGCACTCAAAAGTGGCTTGATAAGCAAAGGTGTGTTTCTGCCTTCCTTTGCTTGCATCTACCCATTGTAAGCACTGCTTTCCTACTCTTTCCCACTCCATTTCAGTCATCAAAAACAAGTAAATGGGGTGGACATTTCCACAGTAATCCATTTGCCCTGATTTGGTTTTCACATAAGGAGAAAGTTGTTACTTGATTGTTAAATTCCCAGGATTTTAAATCTAGTGTGTTGCATCCATTTATCCAAAGCCTTTATTATTGGTTCAAGATTCTTCAGATGTTGTCCCCAAATTACAACCTTGAATTAAAGATAAATTACATTCTTTGTCCAGGCTTTTCTACATTTATGAAGTATGGTATAAAACACTTGATCCAAATGTAGCTCTTGGCCTTAAAAAAACATGTACCCTGTTCCCAAATAAATATGCTGGGTAATTGCTATGTCAGCTATAGAGTACTTATGTAATTATCTGCAGCAATTAAGACGTTTTTCTTCTGGATGTCTGAAATCATTATAAAAAATAGCCCAGTCCCTATTAACTGATGCGTACCATTGCATGTGCATGTATCTAGAAGGAGTTTGGACAGAAAGACCAGGATTTTAGTTCATTCTTTTACAATAGCAATGTGCAGACAATTAAGAAAATTGAAGTGGGAAAAGAAAGAATTAAAACAAACAAAAAAATAATATCACGCTTATTGGAAATTAACTCTGACAAAGGAACTGTAACAGATTATATGAGAAAACCTAAGAAAGAATATAGCACGTATTGCAACAAACAATCAAACATTAAAAGAGATAGTTTGGTCTAATGGTTAAAACACTGTGCTATAAAATGAGACCATGAGTTCAATCCCTGCCTTAACCATGAAAGCCAGTTAAATGATTATGGACCAGTTGCTCTCTTTCAGCCCAACCTGCCTCACACGGTTGCTGTTGTGGGGAAACTAGGAGGATGAAGATATGTGGGTATGTTGCTGCATGGAGTTATTTGTAAAAATAATAAAAGTGGGATATAAATACATTTTATAAAGGGCTATAATTGTGCAAATAGTAGTTTTCAAAAATGCATAACTGAAAACATATTCCATAAAATAAATCAGTTTTTTTTTCATTTTGGTCAACAGGGACATAATTTCTAGAATATGTTGTAATTTTGATTATGTCAAATGGCTATGTTCCAGTTATGAATTATAGTTATCTCCATAGATAATTGACTATGGGCAGAAGGAATTAAAGATCCTGTGACTTTACTAAACTGACTTGATATCAATACTGTATTATATTGGAATATGACAGATTCATCAAGTGAAAGCATTGTGCATAAAAGGTGATCAGCTATAATTATTACTGGCGCCACTAAAACCAGTAACTTGACAATATCATATGTAGCTGTTATAAAGTTTGCCTCACTGTGTCACTGGCCTACATAATTTATTTTTGTCCCAGTGACCAGTTATTGATTTTTCATCTTCTATAACTTAATAAAAAGATGTTTAATCACTCTAAAGCTTTCTTTTATTTCCAGGCATTTCAGTCTATTTCCACAACTCAGAAATGTTTTTCTCTTTGCCAGCAAACTTATAATGCTTTTTAAGGGAAGCATATTAATTTATAAATAATATAAAAGAATTATAATAATTATACAAACATATCCCTTCAGTTATAAATTTTCCATTAATTTTGTCATGTATGAAGGTTTGACCCAGTACTAAATATTTAGAAAATATTAAGAAACTTTGGTCTGAAAGATATAAATAAATACAGTATGTTTTTTTTTAAACTGAAACTTGGAAAACATATTTCTAACGTTTTTCCTAAGGTAGGTAGAATATCTAGAGAGAGAGAGATAAACAGAATCAAAGCAAAAACATTTAAAATGGAAAGCTCTAATTCATAAGGCATGTAACTATAGGAACATGTCTGTAATGTTCTTATATTAGAACCAACAATTATACTTCAGCCATAGGCTTGGGTTAATTTTTCTGGAAATAAAGCCCTTCTCTGGTATTTTATGTGCTAAAATATTGGTGGTTGTTTTTTCTTGAAGATATAAAACTGTAATTGTTGTACAACATGCCATTGTAATTGATCACACACCTGTATTATGAAATGTCAGATTTGGGTGCACAGGAACTTCTTTTAAATAAGTTGCACAATACATCTCTAGGTAGATTTTCCTCTCAATTTCTCCATGTTAGCCATAACAGAAATTTTTTTTAAAGTTGAGAGATAAACCACGTTTTCAGCTCTTAAGCTTGGAAACGTGATTCCTGTTTGGGAATATCTTTCATCATCAGATGACTGATGATAATTTAAGTTAGTTTTAATCTGCTAGAAGCTCCAGATGTAACCAGGAATGCTGCCTAGAGTTGAATAATATTGGAAATATATTTCCATTTCTTCCATATGTGCTTTTTTTCAGTTAAAATTTCTCGTAAAGTATTAGTTGTATTTCTAAGCTACAATACTGGAAACTGTAACTTGTAACTTTGCATCATGGTCCTTTTTTTTTTTTGCCATGCCCAGAAAACTCCATACATATTATTAAAATGTGTGTGCTTTTCTCCCCCAGGAAGTCAGAGAAGCATTAATTGTATCCCCTCCAATTGGAATCCAGGTTTGAACAGAAATAGCCAAAACAGTTTGTGTTAGAAGTCAGGCAGGAACTTTTGTTTCCTGATCTTAGCATAGCAGCTTAAACTACATGTTCCTCAATTTATAACAGCTTTCTTAGTGACCATTTAAAGTTACAACAGCAGTGAAAAAAGTGACTAACAACCATTTTTCACACAACCATTATAGCATCCCTGTGGTCACATGATCAAAATTCAGATGCTTGGCAACTGACTCATATTTATGACGTTTGCGGTATCCTGGGGTCATATCTTTTGCGATCTTCTGACAAGCAATGGGGAAGCCAGTTTCACTTAGCAACTGCAGTGATTCACTAAACAACTACAGCAAGAAAGGTCATAAAATGAGGCAAAATTCACTTAATGTCTCATTTAGCAACAGAAATTTGGGGTTCAATTGTGATTGTAAGTTGAGGACTATGTATGCTGCACCTAACTGATAAGATTTTTTTGTTTTTAGTCTAGTGCCAATACAATATTATCACAGGTATTGAACAAAACATGTCTAGGTCCCTAAGTTTTTTTAAGTTTGATGCCTCTGTGCAAAATATGTGCAACTGGGCTTGTACTAACTAGTATTTAGAAATATTGTCTTATATTACAGAACTCTTTCAAAATCAAAGGGCTTTTGAATGGAATGTTGCTCACTCAGACAAATATCAAAATCAGTGTGTTCCAACTTGTGTTGGAATTAATATGTTCCACAAAATTAATAAAATTAATAAAATGTTTGACTGCTGCATGTGATTTTTTTTTTTAAAAAAATTAAGGTAATATAGATACTTTCAGTTCAGTCATACTAGGTTCTTCAAGAGTATAGTAGCAAACTGATTTAATTCAAAATACAGTTGCCATCAGTAAAGAAGGAAATGTTTTTCAATACTAAGTTAAATGCTTAAAAGGGTTAAAATGAAATTGACACTGGTTTGAGGGCATGAAAAAGTTATTTCCAGCTCAGGTATTTTCTAAGACTGTTAATCTTTCCTCCTCTATTCTGTTACAGGAAGCACCGTTTTCCCATTTTCCTTTCTGTGATCTGTCAATGATTAATAATTTCCTGTAGTCAAGAAGAATTTCCTCTCAAATATAATACCAAATATGCATATTTTCATGTGTATATTAATTTTATCTATTCTATTCTTCAGACACTGGAAATCTTCATGTGTTTAATATCCAAATAAATGTGAAAAGAGCTGTAGGGTGGGAAGAAAAAGGTATTTAATTCTAAAAGCATCTATCTCAGAGCAATGCCCGCAGCCACAGTTGACTAGCTAAGGAATGTTTACTGCTCCTCCCTGAAGCCTATCTCTTCCTCAGGGAAAGGGTGGGCAGACCTCACAGCTGTATGATGTAAGCACAGTTACAGTTCCAGAGCTCTGGCGGCAAACCGAGTGTCTGCGTACACAACCAAAATATCTATGTTTTGAAATCACATCACTCTAGGACTATTTGGCATGATCAGCTGATGCTAACTCATGACTAACATTTGAAATATTTATAACTCTAGTAACAGGAATGCTTCATTTTCCCTCAAACTTTAATTAAAAACACTTTTACACACCTGTCCACCAAAATGCTTGTGAATATAAAACTCTTAGTAAAGTAAGCTGTTTAAGAAATAAGTGTGGTTATATACAAGTAAATATTCTTAACATTAAGGTCATGTGCCTAACACTTCCAAGTACCTCAGTGCGGAATGCAATAGATACCCTACAGCTTCAATTCATAAAGTGACATATGATTTTTACTTAGTATCAATTCCATTTATCGGAACAGTGTAAAATCATCTTACAGTAGGTCTTTAGGAACTAAGGTGTTCTAAAAATCTTTAACTGCATGTACATTTTTTTTAAAAAATATGTATTTCTGAGCAATTTACATGGGCTAATAATTTCAAAAAATTATTTTCCATTGAAGAAAGTTTCCTTTTCCTACAGACATTTTCTTCTTCTTTTCAACCCAAAATCCTTTTATTCCCTATGGAATAATGAAGGGCAGAAAAATTCAGGGTTAAATAAGCTTTAATTACTATCACATGTACTTAATAAAGCTCTTTTTTAAAAAAAGAAAAAAACTCCTTTTTTTAAAGAGGCATCTTTTCCTTTTTTAATTTAAAATGTCCATGCAGATGGATTCTTAAGGACTTCTCTGCAAATTGCTTTCAGTGAACCCTTTCAGTTATAGATCACTGCAAAAATCATGTGGAGATATTCAATGCTCAGTTCTACCTGGGTGTCCTATTATTTTTAGTGGACAGAACCATAGAGATATTTTTTTTTATCCAAAGACTAAAGGGTGATAAAGATAGAGCATGTCTCAGTATGAAGTGGAATTCCAAAGTTATGAAAAATAAAGGGAAAGAAAGAAAGATTATGCATTATGGGAATTCCCAGCATTGGAAAGCAGAAAAAAAAATAGAGTTCTGAACCATGATACAGAGATTATGGCTAGAACTCCATATTTTAAAAACTATGCTCAAATTTAGATCACATCTGGATGATATTCAACAGGGTATTGTTTTTCAGGTGCCCATCTTTGCTGCTATGAACACTCGAGCAAAGATAAACAGAGCCAATATAGATAACTACTCTTTACAGTAGAAAAAAAATCATCTCATAACTGCAAAAGGCTGATAGATAAGACTTTATTTGATCAGTAAAATGGCATGAGGAAAAGATTACCAATCTTTTTCTCCTCCACCAATTCCACCATTCTGACTGGAATCAAGGCCTATCATAGTTACATCATATTTTTTAAAAATGGCTTCGGTTCATGTAATATCCTTTATCATGTACATGGAACGGACCACTTCCAACTGAAAATTAATGAAGGGCAGTAATCAATGTTCAATCCTTTGTGATGCTCCAGTGGGATTGAACTATTCACTATAGGCATGGTGAGATTGTCAACGTCAATTACTATTAGCTAGAATGCAAAATCCTTTTTGGGGGTGGTGGTCATTTTAATATTTATATTTGCCCATAGGAAATTGGATGAAATATATGCCTTCTCTTTTATATATAGGCCCAAGTGAAATAGCCTTAAAACTGCATTGGCCACTAACAATGAAATTAAATCTTCTGCATTCTATTATTATTTTGAACCATGTACAGTAGATTTTTAAATTACAGCTGTAAACCTTGCATTTTGTTTATTTATTTATATCCCACCTTTATTATTTCTACAAATAATACAAGGCAGCAAATATATCCAACAGACCTTCCTGTTTCTATTTTCCCCATAATAACAACAACCCTGTGTGACTGGCCCAAAGTCACACAGCTAACTTTCATGGTTAAGATGAGTTTAAACTTATGTTATCCTGCTTTCTACCCTGATGCCTTAACTATGAAATCAAACTTTCTCTTTCTCTACATATTAAAAACCAATCTAGTAAGCATTTATAGTAGACATATGTTCAGTGGGGTTTAAAAAATGAATATAAATTTAATCTCAACCTATGTATTAAAAACTCAGTCAATGAAATTTGGGTGATATTTTTAATTTTCTCTTTTCCTTTTTGTCTAATACTACTGCACTTCTGTAATGGGATCAGAATATTATAATGATATTTGAAAATGTAGATACTGTATTACACATTATACTGATGGTCTGTAGAACATCATAGCTATAAAATATTTTTATTCATATTTCCTACATGTTTTAGTTTCACTTCTTGCATCTTACTTCATTTTTGTAAGGGAATGCTAACTCATTATTCCAGTGTTGAAGAAAACCTGGAAGCTTGATTATTCATAAGCAATTTGTTTCAGGCTTGGATTAGCTTTCTTCAAATGAAGTCAGTCCAAGACTGAAGCTTATATCTCAGGAGAAGAGAAAGTTAGAAAATTGTTCTTAGTAACTATTGTTATTCCTTTCTTACTGAAGCCTTTCTTAAATTCCTCTTTATTTTGGCTGATTAGTCTTCAGCTTGCAAAGAACCACAGATTGCCTATGTTCAGAAACAAGTCTTTCTGTTTGTCTGAAACCTGTTATGCATAATTTTCATGTGGTGACCTTTTCATATTTTATGTATTATCTAAATGGCTATGTAAGTATTCCCTACTCACTTTTTCCAGCCAATTCATAATTTTATGCATTTGGCTGTATTCCCTCAAGCAGCCTTCTTCCACCCCCTCTTTTCCAAACCAAGATTTCTGAATCATCGTAGTTCTGCTTTCACAGGGTCTTAATTAGGATAAAAATGAAAGCATTACCCTAAAATCCAAAGCATGTTAACTAGAGAGTTAGTCCCATTGAGTTCATAATTTCCAAGGATATGTTTGGAATTGGGCAATTAATTTTTTAAATGTATACACACATGGTTTCCTCACAGTAAATGTTGGACTCAGTTAATTACATCATGCAGCATGGTAAAATGATTCCAGGGTTCCCAAGGAAACTGTTTTTATTAAACAACAGGATTCCTTCATTTTAATCTTATGCTCACACAAGGCAAACATTTGGCTTTATCTAATGTTGCAGCAGTCTCAGACTATATAATCCTCTAGTGGCTATCAAGATCAGCAAGGATAAGTTGGGCGGTTCAAAAATGTGAAAAATAAATAAATAAATAAACTTGCTCTTGATTCCAGAGGAAAAGTCTCTTGAGACTGCATCAGGCATTGTTAGGAAGACCACTTGTATTTTGATTCATTACATTTGGCGATATGCCAAACATCTATGCTTGGCAAGCTTGGAGGGATACTGGAAAAGGACCTTAATCCTAACTATAATTTGATTAAATATTTTTAA
Source organism: Pseudonaja textilis (assembly GCF_049901715.1). Classification (NCBI taxonomy): domain Eukaryota; kingdom Metazoa; phylum Chordata; class Lepidosauria; order Squamata; family Elapidae; genus Pseudonaja; species Pseudonaja textilis. The sequence continues at coordinate 39,902,741 of NC_142008.1, read as the reverse complement.
AGCTTTGGTTGACTTTAGCCTACTTTCTACCTTTGCTTGAATTAATTTAATTTTGCTCATGCTGTTAGATTGGTTTGTTTTGCATCTTTGGCTGTGAAGACAATTTAGTACCTGACTAAACGATCATTGCAAGTTGAGTATGATGGTTTTCCATCAGCAATTATCTGTGCAAAAATAGCTGGTCTTTTCCTTAGACACATTTTGTTAGGGCAGAAAGATGTTGGATTTTAAGTTTCTGACTGAATATGGAAGAATTTGCATAATCAAAAATTAGCACCCTGATTATCCGATCAGCATTACAAGACCAATTCTTTCATATACAAGATATAAAAATACAAGAAAAATAAAAGTATAAAATATTTTCTTAAAATTATCTTTTGGATATAAGAATTTATATTTATATTAATAAATAACAAATACTTTATTTATTTATTTTCCATTTGCTGTCCCACCCTGCAGACTTTGAAGTAGAGAATAAATATTCACAGTAACTTTTTTGAAGGAGACTGATGGCTACAATCACACTATATCAAAACTTCTCTCTTAGAGAGTTACAGTAGGTAAGTTAAATATGTTACCTTAATTACTTTCTTTTAAAAAAAAATCCTGGGTGCTTTGGACGGCATCCAAAATCGGAAAATAGTTCCATGTGTTCAACAATGAAAAGAAAGAAAAATTCAAAGAGTTGTGGTGTACCATAAGAAGCTGCTTTTTAAAGTGATCTCATGAAATATAAAACCCATTCTGCATATACAAGATGTAATAGATAGTAAGCATGCAACTTGCTTTCTTTAAATTGTGTGGCCTTATATAGTTTAAATTATATAGAAAAAATTTCAGGTCTAACAGGCACAATTGGAACCAATAGAGTTACAGAACTAAAAACCCAAAGAACCTCTTCCTTTTAGTTAACAAACAAATAATAGCAATATCACTTAGACTTTTACAGTGCTTTACAGTCCTCTCTAAGTGGTTTACAGAGTCAGCATATTGCCCCCCCAACAGTCTGAGTCCTCATTTTACTGACCTCGAAAGGATGGAAGCCTGAGTCAACCTTGAGCTGCTCAGAATCGAACTCCTGGAGTGAGCGGTGAGTTAGCCTGCAGTATGCATTTTTAACCACTGCACCATCTCAACTCTTATCTTAACTTCTAACAACGTCTAATTCTCTTTGAACACAATTGATATTTCGATAAAAAAAAAAAAATTATCAAGAGGCTCCATTTCATCTAACGAAAATAGATGATGCTTAAGGGAGATGTATCTTAAAATTTCTGAAATCATATCAAGAAGATAGACAATTAATTAATTAATTAAATTATTAATAATTTAATTAAATTATTTAATTAAGTAAGTAAGTTTTGGCCATAAACCTGAATCTTTTCCATTATGATCTGATTTGAGACTGCTGCCAAAAAGGGCCAAACCATCTTAACATATACATTTGTTCCCATTCCAGAAAGGAGAATTTATATTTATACAAAATAGTGCTTAAGGAACAGATTCTCTAGACTAGGAATGAGTAACAAGAACTGTGCAACTCTTGGTCTATCTTTAATCACTTGCTACAGTTCATGGTAGTTGATTCCACATCAGGAAGGCCTCACCTGCTTTAGATAGTGGTCTTACTATACAGTTTATTACACAGATGATTAATCTAGCTATAAAAATCAGGCTGAAGAAAAGGGACTAATCACTTAAAATCCTATAATGCTCTGAAGAAAATTGCTAACAAATAACTATCAATAATTAAAGTCATTATATAAAAGTTGATTCAAATAGTTACCACAAGATGCCAGCAGTTCTTTATCATAAGCTTATTGTTTGGCTTCTTGTAAATCAAACCACTTTTATGACATTGCATAGAAGAGCAGATCTCCAAATTAAAGAATTAAAGAATTGTGTCAGAATTAAAATAAATAGAATAAAAATAAAAACTTTCTTGCCAATTAAAATTATTTTACAATGATGTCAGTCAAATTTGCTCAAAATGCAGAGATTCTGTCATTGAGAGTGACGATGAAAATATTATTTATCATTTAAATAGCAAACAGATGTGATTGGTTCTCTCTTTCAATGTTGTCTTCTATATAAAAATTTTAAATCCTATGTACAGCCTAATTACTGAATCTATGAGTTAGCATTTGTTCGTTTTTTCCTCATTTTCAGTCTTCTGGTAGGGAAAAGTGATACGTTTTATAATTTTTTTCCCTACTTCTATACTTTACTCCTGTGTTACAATTATCCCAGATTTTGACCATTTGGACACCAAGGAAGTCAAACTAAAACAAGCAGGTAATTTTTTTGAGTCCTTGGAATAGCTCTAACAATCACAAGATATTTTTTTTACATTTTATTGGGAACAAAGTGAATTAACAAATTAACATAAATAAGGCTAGTTTGGGAATTGCTCTTGGGCCAAACTAGAGTTATCGACCTCTCTATTTCACATTGTAGATACTGGAATATGCACTTCATACATATTATGTCCAATCCATCAATGAGATTACAAAAAGTGTAGATATACCCATATGTGGATAGGAAATTCTATCTAGAGGCAAAACAAGAGCTTTATGAAATCTTTTTATTATTCTTATTCTGCATTGCCAGTTTCAGAGCAGAAATAGTTCTGATAGATACTATCCTTTTCTTTTCTGGCCAAACTGAATAATAAGAAATCTATACTATTTAAAGTAATTTATTTCGTTTCCCACAAGGATGGTTTTTTTTTACTTTTCTCTCTCAAATCTGATCCAAATACTTTGAGAAACAACATATTCTGAAGATGCGTAATAAATGTTAATGGTTACTCACAGAGATCTATGACTAAATATCCCCAGTGACTAATACATCTTACAGCCATACCAGCCCAAGGCTAAGATTTTTCCCCCATCTCTAAAAATAAACAGGTCTCAGCCTCTTTACTAATGCCATGCAAGGCCAATAAATATAACCTGGGTTACAGTAGAAAATACTTTTAGTGATTAAACAGGTGTTATAATTGTCTTCTAACCAACAGCCAACATAAGGTGTGAAGGTTGACTTCAGAGAATATCCTCACAATATGTAACTAAGACTGGATTGTAAACTTTTTAAAATATACAGATACAGAAGTTAATCAAAGTTTGAAATGCATTTAAATGCCTACACTTGCAGTAGCTCTATATGAAAATTTAGGATAAGGAAGATTCAGTCAAAATCAAACATGGATGGCCTTATAAATCTAAATGACAAATAAATAAATAACACAATTCCTATACTTTGTAGTGCATTTGTAAGGAAAGGTGTCTTCTGAACTTCAAGAATATTTTAAAAATCTCATTTAGCTAACTCACAATATGTCTAAAATGAAATGCTTTCTATTGTGAAGGTCAGTTAACACCTAACACCCCCTCACCGACACACACACATTATAGCCTTTATCAGATCCAAGTAAAGCTAAAGTAAAAAAAACAAACTAAAAGACTCATGGTCCATTCCACCCCTAAGAGAACCAAATGGTAAAGACTGCAACGATGGCACCGTTAAAGCCAACCTCTTTAACACATTCTTTGGCTCAGTATTTGTAAACAGCAATGGATCATGCTCAATATTTTCTAGTTGAACCACAGACAACTACAATGATCGAATACATATCAATTTTACAGAAGACAATGTTGAAAAAGCACTACACAATCTAAAACCCTCTTTATCTATTGGACCGGACAGAGTTTGTACCTACTTCTTAAAAAAGCTATCCACTGCCATCGCTGAACCTCTAAGCATAATCTTTGAAAAATCTTTCAGGACCAGCTTCTTGCCAAATCTATGGTCACTAGCCACAGTCATCCCCATCTTCAAAAAGGGAGACCCCAGCCTAAATGAAAATTACAGACCAAACTCTTTATGCTGTGTCACCTGTAAAGTCATGGAATCAATTATTAACCAATCCATTATCTTCCACTTAGAAACAACCAACCTACTCTATAACAAACAGTTTGGTTTCAGAAGGAAACTGTCCTGTAATCTGTAACTCTTGCCCTGTAAAAACATATGGACTACACAACTTGATCAGTACAAAGCAATTGATGCAATTTACATAAACTTCTATAAAGTTTTGATTCACTGGTACACGACAAACTACTCCTAAAACTAAGGTCTTATGGTATCTCTGGATACCTGCATAACTAGATAGAAGCATTCCTGTCAAACAGACAACAAATGATCATAATTGGGAGCATCCTATCAAATCCTGTACCTGTCAACAGTGGTGTCTCCCAAGGCAGTGTTCTAGGTCCAACTTTCTTCCTAGTCTATATTAATGACCTCTGTGATTATATAAAGACCAACTGTGTTCTTTTCGCTGATGATGTAAAGCTATTCAACACCACTGACAATGCTGCTACCCTTGAAAAAGACCTCAACTATGTGTCAGAATGGTCAAACAAATGGCAACTTCAAATCTCAATAAATAAATGCTCTATCTTACATATTGGCAAAAAAAATCAAAAAATAAAATACAAGCTGAATAGTCAAGACCTTGTTGATGACACAAACTTTGTCAAGGACCTTGGAGTACTCATCTCAAATGATCTAAGTGCTAGAGCCCACTGTAACTACATAGTCAAAAAGGCATTAAGAGTTGTTAACCTAATCCTGCATAGCTTTTTCTACAGTAATATCACTCTACTAACTACAGCATATAAAACATTTTCTAGACCAATACTTGAATACAGCTCATCAGTCTGGAACCTGCATTACATATCTGATATTAATACAATTGAGAAAATCCAGAAATATTTTACGAGAAGAGTCCTCCACTCCTCTACTCGTAGCAGAATACCTTATGCCACTAGACTTGAAATTTTAAACCTAGACAAGCTAGAGCTTCGGTTCGATCTAATTATAGTACATAAAATGATATATTGCAATGTCCTACCTATCAATGAATACTTCAGCTTCAACAAAAACAATACAAGAGTACACAATAGATACAAACTCAAGATAAATCACACCAAACTTGATTGTAGGAAATACGACTTCAGCAACAGAGTAGTTAACGTCTAGAATACTCTACCCAAATCTGTGGCTTCTTCCCCAAACCCCAACATCTTCAACATTAGACTGTCTACTATTAACCTCACCCCTTTCCTAAGAGGTCTGTAGGGAGCATAAGCGCACCAAAACGTGCCTACCGTCCCTGTCCTATTGTTTTTTTTCTTATTCATAGCCATTTCATGTATTTATAACCATGTTTATACTTATACCTGTTATCTAATAATCATTTGACAAAATAAATAAATAAAATAAAAGCTTTGAAGTTTTGTTAAAAGTGGTGAAATCTTTCAGAATCTTGGACAGGAATATATGCTACTTGTGCTCTTCTATATGTTATCTATTATTTTAAAGCAAGAATATCATGACTGAGTTCTTTCTTTCTCAATCTGATCAATTCAATTTCTTTGCCCTTGATAAGATGCACAAGAATATTATCTATAATTTTTATATGCAAAACAGGATAGCAAGACTCTCAGAAGGGGAAGCAACACTAATTTCATTACGAGTGATGCTAAGAGATTGATCCTAAGAAAGAATGGATCTCATTGATAACAGTGATATTTTACTTCTACCAAAATTTGCAGTGGTCTAGAAATTAGCAGCAAAGAAAATCTATCTACTGTACAACTTTCCTAATCACAAATTCACATATATACTTGTACAGATATATATATATACAAATCCAGTTGTAGACAACTGACACACCTAAAGATGTATAGAAAAAAAATTAGGAAAAACTGAAACGGTATACGATTAAGAAAGAAAAAAAATTGTGGCTAGAAACACTTTTCTGCAAGTGGATCAGACTATTATTTGTGGAATTTTAAATATTTATTGAAGTTTCTAAATTACAAAATTTTGTGGTAATGCAGAATGTATTATAACTCACTTGTAATGTCTGGTTTAAATGTAATTTCCCTAATATTGCATATATATACATATATATATATATATATATATATATATATATATATATATATATATATATATATGTGTGTGTGTGTGTGTGTGTGTGTGTGTGTGTGTGTGTGTGTGTGTGTGTGTGTGTGTGTGTGTGTGTGTGTGTGTGTCTGTCTGTGTGTGTCTGTGTGTGTGTGTGTCTCTGTGTGTGTTTTCTGAGGTTTTCACCAATTATTTGTGCAATTATTTGGAAGCCTGCACTCACAAACAAAAAAAACTCCACACCACAAGTCAGGCAAACACCTGTGCACAAACAGACTCTCCCTGATACCTCCAGCTCAAACACACCCCAACCAGACACCCAGATGAAACCTAGCTTCCTAATAAATGATAGCCATCCATTTACTCGGAACCAAGCTGCACTAAAAGCCTCCAATACAGGAAACATAATGTTACCAGCCAATCAAGACAAAAAAGGCTACAAAACATACAGAAGATATTAGAAATACCAATCAAGCAGAACACAGCAAACTTCAAGACCAATAAACACAGACCAAGACTCCCAACCAATCAGGATGAAGAAAAAATCATTCTGGCACAGCAGTAGGCTAGCCCCAAATTTAAAACAGAAATGGCTGTGAAAGTCTGACTCACAAACGAACACAATACAGAAGCCTGATGATGGCAGATGAGATTCTGCCGAAACATTGCTACAACTTTAAAAGCACAACTACTATGACGTGGGAAAATACCCGAACAAAGCCGAATGCCATACATATATATAATTATTACATTATAAATTATCATTACATATTTTGATTTTTATTATTGTTGCAAACTACTCCAGAAGTGATTTTTTTAAACAGAAGTATAATTTTCATAGGGCATTTCAAAAGGTTTACAAAGCACAATTAACCATAACTATAACATATGGATGATCAGCTTTTCAATTCTCTGTATGTGTAAACAATATATTATGTTTCCTTCCACTTGCAAGAGACTCACTTACCAGTGCTACCCTTACAAATCCTATATTTGTCCCAAAAGAAGCACAGTTAAAGTAGTTTCATGGAAAACTTGAATAACTTCCAGCTGGAGTGATCCCTCCCACATAATTCAATTTGTAATAGGCTTCTCCCTGCTCCCCGCTATCCAGGTGCCCAACATCTTAGTTTCTTGATTTTCTTTTCAAGACAACAATTTGTAATTGTTTGTCATTTTTTCCCCTACTGTGAGAAGTTAATTAATGAAGAGTGGTGAAGAACAAAGATAGGGTCCATTGCTGCTGAAAAGGAAACTGGCTAATACAAGGGGGAAGGGAAATGAGGACAGATCCAAACCTAATGATTAGAAAAAGGACCTGGATTTATGGCTCTGTAGAAGAATGTTAGAGCCATTGATCCAAATATTCTAGTTGTAAATTATTATTCCTGTAAACAACTCAATATATAAAAACTCAGGTTCAATATATAAGAGGGCTGTTCAGACATTGTTAAGAACATAGAGAAACTGTGGCTTCAGATGCTACATTCTGAATAATTCACTGCTGCTGTCATAAACATCTTTATCACTTTGTTCTCCCACCCATAGAAGACATCCAAAATGGCTGTGTTGAGAGAAGTTTCACATTTGCCTGGCAAAAGGCACAGCTGTCGTAATAATAGGAATGAGGGTGCTTCATTTATTGTCTTACATGTGGTATAGTACTTTTATTGAAGTATTTGCATAGTTCTACTTAACAATGGTAATTTAAAAAAAAACATATTTAACCAAGTTCTGCTTTTCTTTCAGTATACTTATTAATATAAATTCTAAAATAATTACAGAGAATATTTTATCACCCAAATTATTTCTCCTGTTATATTTTATTATGCCTGATGGACAAACGACATACTATCTGTGGAAGTCAATCTATCTAGGAGTGCCTAATTACTGATCAGTATTGGGCAACCTACTTTACTAGATTAGATTTGGTATACGGGAATTTCATTTTTTTTTCAATTTAAAAAAGCTATAGAGAAAGCTGCAGCATTTTGCTTTCTGCTGCACTTTATAAAAAAGAACCAGCGCTTCCCCACAAGTTATTTAATTATAACAAAGTAGTTTTCAAATTCCTGGCATGTTTCCAAGGCCCCCAAATATTCTATAAACCTATTGTATCTCATTTTTCCCACTTGCACAGTGTGCTCTAATTTCATTGACCAATTTCTTAATGCTTTCTTAAGTGTTGTACAAACATTTGATATTATTCAGAATTTTCTATCTTACAGCTCATTTATTTTCCAAATCTCATATGTACTTGAATGTAACCCACATAAAAATTAGGAAACTTAGAAGTTACTGTTTATGTGTGTATGTGTGTGTGTGTGCTGTCAGACATAATTCTCAGTAAATTAAAAGACTAGAGGACTGAGGAACAATTTAACAATAATCATTTGAGAGGAAATATGAATTGAATAGTTTCATGATACCAATAAAACCTCCAATAAAATCTAAATCCTAGAGTTATACCTTATCCTTACATTGTTTTATTATATTCTTTTACTTATTATTTTCATCTACCTGACTCTTGTAATACAAATTATTTAGTGCCACAACTTACAACAACAAAATGAATGTAAAAATAAGAATCTCCAAGAAAAAATTAAGTTACTAAAATATTTTAGCAATGAAAACATTTTTATTTATGCTTCAGAATATAAATAACTTAAATAAATTAGCTTGCATATTTCCATAAGGTCAAATATTTATAAAAGTAACACAAAAAACACATATTATTAAAAAACCATTTGTATTGAATACATTTTATATAAATGTGTAAAACAAACATGACTACACGTAAAATAGGAACTTCTTAAATAATTTCCCCCATTTTTTCTTTGGTTGGCCTACATTTTACTAAAAGCCAATGCTACTTTTCCAATGCCACATTTTGTGAAAATTGTGCTCATAGCCATTTTTTGCCAGCACTCAGTTTGCATTACTTTTGTGATTGATGAAATAAAGAGCTAGGCTTTTCTTCCTTTTGAATATAACTATTTTATATATTCACTAGTATTCATTTAAAGCCAACTCAATTGTCCTCAGGGAATGGCATGCACAAGCACAACATTATAAGTGTTAATAGGAAACGGATTTGAACAAAGAATCACATTTCCCTATTATATTGTGTTTCTCTCTTAGTACAACATGTCAGCTTCCGTCACAGCTGCCTGTTTTTCCTTGTTGTTTCAAGAGAAGCGGCTATCATTTGGCCTCTTCTTTTCAATCTAATTTATTTCCTATTATAGACTCCTGCCAGCAAGATCATATATTATGGCGCTGTTGAATCTAAGCCTTGTTTTCTAGGTCTTAAAGCATACAGAAGCAAGGATATTTGATGGAACTAAGGCAAGTAAGCATTACAGATAATTGTGAAGCAAGCCCAATGTTGAATACAACTAACATAATGAGAAAGAGAAGATAAACAAAGCAGTTAGGGTTGCAATCCCTCTCCTCTCCATAAAGAATTACATTTTGGAATGATAAAAAAATTTATGGGAAAAATCCTATGGGAAAAATTTACACCTATACAAGAAATATTACAGAAGTGGTACTGAATCAGTCTTAAATTTACTGGATCTGTAAAGGAATTAATTTAAACAAAAATAAAAATAATAGAAGTAGAAAACCTTAATTTGATGCTAATTTACATATCTGAACATGTTATTTCTATGTACAGACTTAATAACGTAACAATTTGGATATTTATATATGTAGATAAAAATGCAATAGGGATATCTAAGCAATGCATCATATTTTTAGAGGAAAAAAGTCATAGAAAGTAATAAAACAAGTTAATTAATATATGAACTGCCTAAACAGTTTGACATCAACTATCCATTTTGTTTATTTTTGTAATTAGGCATTAAACTTTTAGAATAAAAAAAGATTTCAAATGTTCACATTGAAATTTTTTGCACACTTACTCAAGAGTAGAGCTTCTGAACTCTCAGTGAGTAAACATGCCTGTTTAAGGTGTGTATAATGATTAAATTTAAAGGATTTTAAATAATGAACTGACTGAAGTCATCTAAATGCTGTTTTGCAGTTTCATGTTTAAATGGAATGTCATACAAATTCTGTTGAAACCAGCATTATCTGGTTCAATAATCTTAATTATTAGTATTTACATTTTATTAATATTCATGATTTCTCCTCATGAAAATAATGAAATAAATGTTTCAACAATTTGATTCCCAATTCATTGATATCTCTGAATAATATACAATGTGTTTTCATATTAATCTGTGCTCTAAGCTACAAAAAGTGAAATATGCAGCATGAGCTGTATGGTTGCCTGAAATTCAGCAATGTCTCATCAAAACACACATGTCTAAGGAACAAACAGGAAGTCTGAATGGAAGCCAATTTCCATAGAAAATGGTTGCAAGATACCACTGGAAAAACTGTATCTAAAACAAGCAGAAGATATCTTCCAAGTAGGAGCTTATTGATCAATTCTTAATCATATAATTACACAATTATGTCAATCAAAATTTAAATTTTAATTGAGAGAAGGATTAACATTAAAAAACTTGTATACATGTGTTCATTATATACTAAACAGCTAGTTCTTTAGATTATAGAAAAGGAATTCACTACTTGCAATGGCCTTCTGCTTTTGTGAGCAAAACAATATGTTTGATTTTACCTCCTATTTTTTCAGCCATTGAAACTGATAGGAATTTACAGATCCAATCTTGGAATATTTTGGGGGAGCACACCTTAATATAACCCCTGCCAAAGGAAAGAATTGTGAAATATGTATGCCATATAGAAATTTAGTGGGTGAATCATCAGTCTTTAAATCAGAAGGAACGCCTTTCAATGAAGAGCTTTTAAAAACAAGCATCTTCACTTAGGTGGCTTTAGAAGAATTTAGTTTACTTCTTTAGTAGGAAACTTAGTTAGATTTTCTTCAGGGTTTTTTCTTTGAATATTTCTATCCTTAATAGTTGCTTGCTAATATCTGCTAAGGTAAGCTTCTATTGCTTTACCAACATATTATTTTTGCAGTTTTTAGTTTGTTGGATTGTGCTATTTTTAATCTGCTGCCCCACTATTATTTTTAAATATGTTAAATGTGTGTTAAATTATAATAATATATAGACTACCTAATTTGTCAAAACCTTGAGAAAACCAGTAATTAAAACATGAAAAGAAAATCATTAGAGGAAACACAAACTGGGTATTTTCACTTTACAAAATCAGTAATTTAAAAAATTGGCTTAGGGCTCTAGCTACAATATTTAAGGAATGCAAAGGAGTTATACTGGGAAGCAAATAATAATATGGATCAAACAAGGTATTTTTAACAAAAGAAAAACTTCCATCATTGTTCAACCTCATGGGACATTCCTTTTATTATAGTTTAATATTGTAAGTCATATTAATAGTCTATTTTACATTATCCCTTTAAAATATATCAAAATCACTACAGTATGTTCTTTGTTATCACATGTTTAGAACACAGATCCAAGTAATAAATAATAATAATTTCTGCTATAAAAGTTCAAAACCTTAACAAAGTGCACATATTAAGTTGCAGCATACTGGGGATATTATCCTCAATTTATTTTTACTGCTTTAAATAATGTATGCTCTGTCCCAAGGTGCAGGAATGTGTAAGCAAGAAATACACCCAGAAAGAATAATGTAAGAAGTTATTTTTCAGTAGATGCTCCTGAACATAAGTCTTTTTGAACAAGTGGTTTGTACTGAAACTCTGCCTTAGTAATTCTCGGTTGTGGGACAGCTGTTGGGTTCTTCTCCTAACCTTCTTTCATCTAAATTAGAGACTTGATACAGCCTCAACTTTATCTTTAGTGCTAATCAATTCAGAGTCTGAGAAACTTAGCCATGCACTCCTGGGAGGACTGGGTAACCAGCTGGCTAATCTTTAGGTAGCTGTGTAGTTGATGCTATCTCATCTATTTTCATGTACATTAGCCCAGGCATGGTTTACTTGGAAAATACAGCCACTTATTTGTGCATATGAAGTTCAAAACCAATTCTTTCTTGGATTCCTTTGACTGACAAAGATGAGGCAGATTTCTGATAGGCATTGCACTCATATATCCACATAATGCTGCCAGATTTATAATTTTTGTAGATAAAGAGAGAGCGCTTTGCAGTGTTTTTATTTGGCTATGTGCTATGGACTGTTCCTCTGGCAACAATTCTAGAATGTTTTCACTTTCTCTTGAAGCAAGGATACTAAGCCCTTTGCCTTCATTTTACCATTTATGAATGACTATATGAGGATCTTACATTGTCCTCAATTTTTTTTCCTGACTTTGAAAACCAAAGAACATGACAAGCAGGAAAAGCGCTGGTTGGAGCACATATTTCTTCTGTTTACTGCCAGTCAGCTCTATGGGCTTGTATGACTTTCCCTTCTTATTTTTGTCAAAAGATGTCTGTTGAAGCTTGGGAAAAGAAGTCAATAAGTTAGTCAAATTGCATGTTGGGTGGGAATAATAATTTTGTGTGGCAACATGAACCTGCTACAGAGTGGGTTAGAGGACATCCTGCATATTCACCCAAATCTTTATCATGCTCATGGCTAAAAACTGGCATGCAACCTCCAATATCTTTATTTTTCTCCGTGCGTAAATGCTGACAAATTTGGGATCTACCTTTGGAATGCTATCTTGTAAGATAAGTAGCTTCTCATCTCTTGATAAAGAAAAGTATGTGGTTGGACAACTGCCGACAAAAATGCTGCTGAGCCAGAAAAATCAACAGCTCCTTGTTTAATTTTATTCGCAGTAATTACCGACAGTGCTCCAGCTTTCTATGCATGTAGTTTATTTGTTACTTATTCATTGAAGAGGTGCAGAATGAGTGATGTCAGCAAAAAATTATTTAAAAGCATTGAAGGGGATTAAACCCAGCCTATACACCTGCTTAGTAAACAGTCCGGAAATTGTAACTAGAAGCTGTTATTTATTTATTTCCCCTCCAAACAAATGGTAGTTATTCAGCATTTACAGACAATGAAACTTAAAAAAACATCCTCCCAGAATTTCTCCCCTCTCAACTTTATGACCGCATTAATTAGCAATGTCAGCCTGTTGGCAGTTTAGGAAGGCTGATTGGTTTTTTTACACTATAGGAGAAACCAAAAGAAAGGCAGCTGGGAGAAGCAGAAAATACAATGCTTATAAAATTAAACATAACACTAAGGAGACCAGGCTCATTCATAGATACGTTAGAAAGCTATGGAACCATAGTTATGAAAGGAACATCTCTTTCAGTCCATTTCAAGATTAATTTGATAGGATAGTCCAAAAAAATTCAACTTCTTAATGAAATGTAAATATGTTTTTCTAAAATACATGGAAAAATATCTGAGCAGTAATGCAAGCAGATTGCTTGACATTTTCAGGGTGTCATAGATTGATAAATCAGATTGGATTGATTCAGTATATGTCTATAGTGCACTCTGAAAATGTTGCAATTTCTGCATGCCTTCATCTCAAGAACTTTTTAGGGTAGAGGTGATCTGTTTGGTTTTTTTAAACAAATTGAAAGAGATTTATCATTGGAGTTTTACAATCCTTGACATTCCCAGAATCCTGCAATATTGCACCACTGCAATAAAGTCAGACGGGACAGTGGGATATAGTATAATATCAACTATATTAATCAGCATCAACAACAACATTAAACACAATGTCTTTTAAAAAAAAATCGTGATAGTCATTTTAAACATGTACATAAAACAAGAATGAAAATGTTAGAAAATTTAAAAAAAAACACAAGGGCTTGCTGTTTTACAGTATTAAAAAGTCACTGGATAAGACAGACTGTATAAAAGTTCTGTCAGTTGTAAGCAGGAAGGAGAAACCGAGGTACTGGCCAAAAAGAAAATTCTGACTTTCTGAAATGATTCTTTGGATATAGGGCAGATAACAGTAGTAGGCCAGCCTTCTAAATTCAGGCCAAGTGAGACAGAGAGGTGTTACTTCATCAGATGTGCTGTCAACTACCTCACAGTTCATTCTGTAAATGAGTCAGTAACCTTTGTTTATCCAAACTTAAATATGAGAGTCTTTGGAAAGAGTGCATATATGTTAGATTAACATCTTTTTTCTCTGTTCTCTTTTTACAGAACTTTACTTAAATATAATGTTTTACCTTATATATATCTTTAAATAGATATATAAAATTGTATACATGTCCAGGTTAATTTAGTCTTTTTTTGTATTTAAGTGTTTCTACATTATTATAAAGTATCATATTTGATGTTGTTTCAGTGTCAATGAGGGCATCAAGAAATCATAAGAATATTAGTGATAAAATTAGAAATGTAATTACATGTGAGGAAAACATTCTAAACAGGGTGGGATTCAAATTTTTTAACAACCGGTTCTGTGGGGGTGGCTTATTTGGTGGGCATGGCTTGGTGGTCATGTGACTGGCTGGGCGTGGCCAATTCAACATCACTCACAACGAGGCACGCTTCTCCTTGCCTGGCCTCTCATGACTTTGGGGATGCTGCAACAGTCGTGAGTGTGAAAAACAGTCATAAGTTACTTTTTCAGTGCCATTGTAACTTTGAATGGTCACTCCACACAAGCAAAGTATCAGAAAAGCAGGAAAAAAAACTCCAGAGATGTTACTGAGACAGGAAGTCTAGTCCTGCCAAGAATGTAATAAGAGTTAATGGAGAGGCAGTTTCTGTAAGCAACACCAGAATGTTTCCTTCCTGTCTTCCTTACAGGATTAGGCCAGTAATTTCTTCTAACAACTGGTTCTCTGAACTGCTTAGAATGTTAACAACTGGTTCTAGTGAATAGGTGCGAACCTGTAGAATCCAACCCCTGATTCTGAATCCCCAAAAGCTATATTTAGTATTTGTATCACTGCAATAATAACAATACTTCAATATCCTCACCATTGATGGAATCACCATCACCAATTTTAAAAGGCAGCTTTATTTAAATTTATTTAAGAAGATTTATATAGTGCTATGTTACTTTTAACACTATCAGACATATGTTGACTATACATAATAGTACACCAGAACAGTACATATTTTGATTAATTTTCTTTCTTCATTTAATTCTTTTTTGCATTTATATATAAATTAGAAAAATATTTTTTGTTCTAAACCTGACAAATATATGCAAATATTGGTAAGAAATAATTGTCATATAATTATTTGGAATAAACAAACACAAATATATTATTAAAGAGCTTTACTCAATATGAGTTAAACTTAAAAGAAAAGAAATCCTCAAATTTGCTTGTTTTCAGTTCCTGCATTTAACTAACAAAGCAGTAAGCACTAGGTACAGTTATAGCTAACTGACTTCATGCCTTGATTAATTACATTTTGCTTTGTTAGTTGTTTTTAACAACTAGTAATTTTTAAACATACTTCTAGATTGACAATAAAATAATTATGAATTTGATTGTTTGACCTGATTTATTTGTCTGGACCACCTCCACTTGAACAGAATTGAGGTAAGAAATTTTGACATTAACAATAAAATATATCCTTTTTTTCTCACTTTTCAAGATTATATTTAAGTTAATGATATCATTGTCATATCACACTGTCATGTTCACTCTTTTTGTCCCTCTGCTACTTACTGAACTTATAATAACCCCCCACTATGGGTTACTATTGCCCCAAAGGTTGGCAGTCACAGCTCTATTATATCATAAAATCTGATTGGCCCCAGTTAGGTTGAAGAGTCCTATTAATATGTACTGGTATAATGATGTCAAAAATAGGGTCAGCTATCAAAGGCATTTGAGACCTAGATTAAGGTGGTCACAAACCATGGCCACCAAAAACTAACTGCCATGGTTTCTATTGTTTTCAACAAAATATTTGAAACCCTAATGGAAGATGTAGAGTGAATTACAGTAATTCTAATTCTACAATTATCTTCCAAGGTTTTTTCAACTTCCCTTACCCCAAGGGCCACCACTGATGATGATCAGGGGTGGGATTCAATTTTTTTAACAACCGGTTCTGTGGCCATGGCTTAGTTGGTGGGCATGGTTTGGTGGTCATGTGACTGGGTGGACATGGCTTGGTGGTCATGTTTTTTGCTGGGCATGGCCAACTCAATATCTTTCACATTGAGGCACGCATCTCCTCGCTTGGCCTCTCATGACTGTGGGGATGCTGCAACAGTCATAAGTGTGAAAAATGATCATAAGTCACTTTTTTCAGTGCCTTTGTAACTTTGAATGGTCACTCCACACAAGCAAAGTACCAACAAAGGAAGGGAAAAAAACTCCAGAAATGTTACTGAGACAGGAAGTCTAGTCCTGCCAAGATTGTAATAAGGGTTAACGGAGAGGCAGTTTCTCTAAGCAATACCAGAATGTTTCCTTCCTGCCTTTCTTACAGAATTAGGCCAGTAATTCCTTCTAACAACTGGTTCTCTGAACTGCTTAGAATGTTAACAACCGGTTCTAGCGAATAGGTGCGAATTGGTAGAATCCCACCTCTGATGATGATGATTAGCTATAAGGCTGCAGAGAACTGAAGAGCTGTGAGTGAAACAAAGCATCCATAATCTATAATTGTGATAATAAAGTGTTCTGTCTCACTTTTCTTCTTTCCCCAAAGATGAAAGAATACAAACTCACACAAACACAGGCAGGCAAGCTGGCTCGGACTTCACAGAGTTAATTCTTTGGAACTGATAATATCCTTGGCATTCCAACACCCTCTGTCTGCCAGGTCCGAACTGATAACAAATAAAAATCTACTCAAAAATTTACTCAAAAGAAAATTACAAGGCAGTCCACAAAAATCATTCACGAAGAAAATCTGAAGTAAGATTAAACTTTGTCCCGTACAAAGTTCCAGCTGAAAACACACTCACTTTTATCCCCTGTGGGGTGTGGCTCAATGACTCAGCTCACTCTCTGACCCTCCTACACCTCCTACGTTCCCACTCACGTTTCTACCTACGACGCTACTTAGGATCAAGCCAACACTCTTCCTCTTTACTCCCTGTCAGGGGCTGCTCCAATATGCCTTCCTCCTGATTAATCTCAGGCTGTTCCTCTCAGTTGTCTGATGAAACCTGAGGCATTATCAGGGAGGAAGGCATTGCCAGAGAGGAAGGTCCTGGGGAAGAAGGCATTCCCAGTTCCTCCTCCTCATCTTCCAGGTCTTCTTCTTCTGACAGCATAGGCTCGGGAATCGGGGCCACAACAATAAAGCATGTCAAAAATGCTAACAAAGGCAATATGAAAGCATTTTGAGCAAACCCCATGCACACACAACTTTCAGTCCACACCAATTTTCAGAAAGGAAAAATAAAAGTTTTAAGGAAGGATAAGCATTCAATCACAATTTCCCTCCAAGATCAAACTTGGCCCAAGAAAAACATTTCTGTCTAAACCAAAGCAGCAGAGAGCTGTGCTTCCTCCACCCACTACTCTGTATCACAAGTTCACGTTATTTATTTTGACACATCTCTCTCTCCCTGTCTCTTTCTCCCTCCCTCTCTCTCCCCTAGGAAGTTCCTTTTTCTCCATTTTTTTGAGATATAGTGACTATTTTAGTGACGAAGATAGGACCAGCAGACAAACTTTTATATAATGTACAACTGCATTTCCATTAGCTATATACTTTATGTTAACTTATACTATATCCCTGGAATACTAAGCTTTTAAGCCGCTAAAGATCCTTAACCAATCTTGAACATGTTTATTTAGATGAGATCAGTGGCATATTGTTGCACATAATTAGGTTTAGAATTGTAGTTATTAGACTTCATTTTAATATAGCTTAGAGTTGAGAGGAAACAAAATGAATACAGCATGAGTCATAGATATATGAGGAGGATACTGTGTTTTCTAAATAAGGTGATCAGCAAAAGAACTAAATATGATATCCAAATAAGGTAGCTAAGTAGCTCCACAAATTATTTGTTCTTTGGATTGCAAATAATTATGCAACTTATCTAGTAGTTAAGTTCCATAGATTTCCTTCTTAAGAGATATGAATAAGACTTAAACAAATGCTTTAGTCTGTTGGTATTTTCATACAGGTAAGTTTAAATCATATCTTAGGATAGCCAATATATTCTGGCATCCTATTCTTTATCCCTTGATATGCTGGATAGTATTCTGTGTCATCAAATGACTATCCTGTTTGTTTGTTTTCTTATTTATTTTGTCTGTTGTGTGTCTGTTTTGTAAGGCTTATTTACCAATAAATATCTATTTCCTAAACTTTGCTTAAATTGAACTTATTGGGCTAGTCCATTTTCACAGTTGTTTTTTGATATCAATTTCCCAATCCAAACAATAAACAGGGCTTTGGCAAGAGAGCTTCATAAAATTCAGTATGAAAGTAGGATGCTGATAATGTATAACAATACTTATTATAGGCTCTAGTTTGCTGGAACTTGATTTCATATTCTATTTATTCTGTGCTTCTTGTTGGTTACATTTTTTGAATTGAATTTCTTCAACCTGATTTATTCAATGAATCTACTCTGAATTTAATTTGGTCTAGATCTGATCCATACTGCATGTATATGTGTGTGTGTGCATGTCTGCATGTGTGCATGTATGGAGAGAGAGTGAGAGAGGGGGGAAGTATCTCAGAAAAAAATTATAATAATTAATGTACTTCTAAATAACAAGTAGATGGAAGTTATGGTAAGTAGTAAATAACATGTTAATGATTGCTCTGCAGTGGTGTAAACATAATCTCATAATTTAAAAAAACTTAAAATTAATTCCAACGTAAGAAAATTTTCAATACATGCCAATAAATTTTACAAAGTGGAATAAACAGATCAAATAGGTTTTTTTAAAAAAAGTTTGGCCAACCACTTGATTTTACAGCCCACTCCTAAAACTGTTTTTGTAGGTACTACTCCAGTGTTTTTCCCTTAGACGGCAAAATGATAAATGCTTAAAAAGGGAGGTACTGTGATAGGTTCACACTCACATTTACCAGTGTTTTTGCTCAGATTTCTTCAAATTAATATTTGATTAATAATATAATATGTATAACTTTAAAAAACAATTGCTAGGATTAAAGAATGGTGCTGGAATTGAGTATGTCTAGTTTAATGAAAAGAAGGACTAACGGTGACATGATAGCAGCATGCTGATATCTCAGGAGTTGCCACAAAGAATTCGAGATCTCCAAAGCATCTGAAGGCAGGACATGAAGCAATGTATGGAAACTAATCAAGGAGAGAAGTAACTTAGAATTAAAGACAGGTTTTCCTGACAGAACAATTAATCAATGGAACAACTTGCCTCCAGAACTTGTGAATGCTTCAATACTGGAAGTTTTTAAGAAGAAATTGGATAACCATTTTCTGAAATGGTATGGGGTTGGACAACCAACATCCCTTCCAACTCTGTTAATCTATTCTATCCTATCCTATCCTATCCTATTCTATGATAAGATATTCAGTGAAGATGAGAACTTGATATTGATTTAGAAGTATTTTTCAAACTTGGCAATTTTAAGATATGTGGTCTTTAACTTGCAGAATTATCCAGCCAGGATAAAGTCCACATTTTAAAGTTTCCAAGTTCAAAAACATTGATTTAGATAGTCAGAGAAAAGGAATTATATTCCAGAAATGCAACAATGGATATAACTGATTAGGAAAACTACATGGGGACTTAAATATATATTCTATCTGCCTTTTACTTTTCATTGTCATTTCATTTTTTTTTTAAGTGTTTTCTATAGTATTTTTCTACAGTTGGTCTTACTTATATACCCAGCACATTACCATCTCTTTATTTCAACAAATTTGCATTTGAAAAATGTGTCCAATAATTTCATAATCATATTAAAATAAATGTGCATTGAACCTTCCATAAAAAATTAACGGAGGCAAATATGTGAAAAAATTTGTTTTAATATATTCTGAAATATTGCTGAATATATATTGCTGAAAATTGTCATCTCTATAGAAATCATCAATAATTCAAACCCTACTTTGAATGCAAAAAATAATCTAGTCAAAAGACAAAAGAGAACATTTCTCAACCTAGTTTGCCTAAGGAAAATAAGTTCACATATAATTAGAGAACATAATTGTTCCAGTAGGAGATCATTATTGTTCTGCTGCTGAACAAGTTGCTTGTTTCTATGATTACTCTAACTATACAACTGACAGATCACCTTAAATGTCCAATATTGAGAAAAGCCTCTTGCAAAATAAAAGGGGGGAAATCAACCCAACTTATAGAAAAATAAGTAAAAATAGAAATATTAATTACTAAATGCACAATTCTGTCTTGTGCCCAGTACACCCAACTGTCTACTGTTTCTGACTTGTGCAATTTTAATTGCATCCTGGTGAACCTAGGAAAGGGAGAAATGGGAAGGAAACATAACTTTTAACAGACTACTTAGTTGTTGCCCCTACACTTATTGTTTTTGAACTACAAACTAAACAGAAATCTCCACAGGCTAAAATTCTTTACATTGCATATAAAATTGTTTCCTCCTGATTTTTATCAACAAAGGTCTCACAAGGAAATGTCAGATGGTTTATGTCAATTTTCTAGAGTTATTGTTTCTGAATTCCTGTCCCCCTACCTTTCCTCACCCTTTTTTTAATACAAAAATGCATGTTAATGCAAATGGTGCTAATCGTAAGCAGAAGACTCCAATTTGGGGTTCAAACATGACTGCAATTCGGTACAGCACAAGACTTTGAGAAAAGCCAACTGTGCTGATCTAAATAGCTTTGTACACATTTAGGTTGGGAATCAGTCCCCATTTTTCTGAACAATTTAAAGCTAGATGCATTTTCAGTCATTCCATGTTCGTAACTTATGTACAAAGGCTCAATAAACAGATTAGATAATTGTTTTTATCATAAACATCTTTCTCATACACACAGAAATATCATTCATATACTTGTATACTCACACAGATTTCATGGATACATGCATAGAGGATCAGCTTAATGACGTGAGGCTCTACAGCACAAAAATATGATAGCAGCTATCACATATGTAATAAGTTAATACTGTCTCAATAAGATAACTGATAATAGAAAAACCTGTCATGAAATCAGAACATTTACAAAAGTTTTCTGAATCAGGTGGTACACACTATGCTGCTGCATAGAAAATATTTTTTTCTAAATCCTACACAATGGACTTTCTTCTTTTATGATAACAGAATTGATCAAAGTGGAGGTGGGAGAATAACATTCTTTATTCTTTTTTAAATACAGCTGCTTCTTCTCTATAGCTTGGTGTTGGCTACTATTTTGGAGGGGGAGCATGATGGGGAGGGACTCTGTCAAACCAGCCAATATTTCAAAGACAATGAGATATTGACGGAGAGACTAAAAAATATTGAGTAAGATCACTAAGGACCATCAAAATGAAATAAGATTTCATTAGATTTCAGCCACTTTGGTTTTTTTTTTAAATCTACTATTCCTTTTTGTAAGTTTTAGGGTGGGAGAACAGACTTCAATAATTTTCAAATGGCCTCAGAGCTAGTAAATTGCTGTCCAAATAGGATTTGCAAAAGAAAATAAGAAAACATTCAGAATATTTGTAAAAGAAAGAAAATTCCCTTGGAAGATGCTTCTTTGTCTTTAAAGCTTTGAGGAACTTCTGGGATTAGCACCTATTTTTTAATATACCAAACTAATTCAATTAAAAAGTGCATTAATCATATTTTGTGCATTGAAAGATTTCATACATTTATTTAATTCACATTAGTTAAGTGTTTGAATACAACTTGTGAATTGTATTCCTTTTCATTTATTTTCCATTTGTACTGCAACTTTAGATGAAATAATATTTTAGAAATTAAAAGTGTAAATGGATTATCTTGTTTTATTTAATAAGCCTCTAAATCCTATGAATATTTCTAAATAAATATTCATAGGATTGCATTTACCATAAAATTGTTATTGAATTAATATAATGCATTTTTATTATTTCTAAAATGTAGTTAAAATTGTAGATAGTTATCTGTTGCCTTTGCCAAGAATTTTTTCTGCCTTCATATAAATTGTTATTTAGGCTTGTCGGAATCCTAAGCAGATAAGAATTTGGTTCCTGTGTATAAACAGAAAGTTTGGCTTCAAAAGTCTACTAAGTTTGAGAAAAGAAAAATTAAATATTTTTTTCATGACATCCTGTATAGTTTACAATGAGGTAATTGTATTGCTGACTACTCTGATATGTGTCAAGCATTAATTCATCAGTGGAACAGAAATTGGTAAATCAGCTTGTTTTCCAAATCTGATGTTATTGGCTGAGAGAGAATGCCTGGCCCAAAGTCACCCAGCCGGCTTTCATGTCTAAGCTGGATTAGAACTCAAGTCTCCTGCTTTCTAGCTTGATGTTTTAAACATTACCAAACTTGTTCTCTTTTGTAATGTCATGTCATATCATATTATGATATGTCATGACATGTTCTTAGATGGAACAGAATGAACAAGAAAATAGTTGCTTTCCAACAAATGCTTATAAACGGACTGGTGGGAAAAATAACTTATTGTAGTTTAAAGAAGAATATTTGCTAAATTACATTTGAAAATTTCTATCATGGACGTTCACAAGGTAAATTTAATGTAGAGAGCTTCTATATCCTAAATTAATATTTGTTAACATTATATTACTAAATATTAATAACAGATTAACACTGTCTGTTTGTATTATGAATAAGATTTGTTAAATAAACATAAAATATTTATTCTCTATTTGTGACTGGAATATCTATTTTGCTTTTTTTGGTCAATTCTAATTTTAAGAATATATTTCTTAAAACATTATTGATTGATTGTTTGATTGATTGATCACCCATCTTACCAGAAGATAACCAACTGCATCAACATTGGACTAGAATACAGCAGAAAGCTATTGTTTGCTTATGCTTGCTTAATGTTCATAAAACTTTACATAAACACGAAGCATTGTTAATGCACAGACATAACAATGATTATAAGTCCATATGTACTCTCATGTGATAGTTTGATTTTTTTAATAAATGAAGAATAATAATGATTGTTTAACCATTTTTTTTCTTCAACACTGCATTTTTTATAGTACACCCTCATCCTACATTGTAAACTTTAAGTTGGACCAAATAATTTTCTCGTCATGAGCTTATTTCTATTTTCTAAAAAACTGAATTAAGTATTAAATTTCAATTCAAATCCATACACATCAACAATTCTGTATAATAGGATTTATTTCCAGATTAAAATATGCAGAATTGTAGTATAAATGATATGCAGAAATTGGCCTAATTTCATGATATATGGTATAGGCAACTGCAAATAATAAATAGTAGTAACTATAACATAATCACAGTTTCATGTCTTTCTTTGTGAAAGTAAAGTGAAAATAAAACATGAAGTTCCATAACTAGATGTACAAAAATATGCCATTTTCAAGAAAGCACTTTTTTCAGTCTGTAATTATGAATTGCATTCTTGAAGATTTAATATACAGATTGAGAGAAACTTATTCCTTCTTGAAAATGTCTACAATTTAATCAATCTAATTCTTATCTTCTCCTCAGAATTTTTTTTAATTAACAAGCCGAAATCTTTAAAAACAGTAATAGTAAACAATATTCTAGAATTGCCTTGAGGCTGTTATCAGACTTTAATAAAAGAGGATCTTGATCACACAATACAATCAATAATACACTCACAGTAAAATCAATTTTTAATGAATAAATTGCACAAGAATAACAAGTTGGCTTATGAACTACTCTTATCAGAATAAATTTTTGGCTCTGGATCTAATTATACTATTTGAATTTAAATTTAAGAAATTTCACACTTGTTTAGCTTGGCTTTTTGATCCCAGTTCGATACTACATAATTCTTTGAAAGCAATAACACTCACAAAGAAGTTTGCTTTTAAAGAATTCAGCTCTAATGAAGAAGATTGTTATTATTTTTTTGGAGAATTCATTTTCAGCTTATCCATGTTGCTGCTCAGACTTTGTGACCAATTCATTTCTGGTCTTCAAGAAACATATTTTTTGCAAGGACAGGAAACAGGAAAAAAAATCAAAGAAGTTTGAGGATAGAAGTTCTACATATTAATAAGGGATTAATGTAAGAATCTGAGTAAGTCTATCAATTCAACATAGAAACAAGGTTCAACCTCTGAAACCAAGTAAACAAAACATAGCCAGAATATGAGGGCAAGTCTAGACTTACACAACAAAACGATTTAGAAGTAGACTAAATTAAAGATATTCCATGCCAAGCAACCGAAACTATAATACTATATTCTTTCCAATATTTAAGGTAATTTATGAAGATGTGATTTAAAAGGCTGTAGAATGTTGGTGGACTTTTCAAATACCATCTCATCTGCTAATGCATTCTAGAAATATAATTAACTTTTAGCATCTTGCAGCTGATAAATGTTAATCTGATCTTTTATTCAAGACTATTTCTTCATATCTATCTATCAATTACTAATTTATACTATTAATTAAAATTGAACAATATTTCTAAGCTATCTATTCAGCCAATTTATATAGCCAACTATCTCAAACATGGGACTTTGGATAGTTTACAAGGAATAAGTAACAGGTAAAAAAGTAATAACAATGAATAACAAATATAGCAGATGTAATAAAACTAACTATAGGACAATCAATATAATTACACTAGAGGCTCAAATAGACCTGCAGGAGCTTAGCTTGGAAAAAAACCTTTGTAAGAACTTCAGGATCTTACAAAAATACACTCTCATATCAATGTCAATAGGACTCTGAGAAGGTCAAAATAGGACTTTAAATCATTATCAGTCTTTCACTACATGGAAGATTCAGAGAGATGCTTTGTTTGAAGCAATGCAAATTCAGATGGAAACTTTGCTAAATCCCATTCCTGGTCATAAAATAATATAAGATTAAATAAGGTGGCACATTTTAATAATAATTTGTCTCTGTGGCAAATATGTCAAAATAGCTGCACAATATAAAATTGTACCATTTGAATATTGTATCATAATGTTACAAAATACCTTTTTGCCATTCCTGACCTTCTTTTCTCATAATTTGATAGGTGTCCTGGATAAGTATTTCTATGACCTGATATTTGTAATTGAACTATCCTTGAAAGGCAAGGTGCTTCATTGAGGATTAATTTTAAAAACAGCAATAAGCTGTTTTGCTTATTTTTTGTTTTATTTTATTTTGTTTATTTTAATTATACTTTTATTTTGTTTTACCAGAGGATTTCCTTGCCTTCAGAAGTTGTGGCTGTCCCATCACTGGAGGTATTCAAGAAGAGACTGGACAGCTTCTTGTCAGAAATGGTATAGAGTCTCCTGCTTGTGCAAGGAGTTAGACTAGATGATCTCCAAGGTCCCTTCCAACTCTGTTATCCTATGTTCAAATTTTTTAAAAATCCTTATATTTTACTCAGAACATACTAGACTTTCTTCAATATTTTACAATTCTTAACATCTCGCTTTATTTGGCTCCTTAGCCAGAACTTCCTTGAAATGGGATACAATATTTCATGTTCCTAGACTGTTTTGGTAATGAGCTTTTAAACAAAACCACTGAAAAATTCACCTCTTACCCCTGACATTCATCTGGCATACTTTTAAAGGTACATTGTTCAGCATTCTGTAAGATCAAGCAAATTAGAAACCATACATTTGATTGTTGCGCTCATGGGGCAGTATCATTAAAATACATTTTGAATTGGTGAATCATTAAAGCAAGTAATGCTACCAGTTAGAAGAATGAAGTATTCTGTTCAAGATAAATAAATAAAAGTAACACTATGTGGACCACAGGATTCCACCTGAGTTTAGTTACAATTTAGTTACAACTTTGCATCAACCAAAGCACAAGGCATTTAATGTAAGATATATCAACACCATTCAGTTGTGAATAAATATCAGGTCTATTGTGAAAGACTTGTGGAAAAAAGCGAATTTTACGTAATATTGATCCATAGCTACCAAAATAGGGCAAGTTATTCTATCTGAAAATTCATTCTGCAGCTGATGTGCCCATGCTTATCTGACTGGGTAGGTGTCTATTTCTATGTAGCAAAGACACTTGATATATGGAAAGTAGTTCAACTTCCAAAGATACAAGCATATGTAATACTAAGAGTAAATAGACAGATAAATATAAGCTACCAGCATCTCTGACAAGTGTAAACAGAACAGAGTCACCTAATGACTTTCAGTGCACTCAATTTCAGGAATTCTTGTAATGGAAATATTTTTAGCCTAACAATAATGAAATCTGATTTCTTAGGGTATGAAATAAATTTGCAGTGATTCTATTTTACACCCCTTGTATTTCTAGTTTTAGGAAAGCACTGCTGTTGGAAATAATGTGTCTTTTTAATCATAAGGAATGGACTTAACTCAAGAAAGTATTTACCTTTCTTAACATTACAAATTGGATGAAGGTGAGGCTGAAAAGTGCTTAGGATTACTTAATAAGAAAACAATCTTAGGACATTTCCAATCAGCTCAGAGCAAATTGCAAACTGCAAAATGTTTATATTTAAGCTACTGATTCCTCCAGCTCTGTCAAATAGGAAAGCAAAGTTAGTATCTAGTCAAATTACACCATGATCCCCATTTTCAGATATTTGGTCATTTGTTTTCTTGATGATCTTGATGATACAACAGCATGCAATCAGCTGCTGAAGGGAAGTGACTTTAGCAGGAGGAATAGAGGAGAAGCAAGAGAAGTCAAGAGAGGCGCCTAGAATGGAGTGGTTGCAAATTAAGATCTAACTGTGTCCAAGGCATAGGACATCTCCAAAGCAAGTTCTTTGATTCCTATGGGATGTAAGTTAATCCATCCTGCAGCCCAACATTTGCTCATTGCTCATTGAGGGCAGAACTGTCAATTGTGCTGTCAAGCGTGGAAATCAGGAAGCGGTTCAAATGTATATCAGGGTGTGCAAGCGTTAAGCTCTTTAATCTAAACTACTAATGCTCAAAGCAAATTGGTCACAGATAAGAGTCAATGGAATTTAAAGTAGACTGGACTGGACTTAAATCTCTTGTGAGCGTGAAAGTACTCTATTGGGCTTAGCCTGATCATCTCCAAAACAAACAAAGGCAGAAATGCCATACATGGAAGGAAACACAAATTATTTCCCCCCTCACTCTCTCTTTTTCAAATTCTCATAATGCTCCTAGTATGATGCAATATTACAGTATATCTCCTTTCTTGACAAAATGAGAACTTCTACTGATGAAGAAGAGCTAAAATAGTAAACAAAAAGTGTCACTTCAGGGAAATAGTACCAAAAAGAGCTTTTATTAATTTACTACTTCCTGTGCTTAAAACTCAGCAATTTTTGAAATTGTACCGTGCTATAATACAGAATATCTTCTGGACCAAAAAGTCAAAATGGTCATCTACCATTTTGGCTCTTTACTCTATAAAAGTTTTTGCTTGATGAGTATCAAATCAATCC
This sequence comes from Pseudonaja textilis, assembly GCF_049901715.1. Classification (NCBI taxonomy): domain Eukaryota; kingdom Metazoa; phylum Chordata; class Lepidosauria; order Squamata; family Elapidae; genus Pseudonaja; species Pseudonaja textilis. Next base: position 39,875,334 of record NC_142008.1, on the reverse strand, counting down.
AAATCATATCTTTATTACAGTCATAGAAAAATGGAGTACAGACATTACTATATATTTGAATAAAAAAATATACAAAAAAGTTTGAAAGCTAGAACAGGGTGACAAATTCACAGCCCATGGACCAGATGCGTCGTGTGCTGGCCACGCCCACTCCGGTTTAGCAAAAGGGGCAAATCATGATATATTATGTGATGACAATGTGATGCAGAGAGTTTGACACCCCTAAACTAGAAGATCAAAAACATAGATGAATTAAAAACAAAATGTATATTTAAATCTAAAAGACTGGAAAGGAGTATTACATGGTTGTATGGGAGCATAATCTGTAAATTTACAGAGCACTCTAATATGGCAATCTATTTTCTCTTTGAGTTTTGTTTATATATAGCACATCTGACAAACTTTGAGTGCTTCTGGATGAGTAGGTATTTGTTGAAAGAAATGCATCATATATAAACCATTTGTACCTGTGTCTTTCATATTTTTTAAAAGGCATTATTAACAACATTTTGTAATTTTAATTAAAAAATAAAATAAATCAACCAACTAACTATAAGGAACAGATTGATTCATTTTAGTTATATATAAGTGAAATAAGTTATATATAACATATATAATTATTTGTTTAATTTATATTATTGAGTTATATATAACTAAAATAGCATTTTAGTTATAACTAAAAACCAGCACAGGTTTGTTAAAAAACACACAATGACTTAAATATGATTTAAATCTAGTGGACAATACTTAAATATGAGCCAGCAGTGTGCAGCAGCAGCCCCGCCCCCCCCAAAAAACTAATACAATTCTTGGTTGTATAAACAGAGACCTAGAATCAAAATCACATGAAGTATTAATACACATTATAAAGCCTTAGTAAGGCCACATGTGGAACACTTCATTCAATTTTGTTCACCACATTTCAAAAAAGATGTTGAGATTGGAAAAAGGGCAAAGAAGAACAACTAAGATTATTAAAAGCCTGGAGATTAAAATATATGAAGAAAAGTTTCAGGATTTGGGTTTGGCTAATCTAGAGAAAATAAGGACTAAGGCAGACATGATAGCAGTGTTCTAGTATTTGAGAGGCTGCCAGGAAGAGGAGGGGATTAATTTATTTTCCAAAGCACCGGAGGGCAGGACAAGAAACAATGGATGGAAACTAATCAAGGAGAGAAGCAATCTGGAATTAAGGAAAAACTTCCAAACAGTGAGGACAATTAACCAGTGGAACAGCTTGTCATCAGAAGTTGTGGTTGCTTCATCATTGAAGGATTTTAAGAAAAGACTGGACAATCACTTATCTGAAATGGTATAGGGTCCCCTGCTTGTGTACGGTTGGACTAGAAGACCTCCAAGTTCCCTTCCAGCTCTATTCTGATTGATTCATATGACATAACTTTCTAGCCCAAGAATAAGGAATACATTTTAAGTGTAGAAAACTGGGGGGGGGAGGGGGGATGGTGATTAAAAACTAATGCATTGTAAGGACAAATAAGCAGTGTACCCACCATGCAAGTGTTGTGTTAATGTACTCCTATTCAGCAAGAAGGTTTGAAATTATTTTTAAAAAGCTAGAATAATATAAAACTAAGTATAAGCCTTCCTTATTATGAAAATATTATTTCAGGAACTTAGGCTCAGCTTATTGAAAGGAAAGAATTAGAACTGTGTTTCTTGAAACACATTAGATTGAGATCAGCAATTCAGATACATAGTATTTCCAAACTTTAGAAACTGTTTAGCCATTCTTTATGTGTTCCTATGTAAAATAAACATGAAACTTGATTTTGTTTCTATTCTATATGTTTATAACTCATATCTGTACATTATAAATTGTCAACTTTTGAAAATGATTTTTGCAAGTATAAGATGCTCAATGTTGAGAAGTTTCCTAATACTAGAATATATAAACAACCCTCACAAATAATGGATAAATGAATAAATCAAATTTGATTGCTACCCATTTTTCATTTTTACTTCTTTTCCCCCCATTTCTTTCAATGCTTTACAAACAAAAATTGCATTTTGAATGCATCTGTATAGCTTTATAAATGTATAGTTTTGCAAACAATAGCCCCAAGTATACTACTTGTTTATATTTAGTTTCACCTTTTGGTGCATATTTTCTGCTGATGCACCTACTTTTATATTTCTTTTATTTGTTAGAATGCTACATCACAAGTTTTGAAGATCTGGGAATTCAATACACAACTAAGAATAATAAGGTTTCAATTTCTATATTATTCTAATTCAGAAAGAATTGAATCGGTTTCTCTGAACATGTAAACTGAAGAAATGCAAACATCTCTAAATTCAATGCTATTATGCAGACCCAAGCTGGTTATTGTGGTATTTCATTATTAACAATATCAATCTTGTGGAGACTTCTTTTCAGTAAAGTCATCTTGCTATAAAAAGATTGCCTCCAAAATCAACTGCTTGTCTTTGCCAATGAAAATCAATAAATATTTTTTCTAGTGATTGACAGTTTTGTATATACAACTGGCTATTGTTCCTTTTAATAAAAGGTCCCGGTAAGATCTATGTAGAATCAACAACTGTTTTTCAGAATGGTCCTGAAGTTTATAAAAAGTAAACTTAATAATTGATGAAAAATATTTTTTAGAAAAAGAAAATTTTGAGTTTGGGGGCTTATTCCACATTGCATCTCCTGATGGACAGCCAAACAAATATAGAAAAAATTTTGTTCCATGCATATATAAAGTTACATATTTAAATTTTATTTTTTAAAAAACCAGCATGTTCTTTATGAATCACAACATTGATTTAGATGGGAAGCAATAACAAAATTGTATTCTTATTTTGTGGAAAGCCATCTTTTTTAAAAAAAAAAATCAGACTAGAAAAGCAGGTAAAGATCAACATTTATGGCAGCTTCTAGTACAGGATATATCATATAGTGAAGAAAGTGGGGAGTCAAGTTAATATTCTAGAATAAGGCAATGGCGTCCCTGGAATCAAACTGAACTGACATTACAGCATCTTTTCTTCTCAGGCAGACAAAGTATCTTCAGTTACTGAGCTGTTCTGAGACAAATGTTCACATCATGTATCTCAAGAGTATAAGCTTTTCCCATTTGCTTTTTTCTCCAATAACTTTTGTCCAGGATAATTTTACTAGCTGACACCATGGATGAAATAAATTAACAAAGCAGAGGAGGAGGCATAAAGAAAAAAAAATATGCTACTGAGCTTTTAAAATCGGGGATGTAAAGATTTATTGGGAGGTCTGAAGGGACACTACTCAGAACTTGACAGTGTGACTTACAACATGTAGGGAGGAAAAAGAAAAAGGGGGGGTGTAGAAAGAAGCTAAAAAGCCCTTTACTCTTGTCTCTAAAATGCTCTTGGACTCATGCCAAATGTTAGTCTAGAGAACAACGTTGACATTTAGCCTTTCTAATCAGTGTTGTCTGTCACCCAGGGCAGAGATTCTTCGTACATGACGAAGTTCTCCAGCAACTGGTGGCATTATCTTTCTCTTCCTTTTTTCCCCCTTTCCTTCTTCACTACCATAAACTACCAATGCTCATTTGTTCAGACTCTATGAATGCCACTTCCATAGAATTAGTAGACTGGTAGCTATTTTTTCAAGAGATATATAGGTCAAGATTACTTGCTGCAAAGTTTCCAGATGACTTTTGCCTAGAAATGATTCCTGCCTAAAGGAAGGAAGATTACCCTATTAGCATTTGTATTTGTAAAATTGTGAATCCAGTATTAGAAAACTGGAACTAATCACTGGTTTTCTTATAAAGGAAAAAAGATTAGAAACTCAAAATAGTTTCTCTTTCATGGGTTAGTCTCATGAATGTTAGAAGTCTGCATTGAATAATGAGAATATAACATTTCTGAAACACTCTTTAAATCCAGTATATTTCACAGCATTAAATTAAATTAGTTTTCAGTTGTCATAGACAACTGAAGAAGAAAGTATGATCCATGAACCCCATTCCTGAAAAATAGTCCACAACAAGAATGCTTCTGTGCAGAGCTGCCAGTAATTAGACATAGCCTTCAACCCTTTCTACAGTTCTCTCTCTACATTCCACCATAGGTTTTTTCTCTTTTATCCAATATCTCAAGAATTCCATTCTCTGTTTTATGAATTTCTTCCTCTCCAACTCTCTCCCATTTTTAGGGATGAGAAACACACCAAAACCAAGCTATTATACATGACTGTCACCATGCATTGATTACCATTGTGGATCATTACATGCTGAAAACACAAAAGTATATGTGAACACTTTAAACTGCCCAAAATTTCATACTGCCTATATTATTTTAAAAAAAGTATAATAAAAGAATCCAGATCGCTCAAGTAAATATGCCTAGGCCCACTGCTTTTAATTACTGCCCTTTTACATTAACAAAAATTCTATGATTATTTCCTGTTCTGGCAACCATTCCAAAGGCAGCATGATTGCTTAATCTGCTATTTTCACATATGCTTAAATAGTACAGTGAACTATTTTATATGGACAAAGAAATAGATTCATAGATCTGGAACATACCATCTGGATGTAAATTCCCCTGAACTTGCTTCCAAGAAAGAAGATTTGCATGATTTGCAATTAAAAATTTATCCACCCTTATTTGGCATAATTGGAAAATTATAGTTCCTTTTGGTCTCTGCATTTTCAGAGTAATGCTTGATTAATCATTGCATTATGAACATATTTTGTTTTCATATTTAGCTTGACAAGTTCTCCTTTCAAGTATACCATATCTGTAACAAAATTGAAATGCATGACTGAAAACTAATTTTAATCATAGATTACCAATCTTTCTTTAAATATCTTTAAATTTTATTTAAATTAAATTTAAATATCACACCTACACAAATATACAGAGATACAACTAACTTATACATGATTAATTATATGATAGATTGTCAAATTGGGACAGTTTTGCCCACCCAAATTGAGGAATTTTTACTCCCACATACAATGATCCAATGGAAAGAGGAGTCACACCTATCCCAAAATGCAGGGCTGTCTAGGACAGACAACCAATCTTCTTTTAACTAGGGCAGGAAGATGTGGAAATCCTGCACAAGAGGAACAGTCATCTCCTGTGGGTAGGGAGTGGCTGTCTGGCTTTCACTCACACACAGCTGGCACTGGCACCTTCCAGATGGACCTGTTTCCAGTTTTCTTAGCCAAAGTGAGAGTAGCTGTGGGCGTTCTAGGGCCTTTCGGGATGGGTGGAAAAGAGGAGCAATATACAAGTGAACACAGGGCAAAAGACTTCCTGTTTCCATGTTGTATTATTTTTTCTTTAATTTGACTTTCATAAACTTTCCCCATGAAATACTGCTGTGCCTGGTATCAGGAAATCACACAGACTTTGCTGGCACATGTGGATAACCATATGAATTAATCTGCATGTAAATATGGGTTCTGCATGAAACCTAGAAGACCAGACAAGCCAGTTGTTTCAGTAAATATCACTGGATTTTATGCAACAAAATATTGGGACCAAACCTTGATTAGCACAAATTGATCACCAAAACTTCTGAAATCAATAAACCTGAGTTCCTTGAATTAGCCTCCCAAAGACCTATTCTAGACACTATAATTACTTTTCATATAAAATCCTGATGGGCATTTTCCATATCCCATTGATATTTTCTTTCTCCTAGAAATGTGATAATTTTTTGAAGTTAATTTTATTACTAGCAACATTTTAAAATCATAAATAGGTCAAAATATCATCCATTAACTCTTGCTTTTTTTCAGATGATGTTCCAAAAGGAAATAAGTCTCATAAATACTGCTTGTTCCAACTTTTCATATATTAATGCTCAAAACTAATTAATCAATGATGACATTCAAGGAGTTAAAGAGAACTAGCTTTTGTCTAATTGACTATCTTTCCTGACTTATCTCTGAGCCCCAGTTCAGAGATAAAAAATCCCCCATTTTTATCCTTATCCTTGTAAATGTCTATAAATTGTCCACAATATTCCATTCTCATCAATATTCTATTTTCATTTTTACTATTAAGTTCAGTTTTTAGTCACAGTATCTAACTTCATGCTTTAATCATGATAAATGTGGAAGAGGGGAAGAATTTGTGATTTATCAAAAATTACTCAATACATATTCCATGACTCTTTAACATTAGTTATTGACTACAGTTATTAGAAGTAATTTTGCAAGATTTTCATGGTACAAGTCAACAACTCCTTACCCTCATCCTAAGGAGGTCCATCTACGAGGACCAACAAGAAGGGCCTTTTCCGTGATGGTTTCTTTACTGTGAAACATCATATCTGCAGAGATAAGACTGCCCCCACTTCTGATTACCTTTCACAAGGCCCTGAAGAAGTGGTTCTGCCAATAGTCTGGGACTCAGAGTGATATAGAGTGGCTTGTCAGATTGGTATTGCCAGGAATGTATGTGAGTGTGTTGAGGGAGGTGGGTTATAGGGTTTTGTATTGAGGTTTTATCATAGAAAGCTGCCCGGGATTACTGAGGGTGAGTTAGTCAGTCAGTCATATAAATAAAATAAATTATCAAATTCAGATATATTGTAAATAACAGGATTAGAAACATTACTTCTTTACTATAAAATTTTCTACCAGAGAATCTGTATGATATTTGGCAAAGAATAAAATAAAACAATAAAAAAGTGAGAGTGCTTCTCCTCTATTTGCATACATAAATCAAATTAGATCGATATTTATCTTTTTTTCCAACTATGTTCTTTTACTACACTTGATTACCACAGGCTAGATTCAGGGACACATTACAGGCATCCCAGTTTTCCAAAGCAAACTTTTGAGAAAGTAGAACGATCCAAGTTGCATCTTGCCTTCCTTCCTCTTTCTGCAGTGGAGCAATTCCATTGCATTCCATTTTTAGTTCCACTTGCTGTCTTTATCCTAATGATCTGAGCTTAAAGAAGAACACTGAATGGCCTAAAATGTATATAAAGGAAAGCAACACATTCTGGAAAGTGGGCATTTTTTCTTGAATTGAGCAAGGTCATCCCAGAAGATGTTCTATGGTACTGAGTAAAATAAAAATCTCTTAAAAATTTTGTTTTATCCTAACAATCAGTTTGACTGCTAATTATTCTTAATTCAGCTAGCAAATAATGAACTTTTCTAAAAGGAAATTCACTTGTCCATTTCTCATGGGTTCTGAATGTTACTCTAGACAGAACATGCATAATTTCTTATGCAGATACAATTTCTAAGTCAGCCTTTAAGTCCTATTTTTAGACCATGGCAGTATATACATTGTAGTCACCCATTTTGCTTTCTTAGTGTGCTTTAGCACCCATGCCAAATTCAAGGCACTTTGCCTAACTTCTAGTCTCAGGAAGCTATATTCTTAAAGGTACTCAGAAATTATGGTACATTTCATACCCTGAAAATATAAATTTGAACTTGCATTCAATACTTCTTTTGTTATGTCTACTTATATATTTCTTTCAGTTTACAGATTTCCTTTGGCCTTGTGCAGATATGTGCATGCTTCTACAGTCCAAGATGGGAAATGAATGTGGAACGGCACATCTCATCAAGAAGCTTCTTCAGTTCTTGAATGAGAACTGGATGACAAATGAAAATATTTTCAAAGAAAAACCAAAAAGTCCAGTTGCCCTTTGGAAAAGAACCTTTGGGACAATCATGACTTAGATGATTGAAAGCCTCCATAAACACACGTGTACTTAACTTCATTTCTTTGCACTCCCAATGATCATCATTCCATCCCACAAGTATTTCAAAAAGAGATTTGACAGCCATTTGTAGAACAGAGAACACTGAACTAAAAAACCTCTAATATCCCTTCCAATCTTATTATTCTATGTTCTAAGGCAATATGGCAACTCTGAAATTAAAACCCGAATGAAAATAGACACTTGATTAATGCAAAATACATGGTTTATTAAAAAAAATAAAGAAAGTTCAGCAATTACAAAGAAGCTCTATCATGAACTATTTAAAATAATTAAAATACTATAAAACAGGTAATATCTAAGAAGCTTATATGACATAAATATCAGGTGAGATATTTAGATTAGATTTATATCCTGCTTTTACTCTAGAGCCTGGTAATTGACCTGAGAGAGAAAATGAAGAGATCAAAATTCCCAGTGAGTTTACATGGCTGAAGATGGCTCTGATCATAGTCAATACCATAAACACTAAACTATATGGTTCCCATTGAGTCAAATAGTTAATGCAATATTTAATTAATTTTGTATTTCATAATAAGAAAGAACCTGAATATTTTATATATTTTCCTTCCTGAAGTAATATAAAACATCTGTAAGATTCATAACATAATTAATATTTTGTCTCTCCAATAAGACAGAGTTAGAGCAATATTAATTTTTAGAATTCTACAGGCAAAATGCAGTAAGAGCATAAAATTAAGATAGTGTGTTCATTATTAAGATGTGCCTAATAGGGTGGTTACAAGGCATAGGGTTAGGGTTCTAAAGGGCATTTCTGTGTTTGGCTTTTTAACTTCATGGGACTTCTACAGATAACTATATATAGGTTACAGCTTTAAAAGAAACACTTGTTGAAAGAATCAATTGCAAAAGATAGTAACTGCTGAAACAGTCAACAATGTTAGCAATATTGCAAAATATTTGAAAATATGAATGGCATCAAATATGAGGCTTTGAATGGCATCAAATAGAGGCTTTGTAAGCCTAATTTTCCAAAATAATCACATAAAAATACAACAGTAATTGTTTCGTGGAATTTAAGTAAGGGTAAAGGTGCATGATTCCTGAAGCAGCTTTAAGAACTGTGTGATACACACACACACACACACACACACACAAACACATACACACACTGTATGGTATACATGTACATTACATGCATCAAAAGCTTTCTTATATGTGCTTCTATCACTTATTCTTATAGGGATAGCAGTGGCATTTAAGGTAAATCATATAAAAGAATAATTATCTGCTACCAGTGAGTTAACTAAACAAAGAAACTTTGTTGGGAAAGCTCAGCTGAGGAAAAGGAAGAAAAAAGTGGCAAAGAAGAAAGTCAAAGATGGGAGGAAGACTGTTCATGGATTGTTGTTTCAGTGCTGCCAGCTGCTGCCAACTATCCACTGAGTAAGATTGAAGCATTGCTTGCTGCTGATCTAATTGAGACAACTTCAAGGACATATTAGGAATCCAGTTCCCCAAAAAGAAAGCTCACTAGACTCACTAGGAACAGGGCTTAGGCAGGAATTTTAAAATTGTTTGTTGTTAATCAGAGAAACATAGAGATGGAGGTGTCTTCACTGTCTTCAGGATATGCAGGGATATACTATGTTCTTTTTCTCATTGAAAATGACAACAGCTACACATTACAGGTTGAATGTACAATGTGCTTGGAGATGAGAATGACACTGATGCTTTCCTGTGTACAGTTTACAGTGTGACTGAACAACTCCCAAGTTCCTTTAAGTTTATCACCAAATATCCTTTTTTTACTTATTTGTATTGGAGGAAACAACACATTCCTGATGAAATCACACAGGTCTATGAAATGCTGGGCAAGAGAATAAAGACCTTAGGGCACAAATGGAGGTTTTCTCACTCATTCCTATCTACATAATACTGAAAAAGAATATTTGGCTAAACAGATGGTGTCAGCAGGAACAATTTGGATTCTTTCATAGTGGAATGTGTTTCTAAGTTGAGGTACACCTGGTAAGAGATGGTTGAACTTGCATAAGAACTGTGAAGGATATGTTTGGAAGATAGTATTTAAACAAAATTTTCACCTGATCTGATGCTTTAAACTAAACCCTGGAGGAAAGGAACAGAAGCTCACAAAACATCAGATGTCAGTACTAGCATGGGTATTCAAGATGTGGTGGCATCCAATACATCACATAAATACAGGAAACAAATAAAAATGCAAAAAGATATTTGGTAATATATTACCAAAATATTCCACTAATCCTATGTGGAGCACAAGAATGGAGGACAAACGGGTAACAAACAGGACAAACTAGAATTCTTAATTTAGGAAAACAAACATGATTTAGTAGGCTTACTGAAACCTGGTGGGATGAAGCTCATATAAATTAAAGAAATGCATGGTAATATTTATTCAAAAATATAATAGCACAATAGAAGGGCATTTTATATAAAGGAATTGCTCACAGGTACAGAGCATCTGAGGAATCTGAGCATAAAAGTTCATGCTGATAATATTTTGATAAACATGCAAGGGAAATAACACTTCTATTGCCGCCATAATGTGTTCAGACATCTGGCAGTTAGCAACAGTAATTGTAAAATTATAATCAACATTTAATATGTCAATTGTAAGAAAAATTAAATTAAGATTTTGAAACACAATTACAATTTTAAAAAAACAATTACACAGTCACCAGTAGTAGTAAATAAAATGCAAGTATGTCATCTTGAGGTTCTGGAGAAAGTACAATATTCTATATTTGGATAGAAAAAAATAAAAGGTGTTAATATAGAATGGGGGATATTATTGGACATCTGTATGGAGATTTAGTATTTATTTGATTTGTCAATAGCTTACAAGATACAGGTATAAGAATAAACATAGTTTTGAATACATGAGATAGATACTTATAAGAAAAATAAAAAGAAACAGTAGGACAGGGACGGTAGGCATGATTGGTCCGCTTATACACACCCCCTACAGGCCTCTTAGGAAGCGGGTGAGGTCAACAGTAGAAAGTCTAAGGTTAAAGTTTTTGGGGTTTGGGGAAGAAACCTCAGAGTCAGGTAGAGTATTCCAAACATTGACCACTCTGTTGCTGAAGTCACATTTTCAACTAGGCTGGGGTCTCCCTTTTTGAAGATGGGGATGACCGTGGCTTGTGATCATAGTTTTGGTAAGGAGCTGGTCCTGAAAGATTTTTCAAAGATTATGCTAGAGGTTTGGCTGTGGCAGTGGATAGATCAGGGTATCTGAGTGAATCATTGTGTTGAACTTAAATCAACAGTATAATGTGGAAAGGAAAATGCAATTGTGGGCTGCATCAACAGTTATGCAGTCTTATATATAGAAAAGTCACTATTCCTTTCTATTTGCATTAATCAGACTGCACCAAGACTGCACCAAGAATATTGGGCACCATAGTTTAAGAGGGTCATTGAAAAGCTGTAGTACATTAAGAATAGAAGAATCAAAATCTTAATGGTAAGAACCCTTCAACCATCAGACTGATTACCCCAATAGATTACCCCAATATTCTGGGAAATATTTAAATATTGTCTGGGTAGCCATCCATTAGTGAAACTGCAATAGTAGATTCTTGCACTGGTCAGAGAGTTGAATTAAGAATTAGGTGATCTATAAGTTTCTTTCCAGGTTTTTCTTCCACAAGGCTATGCCTATTAAGATAAAATTTCACCATTTCATGGAAAATTAAAGCCTGATTTTAAATCATGCCACAAGTAAAGATAGTATGTCTATGCCACAGAAGATTGACATGTCAGTGAGTCTTTTTATTACATAGATATTGCTATTTTTGCCTGAGAGAGTTCTTGTTGAACTTGATCTTACTGAAATAGTGGAACTTTTACTATGAATGATCTCTTGCAATTAGGCTCCTAATCTCATATATCTTTATCCCTTCCCTCCAGAACTGCTCATCTTACCCTTTGTGTATGTGTGTGTGTTTTTAAAAACCACTTTTGTCATTGTTATATAATACAATCAGTGCAACTATCATAGAGAATGACGTAGATAGGAAGAGGTCAGATATTTGGAAAAATTGCAGAACTCAAGCCTATCTGGGTTTGTAAACCTTACAATATGCTCAGTTTAGAAAAACATGTGGGGTATTCAAAGATAGCACAGAGCCAAACCTCAACATTCAGTGTGTAATACATCTGCAATCTGAAGTCTAGGCAAAGAGTCCCTGTCTTCATATAGTGGAAGATGATAGTGGACAGAGGAAGGAGCTGAATTTCCTGTATGTATTCTGCACTTCTCAAACAAAACAGACCCAGGAAACTATAGACCAATCAGCCTAACATCAATACCCAGGAAGATACTGGAAAAGATAATAAAAAACAGATCTGCCAACATCTAGAAACAAGTAAAGTAATAACTAGCAGTCAGCACGGGTTTGTTAAAAACAGATCATGCCAAGCCAATCTTATTTCATTCTTCAATATAGTGACTAAATTAGTAGACCAGAGAAATACTGTGGACAGAATATACTTAGATTTCAGCAAGGCATTCGACAGACCACAACCTACTTTTTGGTAAGTTAGAAAAAAGTGGAATGGAAAGCACCACCACTAGATGGACTCGCAACTAGCTGACATTCAGTAGTCCTTGGGTTTAAGAGATGGACTCATAACTGGCTGACATCCAGTAGTCCTTAATGGGTTTAATCTGCATGGAGGGAAGTAAGTAATGGGGTGCCACAAAGTTCTGTCTTAGGCCCGGAACTTTTCAATATCTTCATTAATGACTTAGATGAGGGAATAGAAGGGAAACTTACCAAATTTGCAGATGATACTAAGCTGGCAGGAATAGCTAACACCCAATAAGATAGGCTCAAGATTCAGATGGATCTTGACAGACTAGAACACTGGGCTGTATCTAACAAGATGAAATTCAGTGTAGAGAAAAGTAAAGTCCTACACTTAGGCAAGAAAAACCAAAAGTACACATACACACTGGGTGAAACCAGGCTCAATAACAGTAACTGTGAGAGGGATCTTGGAGTCTTAGTGGACAACCAGCTAAATATAAACCAGCAGTGTGCAGCAGTAGCCAAAAAAGCTAATACAAGTTGCATTAACAGGGGGATAAAATCGAGATCAAGTGAGGTACTAATACCACTCTATAAAGATTTAGTAAGACCACACCTAGAGCGCTACATCCAGTTTTGGTTATCACATTATAAAAAAGATCACATCTTGAGACTCTGGAAAAAGTACAGAGAAGAGCAACCAGGATGATTAGGGTACTGGAGACTAAAACATATGAAGAACGGTTACAGGAACTGGGCATGGCAAGTCTAGTGAAGAGAAAGATCAGGGAGCCATGATAGCAGTCTTCCAATATTTGAGGGGCTGCCACAGAGAGGAGGGGGTCAAGCTATTTTCTAGAATGCCTATAGGCCAGACAAGGAATAATGAATGGAAACTAAACAAGGAGAGATTTAACCTGGAAATAAGGAAAAACTTTCTGTCAGTGAGATCAACAAATGGAACAGCTTGCCCTAGGAAGTTGTGGAAGCATCATCACTTGAGACTTTCAAGAAGAGATTGGACTGCCATTTGACAGAAATGGTGTAGGGCGGGGGGTTGGACTAGATGACCTACAACTTTCAACTCTAATTATCTGTTATCTGTTAAAATGGAGCTGACACTGTAGTGGCTGGGTGTTCAGACATTGCTAAACCTAGATCATAAACATCTCATGATGGAAAGGATTTTCTGATAACACAAGTCTCAGAAAGCTGACACTTGAGAAGGCTTACATAAACCAAATTGCTCAGACTTTTTACAAGTTATACCTAACATCTTAATGAAATGATGCAACTAATGTGGAGCTTTAAGAATATTGATGAGGAAGCTTTTTACAGCAGAAGGAGTAAGGTGAATCAGCCATAGAGTGAGATACAGTAAGGATCATTTAGATAATATTTTTTTTCACACATCTATACATTGAGGAGACACGAATGACATGAAGAACCAATCTGTTCTTTGAAGCCCAAAGTCCAAATGTTGAATAAAAATAGAATCCAGGTTGCAATCTACACCATGCTCACTTTGTTATCTGAAAAGACTCACTTGATGTCTCAATAGAACATAGCACTCTGGTATATGTATTACATTAAAGAAACGCTATTTTTCTCTCTAAGCTAAAACAATTAGCACCTGTATTAAAGTAACGGCTCAGGGCAAGACTTGACTGGTCCTGTCTTCTGATAACCTTCTGTCTTTCCCAGTAGAGCTTTACCTGGTCTCTGCACAGGGCAACATTCCTTGTACTTATGGTACTTATTGGAATTGTGTGTGTTTGGAAAGAGAGAATTGCAAAACTCCCTCCTGTTACAATGTTAAAAAAAATAACAATGTTTAAATAAAACAACTTATTCCGCTTTCCCCTGAAACTGTATCTCTTGCTCTTAGTTAAATGAAACCTGATGAAATACAAATCCAACCCAAAGAAGCTCACCTTAACCTTTCACCCTAAGACTTCCATGTGCTTAAAAAAAAAGGAGGGGAGGAGGAGAGAGGACAAAAATGAAAAGGCATTAGGGCTGAAACAAGTGTTTCTAAATGTTTTACATTTATTCCCATTGACTGGACTTCCACCCCTTATCCTGCTTCAGAATTCCGTAGAAACAAAATATTTGGATTTAGCAGATAATATACTTTAGGCAGAAATGATTTATTTCATTAAATGAGTTTTATAGAGTACAGTGAACTGAAATGTAGTAAAACTGGATTCACAACAGAATCTTCAGTAACATTCACAGAGGGACTTCAATGATATTCACAGAGAAAAAAAATCTTGGGTTGTATCAATTGATATGGAGGCAACTGGATAAAAATACATTAAACTTGTAATGGAAAACTACTATGGGCAATAGTAAAAATATATGCCATGAGACCATGCTATACAGATTTATGACAATATGTTTCACAACATTGCAAACAGTTGTGATATTTAACTGAAGAAGTTATTAAATTAAAAGTAAGGTTTTAGGTCAAACCTCCCTGTTACGACAGGGAGTGGACAATATCCAAGAGAAGGGCTCTGGATGGATCCCATTTTTAACGTACACTTGGTTATAAAAGGCTTTCACAAACTGATTTCCTTTAATGGTTTAAGGCACAGTCTGCTTAACTTAAGTACTTGTTTATTAATTTTTCATTGCTTAGCTTAACCTCTGAAGGGTAAAATTCCTTCTCTCTCCCACTAAATCAATGATGTTATGTTTATAATGGAGTTGAAATTAGCACAAATTATCCCCCTTCCATTCTTTGTCTCTTCCTTTTTACATTATTTATTCAGTGGAGTCTTTAACACATTAAGGAATTATTAGGTTGGAGTCTTTTGCTAAGGCAATTTTTAAATACTTTCTTGAAATCCCTAATTTAAAATGTACATTTTGGCATCTCAGAAATAATAACATGAGGAAATAGCAGCTGTTCTTCAGTTAATTCTATTAAATAACCATTCTCTCTGAAGATGTCCATGGGTTCTAATGCACAATCCAATCTGAACCTTGAATCCATTTTATAGAATCAAAAGGTAATTCAGTTCCATCATCTCAGGTGTTTTTGAGGTACACACAAAATATTTTTATAAATTGTTAATTTTTTTCACTGCAAAATTTATTCTCCCAATAATGATCATATACACATTTCCTTCTCAAGCACATCCTGCTTTTCTGTTTTCTAATGGCAGAATTAGTACTGAAGGATATCACTCAAGCTGCCAATTAAATAGTATTTACCCCTGTTCCCAAATGAACATTCAGATTTGCAATTGATTTACTGCACTTGTCATTTGAAGCCTTCTATTTTGAAATAGTAATAAGAGAGCTACTGCACTATTACATGAAGGAGAATATATGCTCTAAAGCAAAAGGAAAATAATGTTGACTGCAAACTGAAATCAGTCTTAATTCATTCTTTATTGCTGCTCGGGTTCAGTGTTATTTGAGCTGGTCTCAACTGTTAAAAGCATTTCAAATGTTCACATGGTATGCATTAGGTTACAAAGTAAAAGCAACTAGAGCTCACCAAATATAACTTTCTGAATGCAAACCACATGAATTTGATTTCTTTGTGGCATAACTTTAATTGGGTTCAGAGATCTCTCAGATGTACCTGTCTATCTGCTTTCTGATGGCCTGATATGATAAGACTAATATGAAGAAGCTGGTCTGAACTGCTCTCAGTTACAGGGAATCCATTACTTAGTTTATCAGGTTGTGGTAGCACTTTACTTGGGAATCTCTAAGGCTTTACAGGCATCCATCCCTAAGGAACTGGACCAAGTATCGTTATACAAGTCTTGTATACCAAGCAATACAAGAGGGAGAAAGCTGGCTCAAGCTGACTCGTCTTCACCATGGTTACTGCTTTCATCAGTAGAGGTTACTGATGCAGGAATAACTTGAATCAAGAACAGGACCTGCCCACTTGGGATATACACAGAGGTGCTGTTCAGTCACTATGCTCCCTATATAGGTGCTATCTAGGGTAAAGTAGGAGAAAAGAGGATTCTGTTAAATTAATGGGGGAGAGGTTACTTTCTGGTACACTGCACTATGCCTGTTTGTAATGTTGAATATTGGTATGTATTGCCCTAATTAAGAGACCATTTGCAACATATCTTCTGAGAGCTTACCTCCTTCCACATTATTCTAACTTCTATTATATTTATTTCCCCTTTTCTTTTGTCTACTTTTCACTTTATTGCTGCTTCTTTCCCAAATTCTCTGCAACTTTGTTCCCTGTCTTTTCTTTTTCATTCCACCAAATTTCTGCTTTCTTCCCAGGCAAAACCAGCTGGTTTTATATAGTAGTTTTTCTTCTACCGTTTCTATTAAGTAAGTACACTGCAGAGGCTGGCAACTCTGACTGATATCTTGCTTTCCTAGGTGCACCTGGGCATAAATGGCTTCTTAGAAGCACTATAGAACAATTGAAGTGTTTGATATGATTAAAAAGTTCTTTATGGTTATATAAAGTTCTTTATAGTTATATATAGTTCTTTATAGTATAAATTTGTCTTTGAAAAAAATAAAAAGAACATAAAAAGAAATGAGAAAAAAGCTTCTATTACTTGTAAAGTAAGGTGAAAGAGAAATCTGTGAAATAAAATAAGAGAGAGAGGGGAGGGAGGGAGGGAGAGAGAGAGAGGAGGGGGAGAGAATAGTTGAAAGTGCAAAACATTTAATATCTATAAAAATAAGCCCTAGTGTGTCAATGTGGAGGTCCTCCAAAATGTTGGACCTGGACATTTGCCTGGTGGTCATGCCCTAATGATGCCTTTGATGCTAAATGATTTATATATTCACCGGTGACTAGGGGCAAATCTTGCAGTTCATCAGACAGTCATTGAGAAATGAATCAAATAGTGATCCAAGCATCGGCAAAACTAGACTAAATGTAAAGTCCATCTTGTAAATTAACAAAAATCACTGTCATTCAGGTTTCTTACAACTAGTTTCCAACATAGCTGTCTCAACATAGCTGTCCTGTTAAATAAAATAGTATTATCTTCTTTTTGATTATTATTAATAATAACAATCCAAAAAGAGGTGATAAGGGTTTGGAAATAACAGAATATATCCCTAGCAAGTCAGGTTTTTATTTTAGGATTTCATAAGCACTTCTTAATCTGCATCTTACAGTTTTCAATTACTTGAGTTTTATCCAAAAGCTATTTTCTTCCTTTTAAGTTTAGTTTTTATGTGCATTCTGATCAAAAGCTAAGGTAATGTTAGAAAAATTATTGCCAAATGAAAATATATTAGGAACAGGTCTTTCTTGATAGTGACATAAAATCTTTGTAACTGTTTCTTTCAGCTGTCATAATTAAATAGGTTTTTTTTTTAGTTTTGAGGTACTTTCAAAAATTTGGTTGAAAATGATTTAATATATACGTACAGCATATGTGTATAGTAGGATGTACAATATGAATAGTTATTATTGTATCCAACATTTTTGTTTGTTAAACTATGTTCTTTTATGTGGGCAACTGTATAACTTGCAACATATTTTATGTTGTTTTGCTGATATTATTTTGTTCATCAAAAGGAACTCTATGAAGACCTAAATATTTATCAGTACATGATCATCTTTGTGCACAAACTTCTTGTATTAGTGTTATTTGTGGTTGGAAATTCAGTTCCAAGTTTCCCAGAATTTGGTTTGATGAAGAATGTGATAGCTGATGCTTCATGAACTGATGCATGTAAGTCCAGAGGGGTGGGGGAACTCCATTGATTTCAGGCATCTTGTTGCTAACTTCTAAAAGTTAAATGTGTCTGGGAGTTTTATCTCACCTTGGTCAGCCACTTCCATGAACAATTTACTCTATCAGCTCAAGGACTGGGCCTGTGTGTGGTAATTTCTCAGCCTTTTCTCTTTTCACTACTTTGGAAACTTTCAAACCTATTACACAATGAAAAATTCTTCTAAAAGTCAGGCTGGATTTGATTCACGCTGAACTCCTGAAGCTGAAGTTTGAATGGTGGACCTATTATTTTATTTACCAATCTGACTATTCCCTATAGTATCTCCAATAATGAAGTCTGTACAAACAACCTTTTTTTAAAAAAATAGCAATGTCTAACTAGACAATTTTATCCAAACATTCACTAAGCATCATAACTAAAGTCTCTGGTATATACCTTTATAAGAAATTTTCCGGTTGCAAAACATGTGAATGTACTAGCTGATGACAAATTTGGATTTAGGCTTTTGATTTAAGGGTTAGGGTTAGGGTTATCACCAGGTAAAAAAATTATTTGGTTGCTTCAAGGAATTTATTTTGCAGACCTCCCTTGCTTAAGAGAGGATGTTTGAGAAAAGGGCAGCTACATGTATAGATTGTCAGCTGGCATGAATGATCCATACTTATAGAAAGTATTAAATGTATTGCCAGCTGAGGAAATTCTGCACTACACTTACTCTAAAAAAAAGTTTCATGGATATAATCTTTGCATTCTTCTTAGTTAACATTTTTTAATTAATGTCATAGTATACAGGAGGTTTTCTCTTTCAAACTCAAACTTTAGATAATAAACCTATCTTCATTTATACTCATGATACCATAATTCTTTTAAAGGCTAACTTAATCATGATCCTTCTTTGCAGGCTTACTAAACAAACAAGGTGTGATATATCTCTTTCCTGACAGACTGTCAGATCCATGGTATATGTTCAGTAGCCAAATTATGCTTAGCAGCCATGAAGGTACATACTCAGGTTACATCTGACATCATGAAGTATCTACTAAATCTGACATCATGAAGTATCTACTTAAAATGATCAGATTTCCAAGCAGAGAGTGCTGAAGTTGAAGATAACAATAATAAATAATGTCCAGATTTGAGGATTAGGACTTAGACAAAAAAAAACTTGTATAGCCTACTTAATCTCTCTGCACCTTATTAACAGTTTAGTTCCTTTTAGAGATTTAATTATTTTTATTTCTGATTTAATTATTTTTAATTTTGGTGTGTTTTTCTGTTGTATTTGTGTATGCTACATATGAGTAGTCAACAACCTTAAGGAAAATACTACTGATTCCCAAATAAAGTGAAACAAAAGTGCACTGAAATCTGTGGAAATTATTTCCAAATGCATAAATATATGGAACTGTGGTCCTTGTTATTATTATTATTTATTTCAGTGGTCTACAATTCAAAGCCATTGAGAAAGAGAAGATTTCTCAATACACCTCAAGACCCTTTTATGCAATCAGAAAGATTACATTTTCTACAACCAACTGAAATTTGCTAGAGCTGCTGTAGTAGGTGGTTATCATTTAAATTGCCCTCAATGTGTTCAAATCACCACTGATTTCAAAACACTATCATAAATTTCTTGACAAATTAATGAAAATGTTATAAATTAAGATTGGGAAATTTTTCAGGGAGTTGATTCTACTGCTAAGGACAGTGCAATGACTCAGTGGTTCAGATTCTGAGGTTGTCAGTTGAAAAACTGACAGCTAAGGCTTGAGACTCAAACACAGCATGATGGGTTGAGCTCCCATTACCTGCCCCATTTCCTGACAACCTGCCAACAGTTTGGAAGCATGCAAATAGATAAATAATTACTGCTCCAGTGGGAAAGGTTACTGCCATGCTGACAGAAGAGTCTCTCAGACAACGCAGGCTCCATCAGTTGAGAATGGAAGATAAGCACCACCGGTTGAGTCAGTCATAGCTGGCCAAGCGAAACCTTTAAAACTTAATTCAGCTGTTGGGTTCATTATTTCTCGAATCATAGTGCTTAAATAATTTCTTAGCACTGTATATTTTTGTTTTAATAAAAGTCAAACATCTAAAATAGTTTATTTACTTTAACTTGCTTTACTTTGTTGACTTCTCAAGGATTCCAAAGTCTTTGGCATGTTCATTTAATTTTCATCTTGTACGTCCCGAAATACTGTACTCAAATGCCAGCAACTCACAATACTAATCTTACATATATGTTTACAATGGGCACAACTCCCTAAATTTAAGAATTTGCCATCAGTTGAAAGATGGATCATGCCAAGAGGTCATGAGCCAATTTCTATGCAGAACTCTGGCTATTTTATTTTTTTTTGCTCTAACTTGGTATTCAGGGTGGGGGAGAACTTCTGCATTCCCATCTTACAAAAGAACTACCCATTACATTAAAACATGATGGAATTGTGGAAAATTTTTGCATGTAAATTAAGGACCAAATCAGCTTCAAAAAATTTGGGGAAGAAAATCATATGGGTCCTTGACTTATTTGAAAAAAGTAGTCCATAAAACCTAACAGAAATGATAAATTCAAGTGTAGATTATTTCATAGAAGTTTCCTGTTGCACAAAGGACAACCACCTGCTGATATTGTACATGTAGCTTAATTCAAGTTCAAGTGACTATTAAAATGTTTTAGCATCAGCCAACTATGAAAACAACCCAACACTGGAGAAAGATTATAGAATTAGTAATTTCCCAAAGAAATACTGGAGCTAGATTAGGATTGGGATCCTTCCATTGAATTATTTTACTACTTTGTCTACATTGTGCTGCTCTTCTGTTCTGTGTGTGTGTGTGTGTATGCATATGTCTGTCAATCTGTCTGTTTATCTATCTGTTTCTTTGTCTGTTTCTCTCTCTCTCTCCCTCTCCCTCCCCCCTCTCTTCCTGAGTAGCTACTGATGGATTCTTGATTATTTCCTTACCCTTACATGATTTTCTTCAGTTTTCAACTTTAATATACCTATTTTTTTTTAAAAAAACTTCATTTTCTGTAATGAGCATTCCTCATCTGTCAGGGAATTTAGCCCCTTTTGTGTCCTGGCTGCTTTGCTGCTTTTCAGAAAGAATACAGATAAAGAAGTTTTTTATTCCATTGTTCCTCAGTAAATCTAAAGATGTAAAAGGAATGTTCTCAACGAAAGGATGGACAGTGGTTGCAAAGAATAGGTTCTCCCCTGGAGTGTGAGAAAATGCAATAATAGGGATGGGGTAGGTTTAAGGATGCCCACTCCTGTAAACCAAAAGATTAAACCATCACATATCTTCATAGCAGATGCAAATATGTGCTGCATTGTAGCTTATGCAGACTAAGACAGAAGTGTTAGGAAGCAAATTATAGGTTATACAATTTTGCAATAAATTAATTAACTGCCCAAACCCAACCTTTAGATATGCCTCCCAAATATGTTTTGGGATCCTCTTGGGAACATCAAATATATAATTCTTTTAATATACATTTTCACAGATTTAGAATAATGCTGTTGATAAGAAAAAATAGCTAGTTGATAGAATTTAACTTCTCTACATCTTTCATCTCACCATTTTTAGACCTTCCTGATTATACAACAATTCAATACATTATATAAGAAAAAAAGATCTATACTCATAGATAGTAAAAACATTTTATATTTGAATAAAAATTACATGATAGGATGAAGATTGTGAAACTATATAATATGGACGGATAGGATGGAAGGAAGGAAATTCCTTTAATTAACATAAATTGTTCATAAACATAATTTTTCCGGTAAGAAATGCTACATTTCCACTGGAGAAAGAATTCTGTGTACTTCCATTTCCTTACTTTTAAAATTAACTGTTGGATTGTCCTAATCTTTACAACATGTTGTGTATTTGACTGAATTAAAGATTAAGAAATTTAGAGCTAAAATGAAAAAAGAGCGATTGGTTTATTTGATCAAGATTAAAATTAGACTTTTTTTTTTTGACAATTGTCTTTATGGACTTTTTTCTATACCAGAATTGAAAAGTTGATATGCCATAGATTTGCCTATAGATAAGAGTAGGAATATGAGATGAAGAGATATCTGTTCTCTTAAATTGAATAAAAAGTTCTTAAATTTGCTTGTGCTTGTTGCGATTGTTTGAAGTCATTTATTACTGTAATTTTATTATATTCTATATTGTTTTTACTTTTTCTTCTTTCTTTTTTTCTTTTACACAAGCACTTTTTTGGAAAATATATCAAATTATTCTTTACAGGTACACTTGTACCTATTCTGTATAAACAAGAGTACCCACAAGTAATGGAGATGTTTCTGTTGAAATGATAGAATCCGTTCTTGTCTTCTAGAGTTGTTTTTTGAGTAATGCACTAGTTGAACCCCAGACTTTCTGGAAAATACATATATATAGTGTTATCAACCTACTCCCAGCAATTGTTACCCTTTATTTTATTTTTATGCAGCTACCTTCTCTCTTATTTTGAAGACAACAACAGGAAAATTTGGAAAGAAAAATTAAATTACCAAGCACACCTAGTTCTTTTTCACAGAATGCAATACACATGCATCAGTTGAATCCCAGCCTTTTGCGGAATTAAAGGCTGAATGCAACAGCCTAAATGAAACTTTATCTTGCCATTTGTTGTTTTTATTGGATTGCAGCCAGTGCAAACATTTGCAGGTGGCCAAGCCATATTTTGACACTCAGCTATCTACAGTTGTGATTAAAATCAGAATACTGCTAAAGTGGGATTTTCTACAGCCTTCTGTTCCTGATTCTGTTCCCCCTTTAAATACACTAAGACCATGACAACACTGCTAAAAAGTTTAAAGTTCATGACCAAGCATATTTGTGCTGTTTGTGTTCATTATATGTTTTTAAAAAAATCTTCCCAAGGTATTACATTCTTCTAATTAGTTATGTGCCAAACAATACTCTACCATAACTAATCTTGCATTATATTAAAATAGAAACCTGAAATTCCAAATGAAATAGCCCTTTGTGCTTAAGAAATGTTAAAAATATGGATAAAATTATCAAAGTGAAATCATTTTGATTGTACTATTTAACTTTTCCCAGAAAGCTTGATCAGTCAAGGTAAGGAGTGCAAAAGGAAACTTCTATCCAAGGATTATGTGAAAATGAATACTGAATGCTTATATATGCAAAAAAATTAAGACTTTATATGTTTTATATTTCCCTAAAATTTTTACAGATTACCAATTAAATGAGTATTCAAGCGATATAAACATTCAACCTAAAAAAATAATAAGATGACTGACCCAACAATAATAACAAAACAGCAACATTCACTGAGGAATGTATGAATGAAAACATACAGGTACATTTGCTGATATAGAAAAATCATATGATAAAATGAGTAGGCATGAATTTGTTGATACTATATGCTGATTTTCCTCAATTTTAGCAACTTAAAGATGTGTAGACTACAAATCATAAAATTTCCTATCCAGCAAGAGAAGTTAAATCAGAATATCCCCTTTGATGTTTAATGAATTCAAGCATGTGTATGGTTAATATTTCCGATTATATGAAAAGTCTGTGACTTAGAGATGAAAATGGATCCATACTTTGTAATATATGAAGTGTACTGCAAAGCATAGATACAGCAGACTCTATATCTACCCAGCGCAGATGATGCCAGATTGTTGGCTGAGGTGATGCTGAATGTACACTTGGACAGAATATACACTGTCGATGGATGTTTTAAAGTACATGGTGATTAAATACAAATGGGAGTGACCAGGACAAAATACATTAATATTAAAGAGAGAAAACAAAGTCAAATGTAATAAAAATATATGAAGTGTGAAGAGAGCGAAAAGAAAGAGTGAATCAAAAACATGGTGGCTTAAGATACTCAAAAAGTGAATAGGTTTAAAAAATAACAAAAATGTATGAAGCAGTATATAAACATAGGGGAAACAATGTTAATTTATGAGAAATTGTGAAGTATGAAGAAAAGTGATGGGGTAAATTACATTTAGTTATATTTCTTTTTTTATAACCTGCCTTTAGTTCCTTTGGTTTATTATTTCTTACTTATTTCCTATAGTTTTCATAATGTTGCTTACTTTGAAAGGGAATATTGTAATGAATATGTAATACATAGTAGTAGCATTAATCACAATAAAATCATAAAATGACATTGGGAAGAAATAAAACTCAACATAACATGCTTATCTAAAAGCACCATAATAAGACATTGATATGACCTTCTAAGGCAGGAAAGTTCTGCAACTGAAGAACAGCAGCAAAAAATGATCTGTATCAATTTCCAACCTAAATAATATTGCTATCAAATATGTGAGCAGAGAAATTCTTGAAGCAGTATTGACAATTTATAAGGGCGGGGGAATCACTAGAATAGGAAGGATAATCTAGGCCGGTGTTTATAATTTTAGCAACTCTTAAGATTTGTCGACTACAACTCCCAGAATTCCTCAAGCAGCAGGCCTGATCTAGGCCAGTAGTGCACAGTTCATCTAATCAAAGCTTAGTGTGTAAAATTATTTATGGTTGCTTAACAAGAGTTGATCAAACACATACATACCCTCTTATACATCCCCCCATGTATATGCACATACAGAAAGACATACAGTGCATAAACAATGACGTTTTTATATTATACGCCAGAGCATCCTAGCTACATTTTATAAAGTATAATAATTCAGCAACAATGCCTGCACTGTTAGAGATATGTATATATTTAAGTTATAAAAGTGACAATAAAAGATAAAGTTCACTCTCCACACCTGGTGTCATATGCTGGTGAAGCCATCAATACAAACAAAATGAACCCTTCTTCTACTTTACAGAAATATTAAGTGAAAGTTTGCATCCATAATATTTTAGAATTAGTGAGGATGTACTTGCCCAATCTGCCGATTTGTTGAAGGTGCTTGTGTTATGACTGAACTTGATTGTGGTGACGGCATGGCTTGTTGAATCACAATGCTGGTGTCGTGGTTTGGCATCCTGGGATTAGAGAGCTGGTGCACCCCTGGTGCTGCCATAGCATCTCCCACACGGTTATGCATTGGAATATTCTGTAGAAAGGAGAGGTGGGAAGAGACAGAGAAAGACGGAGACAGAAAATTAGATGCTAACGTTTGCTTAGATTTTTCTTATATTTAAAACTACAGATTGGCCAATAGGATACACTTAAAACATGTTGTTGACCAACAGTGTTTCAACTGATTTTATTCTAGCCAGCTCTAAAGAAATGATAATGCACTGCTTTTACAGTGTAAAATGCTGAAACTAAAAATAGATAATATATGTAAAAATAATTGAAAATACTGTCCAGAGTCATAATTTCTAATGCAGACATTTTGTGCCTAACCATTGCTTGTGTTCACTATATATTTCATTTGAAAATGATTTCCAAAAGTTGGTGTAAAACATCTTGATTTACAGCAACATTCTTCCCGATGCTATGTTTATTGCATTGGCAATAAACATCATTGTGCAACAGAAGAGTATTATTTGACTTAAGTTTTTTTGTTGCTGTTTTGCTATTGTGCTATCAGTAATATTTACTAATGAATAAATTTTAGGTGTAATACAATATTAGCTCAGAGGATGACTTAGTTCAGAGAAAAAAAGAGATAGATTTGAATATTTCTAACTTAAGGCTAACAAAAGGAACCATCTCAAAGGATGAGACTCTTGAGTGCACATATAAAGTTTACAAACATAAAATTGTACCTCTTACACCTCTATCCACTATTGCTAACTGCAAAATGTTGCATGGTAGGAGAAATAATGTGCTAAATGAAGAAGAAATGTGTGAATAAAGCTAGTGTTTAGTTTTAGTACAGTTCAGTTAATCAATAAAGCCAAAATTTGTGTGGTTGTAATAGGGAGGGGAGAAGCAAAGTTTACAATAGTAGTAAGAGGCATAAGAGGCTATCAAATGTGTGACATATTTAGGGTTATTGTTTGTCTTACATAGAATTTGATGTTTCCTTTTGAAATATTCCAATTAATTATTATTCTTTACTGCAGAAAAAAGAACTTTAATATTTGTGATTTATATAAATAAGCTTGGTTGTTTTCTTGTAGATATTTCATTACCAAATTAAGTAACATTATTGGTGGTGGACAGAAATGGGGTTTGCCCTATTTATATAGTAGTGGTGTGCATTTTCAGTATTGATAGTTCCTTGTTTAGGGTGTTGTTGACTGTTGTTTGTTTAAGTTGGTATTCCTTGATTTGGAGTATTGTTTACTTCTTGATAATTGATCTAGTATTAATCATGGTGATAGCATCTGCTAATCTGGGTATTAATTGTTGGTGAAGAGATGTTTTGATCTTTTTTTTTCTCCTTTGGGTTGGTTCTTTTTTAAGGATTTGTTTAATTAGGTTAAGCATAAATTAAGGTCATCAGTCTGGATTTTGTTTATTTTAAAAAAATTAATCTATAGTTTTAATATTTTAATATATTGTAATTATTTTTCTTTTATAATCTGTGAGCTGCCCAGAATCACTTTATAGGGGAGATGGGTTGATAAAAATTTAATAAATAATAATAACACATCTTTATAAATATTTGCATATGATGCCTTAATCTCACACCCTAATAACTCTTAAAAGTTTTTTTTCTCATAGCTCTCGTTAACATCTTACAAGAAAATGTACTTCTATTTTTTTTCAAAAATATTTTTTTTCTGAAATTCTTAATAATGGAATATGGTGTTATTGGATTTATTTAGTTATGAAGTAGCCAAGATGTGTGTGTGTGTGTGTGTGTGTGTGTGTGTGTGTGTGTGTCTTTCCCATGTTGATCTTTTCAGACTGGGGAATGTAGGAAACATACATTCTAAAGATCTAAACTGTATTATTGGCTGGAGATGACAGGCTAAATCATGTTTTATTGTTTTGGTCTTTTGTATGTTCTTGTAAAGTCATCTAGAATCAATGGATCCTTAAAATCAATCTTCCACAGAATACACTATAAGCAGGGGTAGGATTCAAATTTCTTAACAACTGGTTCTGTGGGCATGGCTTAAATTGTGGGGGTGGTTTGGTGGTCATGTGACTGGGTGTATGTGGCTTGCTGGGTGGGCGAGGCTTGCTGGTCATGTGACTGGCTGGGCATGGCTTGGAGGTCACATGACTGGGTGGGCATGGCCAACTTTAAGTCATTTGCTTGGGTGTTGCCTGTATGGGCCAGGAGGAAAGAAAGATCCAACCTCTGTTTGTGTGTGTGTGTGAGAGGGAGTGGGCGGGGGTTAGTTTTTTAAAAAGCCCAGAGGAGGGGAAAAGATAAAGTTGTGCCAAAGAAATCCCAGGGTGTGGGCAAAGAAAGAAAAGGAATCCCTGCTCTGAAAAGGGAGTACCCTCCCAAGAAAACAAACGAGTCAAAAGCTTATTTACTCATACTTTTAAACATTAATTTAACAGACATTAAAAAGCAATTTCATTTTCACTTTCCCAGGTTCAAGTCTCTTTGCTTAACATATGTGATATGTTAACTTATTTATACCCCTCTATGTTGTTAAGCACTAGGAATTCTCTTCTTAACTAGATTTAAGAAAAGCATTAAGTTAGTGGTAATCTTCTATATCTCACAGGCAATGAATTAGTATAGATTCTCTCTCTCTCTTTCCCTGTCTCTCTCTATATCTTGCCTCTCTCTTTCTTTCCCTCCCTGCCACCCCACTTTCTCTTTCTCTCTTGTCTCTCTTTCTCTCCCTTCCTCTCTCTCTGTGTGTGTCTCTCTATCCATGGGAGCGGGGAAGGAACCTCTGAACTGGTGATGGGGTGATGGGAATCTGGTGTCCTGAAGACCAGATGGCTGGCTGGCGAAGACTTCTCATGAGGAGGAAGAGAAGTGAGCTGGAAAGAGATTTGACGGGCGGCAGAGGGGTGCAGAGGAGCAGCGAGGGCTTAACGTAAGGAGGAAGAGAAGTTTGCTGGGAGGAGATTTGAGAGGCGACATGGGTTTAGTTCTCTGCCTCCGTGGTCCAGGCAGCCACGCAAGCAAGCCATCTGCCGGCTGCCTCTAATCTGCCTGCCCACACCCAGCTACTGCACCCTCAACCATGCTTCCCCCTTGCCTTTCTCCTTGCCACTCCTGGCCAATGGTGCTCATGAGTAAACTGCAGTTAGGAATCTCAAATACAGTCAAGAGTGTTGTAGCCACTGGCTTGGGCTACTAAACAGGCAGCCAAACTAAGTGTGAGAAAGACCCCATCTCATCACTGGGAGTCCAGGCGTCTTGGTGATTGGCAAGCAGCTGGGCTCCCCAAGAGATAAGGAGTTTGCAGGAGACTGGTCTACCACTGGCTACAAGTTCACAAAGTTCATTCTCATCTGTATTTGAGATTCCTAGCTGCAACAGACAGCAAACCTAGCCAGGGTTGACCTCAGCAGCTTCTCTCTGCTGGAGAGCTGCCCGACTTACAGCTCCAAGCCCAAAGCAGCAGGCTTCATGGGCTGCCTTGACCCAACCAACTTTGGGCTGTTAGTGGTCCTTGGAGGATGTGCTCAAATTGGCACTGAGACCAGGGCCCCAGGAGGGCTTAGGCGAAGACTTTTTTACAGCTTTCTTTCTGCCTGGCAGAAGCAGAGATGGGCAGTTGGCCCAAGAGCACCCAGCACCCCAGCGCAGCACTCTCACAAGGGCTGCCCTGATCAAAATGAATTTCCATTACTGTATTACTATTGTTATATTTCAGGAAAGAATAGACATTTCTGAGAAAGGTTCAACATCCTTGGTGGTACTTTGATCTAGGTTGTTTTGTTGTAGACATTTCACTACCCAAACTAGGCAACTAGCCCTGATGACATTACCTAGTTTGGGTAATGAAATGTCTGCAAGAAAACTGCCAAGCTCTGAGAGCACCAGAGACCCTTCATTTCAACTATGACTTACCAATATTTGCAACATATTTTCATGAAACCATGGAATTTCGAGGGAGAAGCTAAACTATCATTTTATGAACATTTAAAGAATTAAACCCTGCTTGTCCCTGTGTCATGTGCTGTATCTCACAAAAGAAATAACAATTTATATCTAGGAATAGTGGTTAAACTTCTGCCCAGACTCTGTAGATTCTGATGCTGGGCCCAGAAAATTTTCTGTAGGTTTCTTTTAATTTTACCAAAAAAAGGGAGAATCTGTTCTAGAAATTATTTCAAAGCAGACTTTTTGCAAAGCCTTCATAGATAAAGGATAGATGCTGTTGCACTTGTTTCATTGCAAAATTGGCCAAGAAGTATGTGCAAGTGTACCACTTTTCCTCATATAAAACACAGATTTAGACATCCTGCTCTCAACTGAACTTTTTCAATGGTGGTGCAATTATTATTGTGGGTCTTGTGTAGCCCTTGAGTAAATGTTGGAAGTTTTCTCTTCTCTGGGACAAATTCTGAAAAAAATTGTCCATCCAATGTCTTAGTTCACAGGTTTAATCAAGACTTCAAAACAAATGCTTGTGCCCAGTTCTACAGATACCATCGGACAACTCTGAAAAGTATGCCCCATTAATCAGCTTTCACTACTCTGATTAAGTGACTAGTGTGAATACTTTCATGGAATGTATCATATTTATGGAAACTGTATCTGATAATAGCACAATTGCCAGATTTCTAAGACCCCAAAAGTCACAATTAAATTTGACAAAACTCCCAACCTTCCTATTTTTTCTCAGGATTGAACTTCAGTACCAGTGTTATAAAACCTGAGGCAATCTTGCTTTATTTTATTTTAGTGCAGGCACTTTGCTCTGCTATAATAACGAACAATATACAAACTGAGAGTCTTCTAAGTAAATCTTCTAGGTAAAACTTCATCTGCCAGATTTGAAAATAAAATCCCAGACAATATCCTTCTATTAACTTAGTCATAATTGGGGGAACCTTATTATCTTCTCAAAGGGAGGCTCATCATACAACAACCAACACTACTTAATCATCCTAGAAATATTGTTATTTTATAGCTTTATGCTGCCCAAAGTCACATTCTGTGAAG
Source organism: Pseudonaja textilis (assembly GCF_049901715.1). Classification (NCBI taxonomy): domain Eukaryota; kingdom Metazoa; phylum Chordata; class Lepidosauria; order Squamata; family Elapidae; genus Pseudonaja; species Pseudonaja textilis. The sequence goes on along the minus strand of NC_142008.1, from coordinate 39,845,362 downwards.
TAGCTGAGATATAAATATGATTTTAAAATAAATAAATGCAGCACATTCTGAATAGCAAAAACTATGTCATGATCTCATTAAAAAGATGCTTATATTTCTATATTTCTCATTACAGTTTGCATTTGATTTGTGGTCCAGCCCAAAAGAAAACAACTATGTCTCTGAATAGCATGTAACCCTTAGATCACTTAGAGAACACACATCTGAATTGTGACAGCAAAATACCTAATTTTAAATAGTAGATTGTCTTGCACCTTCTCCACTCCAAGACTAAGATGGGAATGGGTGTTTTAATCCTCTATAAACAAACATTCATTTCTTCCCATAGCTTTCCAAAAACAAATTTCATGAATTATCTTTTAATGAAAATGGACAAAATGTATCCTTTATGAAAAGCCCTTGGACAAAACTCTCTCTCTCTCTCTCTCTCTCTCTGTAACAGCTGGTAATGACATATCAACAGAACAGATTTGCAGTGCTTTCTAGAATAAAGTCTCCTTCCTTTGTGGTCTAAAAGAGTTTTTTCATTTCTTCTCCAGCAAGCAATTTGTGTAAACTTTACTAACTCCTCTGATGTGATGGCCTGCTCAAAAATGCAATAGATTTAGTGTTTTTCCTCTTTTATCTTAATTTCTTTGACATGATCTAATTAGTGGTGCCCTCTAATTATCAACAGAAATGAATAATGAAAGATGCCTCCTGTTTTCCAGATCCATCTATCTTTCCATTCATCTTCTTTTTGAGTATCTGTGCAGATTGCTTTCTTGACATGCAATATATGCCAGATGTAACAGCAGAACATTATTTTCTCCTGCTTTGGATATATTTTTGTTTGTGATTTTTAAAATTCTAATTGAAAGAAGAAACTTTTTAAAAATTCATGGAACCTAGTGTCCCCAAGCATTCAATTTGTTCATAAAAATATATTACCTTAGGGAAAATATATGCTGCCTTAGAAGATCCTAATAAAACACATTTCAAGTTTTAAAAGAAGAAGCCCTATACTGCGTAGACTAAAGGTTATTTATTTCTCAAACAATCAAATGTCTGAGATCATCATTCAATCAGCATTCCACACAAAGCACTTCTTATGTTCCAATGAGATTTCAGCAGTACTAAATGTGTACAGCACAATTAGGGTCATTTAGTATAAGGCACTCAAAGATAACTGCATAGCATCCTGCTAGATGAAGGCTGAAAAGCAGGGAATTAAACTGAATGGCCAGCTTTTTATTTATATTTGAGTTAATAACATTGAAGTCGTATATGGATTTTGCTTTTGCTCTTGACATTGCCTGATGTGTTTATAAACAGGAATCTGGAAGAATGTCAGTAGTGCAAACTGATTTCCTGTTCTAAATGTAATTTTTAAAAGCAAACAAACAAGATTATGTCTGCTAGTGAAACATTGCAGGCTACCCTGCTTTTTATTGTTTGGTATTTTTTGTCAGGCAAATGCAATCCATTTTCTCCCAAAAAGAGATGTTGACAAGGTAGATTCAATTAGTAGTAATTAACAGTAGTCCATGCAGATCTATTTAAAAATACTGGAATAACAATTTACTTTTATATACTTTTTTCAGGGGTTTCATTATAAACAATGATGGTCTCTTTAATTTAAGCATATATCCTGCATGATTGAAGTTACAGACACAAATTTACCACACTAGTCTAGCGCTGGCTAGTACAAAAATATTTTTCAACTTCCAAATCTAGGAGAGAGAGAGAGAGAGAGAGAGAGAGAGAGAGAGAGAGAGGCAGGCAGGGAGGGATGGAGAGACAGAGAGAAACAGAGGGAGGGAGGATAAGGAGAGGGAGGGAGAGAGGGAGAGGGAGAGGGAGGAGAGAGAGAATGAGAGAGAGGGAGAGAGGGAGGGAGGGAGAAATTGATGCTTCTAAATATTTTGTAAATTTTGAAAATCTGCCCATTTCTCTAATATATTATAGGAATGTGGATTTTAGCTACTGTCATCAGAGATGAGAAGATGATGATTGACTGCTGATGCTAATGTAGTTTCTATGCATCATTCTCATGTAATATTGTTTTTTAATTATTTATTATTGCTACTTTAGGATAGCAGTAACATAATATGTATTTTATTCTGAAGTTAATCATGTAAGCATTCAAATTATAGATAAGATAGGGAATTCCTTTAAAAAAATGTAACTAACTTCTCCTTCTGTTTTTTTGCCAAATCATGTCACTATGGACTTGTAAAAGAGTACCTAAGTGGAGTCAGCATTTTTTAAAAATGTCAGAGTAATGAGAACAGACAAAATCATAAATGAATATCCTGCCCCAAGGAGGGAATGCCAATATGTACACAATCATGCATGCATGTATACATATATGCATAATCATACAGAGCACAATTTTGTCTTGGTCTTCTATAGAAAACATATATAAAGCTCTTGAAGAATGTTGACCTTGCTAACCAATTACATTATGCTAATTTCTCAATAACTATAACTCTTTCAGAGACATTTACACTCAGAAAGATTTATGTTAAACCTTCCAAGCAACAGGCTACAGATGTTAATCTCTCACCTTGTCTTCTCCTGTTAAGGGTTTACGTGATGTATCAATATGAAATAAGTTTCTGTTTTATAAGTTATGGTCCTAGCTGGTTGTAGTGGTAAGTGAGAATAGTTTATCTTGTCTTGAATATTTTCCAGCATGTCCTATAGAAATCATCATCACCATCATCCAAATATTGGGAATTATTATACTGCATTATTTTATTCTAACTTAGTATTAAGCAACCTGGAGATGTTTACCAACTTTCCCGCCTCAGCTGACATTAACTTTCACCTACATTCCTTTAATTTTAAAAAAGGATAAGAGACATGCTGCAAAGGAACGAATAGCTCTTGTATCAAAGTTTCATTTGAAATCCATTGTAAGAAAATTTAAATGGCCGAAAAATGCAATATTCACCTGTTCAGAAAAAAATAACCAACAAAATGGGATATAATAAAGAGAAATTGGAAAACACTACCTTCTTGTACAGAAATGTTTTGTGATTGACTATGTCTTTCCTGATACCTGTTTTAGAAATACTAATTACTACAAATATTTGTAGAAATAAATAACAAACTACCTAAGTTTGTATATAAGTTTCCTCTCCCCCTTTTTGTTTATTTATCCCCCTCCCTACCTTTTAACTCCCTGTAGGCACTTGTCTTTATTTATCCTTTATAAAAACTTTTTTTCACTAAACCAAACTTTATGGTATCATGACAGGAAAGATTTAGCTCTGCTATCTTAGGTTGTGTGACAATATTGTCACTAAAATATTGAAATATTCACTAAAAGACAATCTAATCTGAAGATAGCTGTACGGAAACCTCAAATAATAGATCATTGGATACACTAACTATTAAAGAACTAATTCAATTGAACAAAAATTTAAGTCAACTTTTGTTTTTCAAAATGGCCTTTTCTCAAATTACAGCTTTGTATGCCTCTTATACTCACAATGTATATCATAAAACATAACTTAAGTCCTCTTAAAACTAAGTTTCCATTGTAAGATATATATATAAATCTTATAGTATTTTGTTGGAGCCACTTCTAATCTCTATGAGATTATTGCTGTAATGAGTTGAAGTGAGCATCACCTTCACACAGAATTCAATTTTTTTTGTCAATTGCATATACCTGCAATTGTGTTACAGGAATATGCAAAAAATTGATATAGGTATATTAATTTATTTTGCATTGCATTTGAATAGGAATATCATCCACAAGAGACTATGTTGAAAAAATCAGGCACTTAACAAAGATTTAATATCAATTTAAGGAACCAAGTAGTTTTCATATGTTAAATCAGGGCTGTCAAACTCTGAATGCATCACATGCTGGCCATGTCCATGTCCGGTTTAGTGAAGGGAGGGAAGTCCCGATACATCACGTGACACAGCCATGACAACATGAGTTTGACGCTCCTGTGTTAAATAAACAGCATTAAATTTATGGATTAGAGTACTGGGGAAGAGAGAAATTTGAAGATAATGAATGTATGCTGGTAACCATATAATGATCAACAATGCATATTATTAGAGCATCTGAAACTTTGATAGTAACATTTTATTATTCTCCTGCTCCTCAGTTCAAAAAGAAAACATGCAAAATTTGAAACCCTTTTTGAAAGTAAATATTATTTTTCTTTATGCTAAAATTCAGCTAATCATCCATGTATTAAGCAGAGACATTTTTAAGAATGCAGTGGCAGCAAAGTAGTACTGATCCACTAATAAAGATCACAGGAGTGAAAATACAGGTATTCCTACCTATTGTCATAATTATGAGATATAATTATAATTATCATATAAATACTCTGCTAGAATTTATCATTGTGTTGTCTGCTTCCAGTTCACTATCCTATCACTGTATGAATAGAGTGGGGAAAAATCTGAACAGAGAAATACTGACTCTAGCAAATAACTATGGCCTTTTTTTCTGGTACATTTTTTATTTTTTAATATAATAATTCCATCTTCAGTTAAACAGTATGTTGTCTGGATACAAATATCTTTGTAAAATGATAATCAGAATTTACAACAATATTAGCAATAATTCTATAATATTAAAATGATACTATTCAGCATAATACTCATCATATTTGCTTCTCTCTCTTAACGTATCTTTTTTATTTCATTAATCTTTTTCTTTTGTTTCTCTGTTTCTATCATTTTTGTTATCTAACCATTGATAAAATAAGACCCATTTCATATAATATTCAGTTTGTTCTTTTTCTTTTAATTACAAGCATTAATCTATTCATTTCTGAATAGATTATTTCATTTCTAATATTTTCCTAATCACATTTTTTCTGTGGGAATCTCTTCACTTTTCCAGTTTTTTGCAAATACAGTTCTAGCTGCAGTTAATACATGAATAATTAAATATGCATTCCCTTTACTTATTTTTTGGGTAAAATCCCAACAAGAATATTTCTGGTTTGAGACTTCTGGTTTGAGCTTCTTTGGTGATGGACCAAAATCTGTGATCATGCGCAGTTTCAATCCGTGCTTGCCGCTGGAGCACCCTGAGCCGGCTGGTTTCAGGGCTAAGCCACCCCGTAGAGGTGGTGAAGAGGGGGGAGACCGCCAGCAGGGTTGAGGAGAGCCACAACTCTCCTTCCCAGCTGACCTTTATTCCCTTTCCCAAAGGCAGTTGCAGTGGTGCTCAGAAATGGCCACCTCAAAGAAGAACTTGACTGGAAAAGAATGTGCAAGAGGAAGATAAGAAGAGAAAGTTTGGCTGACTGGGTTGAACTGAAAAAGCAATGACATAAGGTACCCTGGAATTTAAACTATAAAGAATAACATTGCTCCCAAAGATTTTGAAGTGGTGAATGAGAGAGGGAAGGGAAAGGATTTGCTTTCCCCCCCCCTTTCCTTCCCCATATTGACAACTAAGAGATTTAAGTAAGAAACTGACAAAAATCCACTTTGATACTAACAGGCATTTAAGCTGAAAATAAAATGTCAAAGGGATAATAAATATTTCTGGATTTTCAAAAAATTTTAAAAGAAGGAAAGGAGAGAAAAGGAAAAAAAACAAAAGGGTGGGATCTAGAAAAATGAAGAAGACCACCTGGAAGTGGAAGGAATTAACAGTGGAACTTTAACAAGATTCTTAAAAGATACATTCTAACTGAAACTTTGTAACAAGATAATAGAACCCCAGGAAGAGAAAGTAGAAAAAGGTAGCAAGAAGAAACAGCTTTGGATTATTTGGTGATTATTGGATTTTTTGTTATTGGATCTAAAGGACTAAAATCAATCGGGTGGTTGTTTAAAAGTTTTTAAAATGGTATCACTCTTGGAAGAACTGAAAATGGAACTTAAAAAACAGAAAGAAGATGCACAAGCAGGAAGAGGTTTTTTTGGGCTTCGTATTTCAATTTTTAGAAATGTAGATCCTTAACTATGAGAAACAACAAGAAATGCCTGTAGAACAAGAAGGATGGGACAAAGAAGAAGCCATCTTCAATGATCAGGTAATTCTATATGGGGAAAAGAAAGGAAAGTGGGGAAAGAGAGTGAAAAATTTAAGATCTGAAAAAACAACCAAAAAAAAAATAGTTTGAAAAGTAATTACAACATTAGGAAAAAAGAGAAGAGAGGATTACAGAAGAGAGAATCAGAATTAGAGAGACAAACGGGAAGGAGAAGAAGGGGAGAAGAGGGAAAGGAAAATAAATTATAAAGGACAGAAACAGGATATAGAGAAATGGGGAAAACGTACAAGGATTAAAGGATTAAAGAAGACACAGAGATAATGGGTGAAAATTTAATTGAAAGGGATTCTGCAAGGGTACATAAGATAGTATTGTTATATTAGCAATAGAAATGAACTTTGAAAATATGAAAAGTGTGATTAAAATGATAGATAAAATACTCATTGTAATGTAATGTAATGTTTGTTAATAAATAAATGAAATAAAGAGAATGAAAGAATGAAATTGGAAAAGGAGGAGAACATTTTAATTATTATTAATGAGTTATAAAAATTTAAGTGAAGAGGAATATGAAAGAAATATGAAAACATATGGAAATATTATGTATTCCTAAAGAAGTATTATATCCCATTGAAAAGAAATGTTAAAGATGTTAAGGATTATAACTAGCATTAATGATAGAGCTGAATTGGAATAGAATAAGCATTTTATTTATTATTGTTTTATATATATACTTTCTCTTTAAGAACTTAGTGTGTATTTCAAGAATGTACCAAGCAGAATTTGACTGGAAATTATGTGTTATATTGAATGTTATAATTGTAAAGGCATAAATTGAAGTTTAAATAAGAGTTGAATGGATAAAAATTAAAAGATACAAAGGTGTCATACTCCAATCAGTAACTACAGGGGAAAATTTTGTTTAATGAGAAAAGAAAATATGAAATTGAAACAGGACAGACAAAAGTATAAATATAATGATTAAAAAGATATTGAAACTTAGAAATATATATATAATTGAATTTAGAAAGGAATGAGATAATTAAAAGCAAGGTTGAGAAAACTAAGGGAAGGGAAAAATTATTGAGAAAATGTTAAAATAGTAATAAGATATGGAATAGAACACAAAGACGAATATGAAATTGACTTTGTGTCTGTATGGAGAAGTGATAACCCGGGACCATGCTGTTCTCAAAAAAAGATATTTTATTTGTATTATCTCTTGTGAAAACCTATTTTTTTTTAAAAAAAGAATATTTCTGGCTTTAAATCAACTATGGCCTTCTGTGTGCACTGTTATCTTTCAGAGATTATAGACTCATTTAGTAACAAACTAATAACCAGTGGGAAATCTCAAGTGAAATTGATATGATCTTTCTAGCTTCCTTGTAATATTTTCCAATATTTTAGGGGCTGCCACAAAGAAGAGAGTTATTCTATTTTCCAGAGTACCTGAAGGCAAAACAGGAAACAATGGATGGGAACTAATCAAGAAGACAAGCAACCTAGAACTGGGGAGAAATGTCCTAACAATAAAAACAGCTTATATATATATTAGAGAACAAATAATGCCAAATATGAAAGAAGGAAGGAGGAAAGGAAGGAAGGAGGATTAAAAGAAACTTTAAAACTGTTTTGACCTACACACACACACACACACACGTATAGATGCACACACCTTGTAGGTCTAGTAAGGGCTCCTAAATGATAAGGTCTCACTAAAGCAATTGAAAATGTATCCATTGTTAATTGTCCCTAATACCTAACATAGGTAGTTAGTTCTTGTACTTGATTTATTGTACTTGATTTTATGGTTTCTGTTTTGTTTCTGTTATCTTTTTGTTTGACTTTGGGACTCAAATTAAGGACCAGCACTATGGAATCGATCAATCAATTAGTACCTATTATATTTACCTTCATATTTAATTGTTGCTATCTTTCCAAAAGGAAGTAGGCCACCTGTTCCCTATTTCAAACTAATTTAGGGTTAAAATATAGCATTCTTTTGCAGCCTAATAAGATTTTGGTTTCTTTTTATCTTTTGTTTTGGCAAAGCATACACCATTAGGTATAAAAGCAACTTTTAAATAATTATCTATTTAAATGGCTTGAAAGATTAGTATTATAGAACTCTACTATTTTCTTGTTATACTATATTTCGAAATAATTATACTTGCTTATTAAAACAAAGTAACACTCATGAGTAGCACTCAAATCAATAACATCAATAAAACTAATCAATATAATAAATAAATACTTTATTATAACCTTATAACTTACCTTCCATTCATTTCAATGAAACCTATATGCAAGTAGTCCTTAACTTGCAACTGTACAGTAAGTTTAACAATGATTCAGAGTTACAGAGCCCTCCAAAAAAGTGTCCTTCACATTACAACCATTGTACCCACCACATGGTCTCATAATTGTAATTTGGTCACCTGGCAATGAAGCTTGCAGTACCTTTAGTCAGGTGATCACAGCAACTTTCCTAGCAAACTTCTGACCAAGGAAACCTGAAGAGGTTTGCTTAACAACTGTGGCATTCACTGTAATTCTGGGATCAATTACAGTTATAAGTCAAGTACTATCTTCATATAAGCATCTACTTATTTCTATGAGAGGGTATCCCATTGGATTTGTTCCATCTTATTTTTGGAGAAACATTTCTCAGGGACAACCCTTTTAGGATCAGTGCCATGGAACAGTAAATAATGGAAGCTTATTTCTGTGGCTGAAGGAAGGAGAGCAAACTGGAAATCTTCAGCACTATCTTCAGCTATTTACCAACCAGATAAACCCCTGCCTTGAAATGGTTCCCTTATGGATGAAAGAATTCACTGGTGTTTCCTGCTCTCAGCTTTTTGGCTCTAGCTGTGGAATTACTACTAAACGAAGGTGGCAATGGCCACTGCTGGTTTATTTTATCAAGCTTTTTATGTCCTCTTCTCCCCCATTTCCATTAACAATATTTCTAAGATTAATGTCCCACCACATACCAATGATACCACTTAGAAAGCATAAATAGCTCACAAACAAGGTTGAAGGGACAAGCAGATACGAGGCATGCTGGGAGGGAGAAGCTCGGAGGCTGACCTAGTCAACTAAAACCAGACTTCCCACATTAATGCACCATCAGCATATGGTTCTAATAGGCTTTCTAGGATGATTTATCAAGTATGATTAAGTCCTCAACCTGTACGTCTGTCTTCATAAATAAAGCAGAAGTGCACCTTGCTCTGAAATGGATCAGGAGTGTCCTATTACCCACCCATGTGGCAGAACTCTGCTCAGAGCTCAACTGGAATAAGTTAAAAGATTGTGCAGAAAAGCTGCCAAGATTTCTGAGTCTTATCTTAGAAAAGTACTACTAAATGTTATTGCAATGCCGGTTTGGTCCTTAAATATATCAGCCATAAACCATTGACATGATTTAAAAAGAAAAGTTATGATTTTTCTACTTTAGTGTGGAAATTAAGCGGCAGGTGCAAGGATTTTAGGGTTAAGTGCACATGGCTGCTTGAAAGCTCTCCCAATCACATATCTATATAGGACCACTAAGACTGTATGCACCTACTCCCACTGACATGAATACATGGAGTTTTGGGCCAAGGTTCACATACTTTGCAAAGTACAGAATAGATACAATTAATAATGAGTATAAAAGTAAAGATTCCCAAGATGTCACCTTCATTTTAATTATTTCAACTGTTGCCTATTTCTGGCCATTGAATGATATATTAGGAACCATCCCCCATCAACTTTACGACAAAGATTTTCACTTATTTAATTCAAATACAGTCAGATTAGAAATAGAAATGTGATTACTCCCATATATTTAATAGCTTCATCCTCCATTCACATTTAAAGTTACAGTTAAGTAGCACTTTGGGAAATGGTCTGGAGCCAAGATTAAAGTTAGGAGGGACTGCTTGGAAATAAAAAGCCTAAACATTGTGAAACCTCAGAATTTTAGGTGATGTGAAAACCTACCTGTCATTTTCTGAAGACTGAACCTACAGATAGTTCTCAACTTACAATCACAATTGGGACCAGAGCTTCCTGCATTAAGCACCAAGATTATCATGTGAATGTTACCTCATTTTATGAGCTTTTTTTTTTTTTGCTGTGATTGTTAAGCGAATCGCAATACTTTGGTAAACAACACTTCTGAATCTGCCACTCCCCATTGATTTTGCTTGTTGGAATCCCTCTGGGAGGGTCACTAATGGCAATCACAAAATCCTGGATTGCTGCAACTGTCATAAATACATGGCAATTGTCAAGCACCCAAATTTTGACCATGGGGATGCTGTAACAGTTGTCATAAGCCATTTTTTAACAATATCATTGTCACTTCAAATGGTTGCTGAATGAATAGTTGTGAGTCAAAGACTACTTATAGACTCCTTTCTCTCAATATTACATCAAGAGTCAAGATAATGTACAAAATTAATGAAAGAGATAGGAGCAGTCCAGAATTAGGATTTGGTATTGTTATTGGCTATATTGTTATAATGCCAATCCGTTATTATTAGGATTAGGATTATTAGGATTATTATTATTACGATGGTGAAAGTTTCACTGCCTTTCAAATAACACAAAGAAAAGGATAAACTTAGATTATTTATCTTTTGTACAAAGATTAGCTGTATTTATATTATCTTGCCAATTATATGAACTTGTATGGATCTTGAAAAGATCACCAATAGTCGATTCATGGTGTCTTTAGATGTTTCTGGACTTAAAAGTCACTGGATAGTATCTAGATTTTCTTATCAATATTCAGTTCCTATGGAAAAGACGTAAGGACTCATTTGACTTTTTTTGTGGTGTGTCCTTTAAGCCTTCTGGGACAATTATGGCACAATTTGGTTCCCTTTCAACAGTCTTTTTGTAAGTCACAGTCATTCATAGGGGTGAATGCTTGGGAAACAGCCTCATGTTAAACAGACTCTGGACAGCTGCATTATAATTACTGCCGCTTCCAACAAGCATTCCTATGAATTCCCTGATGGCCAGCTTTAAAGGCAGAATGCATCTGGAATAATATGCTTAAGTGTCTGAAATTTTAAAAATGGCCATCTATTGATATATTTCGAGAGGCTCCAAATTACAGTGCATAACAAATCATGCAGTAAAATGCCACCACAGCACACTTTTAGAAAGAAAGCTATTAGCTCTTAATGCTTTGTGCTAAATCAATAGTCAATATTGCCAATGACTCTAACATATATTTCTATCTGTTTTCTCCTTAAGGCATCTTCAGATAGAAGGAGTGTAATCCATTCTCTCATCTTTAGCAGAATAGTCCCTGCCATAATTACTTATTAATGGTGGCTGGCTTTCAGAGTCACTTTTGAAACAATTGCACCACATTATTTCTATTTTATTTTTGCTTTTACACAAACCTCCATTTATTCTTTATTTATTGGGAAATGTTTATGGTACCTCTATATCCCACAATCAACATTTCTAAATTATCCTATGAAATGGAAGTTTGCAATTCGAGATCTAGGCTTACACTTGATTCCTCAAAGACTTCCATGCAGCTCTAAAAATCCTTCTAAAAGTTGCCACTGAATTATAATTTAATGAGAGAGAAAGCAAGAGGGATTATTAAATACTTGTAGCGCTCTTAATATGAATTCAATTAATTTACTTTTCACTGCAAGTAAAAATTAGCTTTTGTCCAACCTTAATTTCTTTGGTCTTCACCTATTTTTATTTTTTACCTTATAAAATTTCCAAAGCAATATGGAAAGAACAACTTCATTCCTTATGCTGAGAAAAAAAACCTTAGGTCAGAGAATGATTTCACAAAATTTAGCATTTTTCACCATTCCAAGTATTTTGCAAATCTACTAGGGTTAAGCTTAAATCATTATTATATGGAAACATCCATATAGACATTAATTAATATTTTTCAGACTGTAGATTATGTTGAAGAGCATGGGACTTACTTAAGACAATTGATGGGAGAAGTGAGATCTAAACCAGAGATTTCCCAGGAATAATTTTGTCTTATAGCTGTCTATATTCTAGGAATCAATGAATATTTTTGCCTGCAAAAATTTCAGACAAATAATACTGGGAAATAATAAATGGGAAATATGCAATAGCATGTTTGAAGTAAGAAGTTTGGCATAAAATTAAAATGTAGAAATATTTATTTTCTAATTCTAAATAATGTCAGCACATATATATTTCAAATACTCAATTTTAGCTAGGGTATGTTTAATCCATAAATCTGAATGATGGTTTCATAAATGTATTTAAAATATCTATTATTTATTATGTCTATTAGTTATCTATTTATTCTAAACTGATTTTTAATAAGGTTAAGTTTAAAACTAATTTTCTAGTAAAGAGTCCCAGTATTGGAGAACAATAATACTTTGTCTATGTAATGAAAGCATATAAATAAAAGAATTTAAACCTTTTTTTCTTAAAGCAATTAGAGCCTCTTAAAATAACAATGAATTTAAGTTTTTTATATTTTTCACTGCTAATAAATATTATCTTGAGTCTTTGTTAATACTATATTGATATTTTGACAGTTTAGCAGTTGTATTCCATTGTGAACTTTATCCTTATACTATGTTGACATTCTTAAACTGAGATATTCAGCATTGTTTTAGTCCCCATAGCGTTATTTTAAAAGCCTATAATCTTTCTATAATGAGTCATCATACAACAAAACCACAAAATAGAGGTGTCAACTCCCATACACACCCACCTCCATCACTTTCATTGCTATGATTCACAGTCTTTTGGAACAAAGATGCATATACTAGTTGGATTATCATGGCAGAATTCATTGTATATATAAAATAAGTTGCTAAGTTTGACATCTTTGAAAAATGTATTGCTACAATTTCAGATGCCCGAAAAGCCCCTACTGATTTAGATGGCAGACTGAGCAGGACCAGGATGTCATAGATGTCATAATCTAAAACAATGCAATTTTCTTCTATGCTCCCTGTTTAGCACTGTATCCATTGCATTACTAAATAACCCATATCTAGAGTAGTATCATGCTGTCATCTATTAAAATGTACGTTTATTGTTTCAAACTGGATAATCTAATTTAATTTACAGGTGTGTGAACCATAATTTCTTAAAGCCTGGACATCATAGGATATATATATATAGCTAGGATGGTTTAATTATAAACTAATAAAACTTCTGTGTCTATTTGTCTGTTTGTAACATTCAGTTGAGCAAACTTATAGTTCAAAAAGGCTACCAACATTTGCTTGTTGAAATCAACTTGCTCTTTTTTTTCTACTCGCGTACAGTACAGAAAATAAGGTGATGTTTAATATCCTAATGCTTCACAGGGTTATTCCATCCTTCATAAAAGCTGATCATCAGCTTTGCCCTTTTTCTCCCAGCCCTTTTGCAGTGCTCTGGAGCCAATTTGCCAGTAGTTCTACTCCAACAACAAAAATGCACTTGCAAATATAACTTACAACAAATACTATAGAGACTTTTTGCACACTTATAAACCTAAAATCTGTTGCCTGATGTTCAGATGATAGCTTGATCTGCTGACACTGTCTGACTTGCTGCTTTGGGTTGCACTGTCTGACTGATACACACCCTTGTCTGAGGTACCACCATCAGTTATTGTCAGCAAGAGATAGCTTTTTGACTTGAACCTCAGATAGATAGTCTTCGGGGGTGGGGGGATTATCCTCCATTATACCAGGGATTTAAATTTGCTATGGAATCTAAGACATAAAACCAATAGTTGTTCTCCTTTTATTTAAGTCTCTTTTATGGTCATAAATTATTATTTTTCAACCATTTCTTGTTTTCAGTACCCAATTTCTCCCTTTTTTCAGTTTGTGTTCCTTTCAAAGGTATAGTTTAAGTCATGGGGTGGTGATGGGAAAACTGTATTTATTTGCTAAGGTGCCATGTAAACTGAAAGCATAAATGAAACATAAAAGTTGAAGTTTTTCTGATTCACTCATATAGAGAATTCTGGGATCTTATCCATTAATTATAAGTTATCCAAAAAATAGATGACATCAAACAAGAAAAAATACTTATTTATGCATGGAAGTTGTTATATGTGTGATGAAAGCAGACAAACAGATACATTCTTTATGACTGTTTTTCAGCAGTGCCCATGAGATGCTGAAAATATTAAATTCCAATGCTATCCTTATATTGGACATGTGATGAAAGGTTATGAATTAGGTTTATCATGACTATATGCATGCAAACTTTATGAAAACATTGTAAGGATCTGACCTATTCATAACATAGTATTGAAGTTTATTTTCTAATTTCTGTAAACTTTCTTCCTGGAAAAAGAATTTTAATTTTAGTACTTCTTTCTTACAATTTATCTTAATTTTATTTTTTACATAAATTTTAGTCAAATGTGGGGGTTTTTGTGGGGGAGAATTATTATATGTCCCTCATTGTCATAGCTTGCAGATGTCCCTCCTTCCTAATCTATAAAAGATCTGGGGGAATATAACCCTTACGATATCTTCCCTTTAGATTTAATTCAACTACAGGAATCCAACAAATCTATAAACAACCAAAGAGAATATTGTATATTGAAAGACTGGGCACACGTATTCAACACACCAGAGCCATCTTGTTATTTAGATAAGTACAGGGACTTTCCATTCCTTCCTTAAGAATTTCGATGATTTTTTTTCTTCTCCTCTGGAAAAGAAATGAAAGGAATTCCCCCATCAAATTTATGTGCAGAATAAATTTACGTACTAGTGGACTGCTATTGTGTAAGCAATCTACTTTCATGCTATATGGCTTTTGCATATGTTGCCTGAATATATTCATTCTACTCATCTTTTATATTTTAAGAGAAAAAATACACCAGAAAAATGATGTCTACATTTTCTCTCAAAATATGCATTCCAAACATTTGAGTTTTCATTTATTTCCCACTCTCTATCATTAAATATGATTATATTTTGATTGGCCTTTGCAACATAAAATACAGTGAATCATTCAAACTGTACCATTGCAAGCCATTGCAAGCACATTTCAAGCACATTTGCAAGCCAGTGCAAGCATATTTCTCTGAGAAGTGTGAATCAAGTGAATATAAATTACTAAAACTAAATTTCCCCAACATATCCTCAATATGATAGGTAAAAAGATCTATTAAATCCTGCACAAAATGTGTATTTTAAAACTTTTTTGGCATAGAAAATATAATATTATGGAACCTTTGCTAATTTCCCAATTTTCATGAGGCATGATATTGTGGTTTCAGTATAAGAGCAATTGTATCTTTTCTTTTTCAAGAGTATTCTAAAAATTATCTTTCAAAAAGAGGTGGAAATGTCTCATAAATTTTGTTTGAAAGTGTCCTATCAGACTTTTTATTCTACTTTTCTTTTCTGCTTTTTTAAACAGAGAAGTAAAAATCTTGCAATGCCATTATATCAAAAAGAGCCTTAGGTTATAATCCATAAATTCATTATGTGCACTGCACAGTCTATTGTATATATGTGGTTTGGTACTTTTTTCTAGCAGTGAGTTTTCTTTCTTACAGAAGCATCAAACTTATAGCCAAATAAGTCTGTCTGGTTTGGTGGATTGTGGGTTATTTATTCTAAATTGGGAAGAAAGCAAAGCATAAATATTCCATCTTCAATTTGATTTCTATAATTTCAGTTCAATTTTGAATATAGAGCATTGCTAACATGGCTTCAGCTATTGATTATAGAATTGGGACTTTTAAAATTATTCCCTCACTTATCATAATTAGATTGCTTTTTTCTTTTTCATGAAATTTGAAGTCTGTATGTGTCTGTGCACATGCACTTGTATCCAATGTGTGCATTTGTTCTCAAAATGAATGCAGTTGTATGGTGTTCTAATGAAGTAGTTAATCCATCCTGCTTGCCTTTAATATCCAGGTTGTCTACTCAGCTTAAAGCAAGTTGCAAACATGCCATAATCTATAGTGCCACCTAGTTTCCAACTTAAATGTTTACCCACCCCACCCCCACATCTTTCCTCATTCAGGTAAAATATTTTTCTCTGTTTTCACACAGATTCCAGGAAATGGGGAAGGAATATGTCCACAATACAAAGGCATACCGTTTTATTGTTGTCCTCTTCTTGTGCCTTTCTAAACTCCTGCTCTAAGCTGCAGTCTATCTCACTGAAGAGTCCCACTTCCTCACAGTTTTTTAAGAACCGGGTTGGTGTTGGAGTTTGGTCTGAGGAGAAATATCCAAAGGTGTAGGCATTATGTAATGAAGAACAAGAAATTGTGTAATGTTATCTATTATAGCATGTTAAAATACAAGGCAGTACCAGTTTAACGAAGTCAGGTTATGGAACCCTTATTAGTTAATTGGTAGAGTCCCCATACAATTTATCAAAAGTACAGCTGTTTGAAAGTAGAACATATACATAGCTTTTAAGTAATGCATGCAAACAAACACATTTGCAATGTTTAATATTCAGGAAATAAGTAACCTGTCCCCAAGCAATTGGTTTCTCCAGATTTTCAAAGTAGCACAATGTGGCACTAAGTAGTAAGTCAACTTCATGGGAAAAAAAGATAATTACAGATCTCTGCATCATGTTTGTTTTTGACTTTAATTAGAAAGCATAGCTGCCTACTCAGACTCTTATTTTGTAAAAGACATACACACACATATCCCCCTCCTTAGATATATTTTCTAAAATGAGCAGAAAAATATATAGAAATGAATCATGCATGACATGAAAGGAAACACTACACCATTCATAAACTGACATAATTGATATGGGTATCTTAGGAGCAGGGATGGTTAAAGAAATTAGATCGTGGCTGCATAATGAAAGCCTTGCAGACAATCAACTTTCCAACACAATTCTGTTTGTACTTATACATATGGAACTGTGGATACCTAAAACACAGGCTTGTGAATGCCCATGTTTTATCAGCTGGAAAATGATGAGTGTTTTAGGATAACTAGTTAGTAAAAAAAAAAGACATTTGGTTTCTTGTAGCTGGATATTCTGCATTTGTTTGCCTAAATATTTGCCTTTTTGTCTTTATTGATGTATTTTATATCTATGTAGAATGAAGGAAAGATACTGATTTGGTAAAGATAGTAGGGAAGGCAATAAGAATAGAATAGAATAGAATAGAATAGAATAGAATAGAATAGAATAGAATAGAATAGAATAGAATAGAATCTGGAAGGGATCTTGGAGGTCTTCTAGTCCAGCTCACAACTCAAGCAGGACGACCTATATTATTTCAGATAAGTGGATGTCTAGTCTCTTCTTAACATGGTGTAATGGTTGCTTGATAAACAATGAAAAAAAGTTGTCATTCATTCAGTTTATTGCTACTCTCATCATAGTGCCAAGGTGGACACAGCAACAGATTACTTCTCCTGCCTGAAGTTAGACTGCCAATCTAATATTGTATATGTTGACCTGTTTTACTATTGAAAAACACAGCAATCAGCCAGCATCTATTTTTACCCATCCGCCTGCACTTGTGATGGGACCCTGTATTTTTCTGTCTGTGTACAGATGTTTGTAGGAGCAGTAGTACAAAAGGCTCTTTTTTCCCTCAGCATGCTTACTTTGTAAGTGACTTTTACTGTCCAAAAGCTGTCTTGATTATTTTACTTCTTTTTCTTCTGAAAGCTGTACGCAAATTGTGGGTCTGACTGTGGTGCAAAAATAAGCAAGGCCAAGGTATAGACTAGAAGAAACAAAAAGATCCTGTTCTTCAAATGTCAGTTTACTGCCAATTTTTAGTTGGCAAACTCTGCCATCAATTTTTGGAAACCAATTGTGCCAGAAATTGAAAAATGGCTTGTTAGGCCATGGGAGAAAAAAAAGAATCTACTATCCACCATATTCAAATAAGGAACATTTATGCTTAATAAAATAATACTATCACATTTTAGAAACAAGCTGTGGACAGACATCAACTTCACAAAGTAAATATATATACAGCCAAGCCTACTTTAAGTGGTTTTACAGAGTCAGCATATTGCCCCCAATAACCTGGGTCCTTATATTACCGACCTCAGAAGGATGGAAGGTTATGTCAACCTTGACCTTGGTGAGATTCAAACATATAGTAATATGTGCACATATTAATGCTACAACTATGGACTATGATTCCATTGCTGTGATTTCACAAAAATCATGAAAATATAGATCAAAAATAGCTAACCTGAACAAGAAATATACAATATTTAAAAACTTTACCTTCTGTAATATATCTATAATGAAAGAGTACTACAAACCATTCTCACTAATTTTTTTCATGTGATGAGTTATAGGCTGGATTACATCTTTTCAAGAAAGCAACAGAGTGCACATGTTCTTTTAAAAATAAAATGCACATATAAAATGCAAGAGGTATGCAACCCCTCCTAATCTTGTAGGTCATGGATTGCTTGTACAGAAGTCTTGGAAAAAGACACTATTATTTTATTATTTCTGTTTTACATCAGAATTGTTAAAACAGAAATGTATGATATTTGAAACACTAGTTACCAGGCCAAAAAATAATCATCTTTTTTTAAATACTGATTGGCAAGGACAACAACAAAACAACCTCAGAGACTGATATAGAAAACTTTTGTTTTACTTTAAAAAAGAAATCCAAAGCTTTTCAAACCAAACCATAACAAATGTGATTAATCTACAGTGTAGATATGTGACAAGCAGAGATCCAAATGGTGTAATTTGATTCCTGATATTTAACACAAGTGTTTAGTCTGCTGCACGTTTAATAACAGGAATTTGGCTTATTCAGCTGGAGTGCTCCACTGAAGTTATATATTAGACACATTTCACTTCCATGCAATGATAACAAAATCAGAAGAATAAAAGTAATCGGAGTGCTTAAACAAAGGCTGCCCTATTGCACCAGAGGGGTTCAAATCTCTCTCACTTTCCTTTCCTTTATTATTTTGACAACATTTTTATTTCCACTTATTTGTCACATCATTACTCAAACAGATTAGACAATGTGTATCCCTGGCAGCTGTGTTTTTTTACATAGGTGCCTCCAAAAACATGAAGGGAGAAGTCTACATTGATGAGACATATGTGGATGAAAACAATGTAACGCCTTCAAACATGCAATGATTGATTTTCTGTGCAAGAAAATATAATCAAACCTGTATTCAACTTCAAATGAGATATAATCTGATATAATCAAACCTGTGTTCAACTTCAAATGAGCTTACTTTTATTTATTATTTAAAGTAGGTATATTCTGCATTAGGTTGCACCAATTCAGTTAGAGGTGCATACAATATAATAGGCATATTTTCCTAAGGTTTCTGAGCAGTGATGGGATTCAACATTTTTTTACTAATAGTTCTGTGGATGTGGCTTGGTGGGCGTGGTAGGGGAAGGATACTGTAAAACCTCCAGTCAGAGGTGGTGTTTGCCGGTTCTCCGACTACTCAAAATTTCCGCTACCAGTTCTCCAGAACTGGTCAGAACCTGCTGAATACCACCTCTGTTTCTGAGGAATTTTATTTCTCCAGATATGAGTGGGTTAAACTATTCCACAGCAATAAAAACAACTTTCATTCATTATTTTAAGTAATTACAGCATGCACTGTCTGAAACAGCATCAACTGTGCACCACACACAATGATTAAGTTCTATGAAGGTTGTTGTATTTATGTCATCTTGGTTCCTTAGATAACCTACCCCAAAGCTAACAAAATTGAGGGTTTCTAAAGTTATGATGCAATTTTCTTTATCTTATCTACAGTGGTTGCATATTTATCATGTAGATGTGGTAGGCCCAATACTTTTAGATTCAGTTTCTTTTATTTTTAATGACATATTATTCTGGAAATTTTAGATGTGTGGACAAGAGATTAGGTAGCAAAATCTGAAAGCTAAGAGCAATGTTTCTCAATCTGATCAACTTTAAGATGCATGGAATTCAACTTCCAGAATTCCCCAACCAGCAATTTTGGCTGAAGAATTCTGCGAGTTGAGGTCCACACATCTTAAAGTTGAGAATGTTAAGAAGCCATGGTTAAAAGAGTTGGATCTGATCAGGACTGTACTTTGATACTCCCAAATCTGCAGGCTAATTTGGGAAGTAAAAACTATTCTCATAACAACAAATTATTTTTGTAATGTTGCAAAAATACTCTGCGAAAATCCATATCCATAAAGATACAGGGAAAAGCTCAAACTCAATTCATTAGGTATAACTTTTGATTAAAACATCCTCCTATTTACTTTTGAACTGAAATAGTAAGAATTATTGAGTATCTTCTCTATATCATTTGAATCTATTCAATCAGTTTGCCATTTTGCACATTGGTTTTTTTATTTATTTATACATGGTTTAGTTTCTCTCTCTCTCTCTCTCTCTCTCTCTCTCTCTCTTTCCCTTCCCTCCCCCATCTCTCTTGTTTCTTGTTTATGTTGCTCTAGCCTTGGTCAAATCTTAATGTTTGATATAGGCCGATATATAAATGCTTGCAATAAATGAATAAGTAAATAAATGCAAAAATATTTATTACACCATTTCTATTTTTAGAAGTTTGCAAAAATTAGCATATAGAAAAATTATAGATAATATGAGAAGTAAAGAATTCTTCTAGGACAAGATTTAGGCATACAGTATAAGGCTCCATTAGGAGAGGTTTAATGTGTGTTAGGCTTCCAGAGAAATGACAATAAATTCTAGTAGAAGCTACATATTTCCAGTATTTTTGAAATAACAGCTATCTAAGGAAGTTATCAGCTTCTGTGCAAGAAAAACAGTAGTTCAGAATTTATATCAAATTAGATTGTGATTCTGTTGTGTTCTCTTGCAGTGCTATTCTCTCTGAAAAGAAGTGACCATTAATGATTGTTATTTTTATTCCTGCTCTTCTATTTAAATATATCAAGTAAAGCTAGAATCTTCTAACTGATAACAGAGCCCTGGCCATATGGGAATCAATAATTAAAGCAAAATCCTGTTTGGATCAATCTTCCAGCATTTCAATTTGCATAAGTATGCATATGGAAATGAACCAGCTTTTTCTTCTACAGCTATTTGTGCAGCTGAGGGAGATGCGCGCATGTGCATGTGTGTGTGTTTGTGCATGTGCGTGTGCATGTGTGTTTGTGTGTGAAAGCGAGAGAATAGATGAATACTATATTTCTCTTCTTGTGTATGGAAGGATGTAGATAAAGGGTCTTCAAACTTGGCAAGTTTAAGACTTGTGGACTTCAACTTCCAGAATTCATGAGCTCACATGACTGGAGGAGGAAGTTGAAGCCTACAAGTCTTAAAGCTGTCAAGTTTGAAGACCCCTGATGTAAATGATAGGTATAGGTCTGGGGAAGACAATATGGGCTGGTTTACTTCTTCATTAATTATGTTTCTAGTTGCTTCTTTTAGACTTAGGTTGTGTGTTTACTCACTGTGGCCTACTCACTGGTATGGCAAATAAAGAAAATATATTTTTTCTCTTATTTTCTGAATGATCTTTGATCTCTTGGAGCATTGGTTTCTTTACATTTACTTCTAAAAGTACTTAATCAAAATATGTATGACTGGAATGAATGAAAGAAGATAATAGCGGGAGGGAATGGATAGGGGAATTTATGTATGTTTAAGAATACTGCACCTGAATTTGCTAAAGGGCAACTACAGCTATGATTCTTTTCAGATGCAGATGACATGAAACAAGTTTGCCAAAAATAAGGTAGAAAAGAGAGATAAATGTCTAAAAGGAGAGTATGTCTGAAGGCATACAGCCTCTCCCTATCATATATCATCTCCAAATTTCATTAAGAAATCTCAGAATAAAACATTTAACTTTAAGGAATCTAGATTTCCCGAGGGATTACTTCTATTTGAGGAAACAGCTTTTCCCTCATATCTCTCTATCAAACGAAAAATGAATTACTGAAATAAAAATTAAAAAAAAAAAGACTATGCACCCTAAAAAATCAGGCCAACAAAATTGCTGTTAAACTAAATCAGGGTGTGTAATGTGTAGCCTTCCAGATGCTTTTGGGCTACAACCTTCATCATTCCTCATTCTTGGCCAAGACACATATGGAAAATTAGATCCCCCAATCTTGAATTTGTGGCAAGCTAAATCAAATATATTATCAAAGGATTGCCTAAACAAAAGCTTCTTAAATTTGTTTTCCCCAGGAACTTTTCCCACTTTTAAAAATTATGGAAGACTCAAAAGAACTTTTGTTTTTGTTGAGTTATATGTAACAATATTTTCTATATTAAAATTTAATTTGTACACTCAGTGCTTCTATTGTAATTGTTAATGAGATTTAAATATTATTTTTCAACCCAAAGTGGCAAAAAAAATTGTGGACCTTTGAGTCCAGAGCATTTTGCGGGACCCATAGAGATCTTAGGCCAACACCATTTAGACAACTCCCTGTTTAGAACACGTTTTTGAACCATAGGGGCAAATGTAAGCATGTTTCTTTGGGGAAAATGAGTTGGATTAAGGCGTTTATACAGTATTTATGCATGATATATGCATTGTGTGCATATTTTTTCTTCTATTTGCTATTGTCATTGACATCAAATTTCACTTTTTATCTACAAAAAAAGAAAAATCTCATTGCTGCAAGAGATGTTAAAAGCCAAGTCTTCTTTTGCACCGATTATGATTTTTAGATCTAAGATCTGAATAAACCCAACCCACTCTGGATCTTATCCAATACTCCAGGCTAAACTTACTGATCACTCAGCATGGCTTGCTTCATGCTTAACTACCAAGATTAGAAATGAACTTGGAGACAATTCTGAAAAAATAACCTCCAGCTAATTTCCCTTTGT
Organism: Pseudonaja textilis; assembly: GCF_049901715.1. NCBI lineage: Eukaryota > Metazoa > Chordata > Lepidosauria > Squamata > Elapidae > Pseudonaja > Pseudonaja textilis. Next base: position 39,822,586 of record NC_142008.1, on the reverse strand, counting down.
CAAATGTTTTGCAAATAATCTCCTAATTTCATTTGCATTCAACAGTTCCAATTATCTTTAATGTAAAAATTTTAGATTAAAACAAAGTGTAAATTTATGAAATGTACCAGCATGAACTTCTGCTTTGTTATCTTTAAGCACCAAGAATTGCATTTTTAAAAACTGCTGATTAGTCCCTGTAGTAAAAGAAATGAGGTTTTTTTTTAGAAATTCAAAAATTAAAATGTGGGTTTATAAAATATGCAACATTTTAAAACAGTGTGCATATTTTAAAATATTTTAAAATATTGTTTTCAGTATCTATTTAAGCTGCTGAGTTCTCTTATACAGTAGAGTTGTAACTATTAAAAATAAGTGGACAATTATTTGTTATATTCTTCATCTGCATCTAATAGAAATCTTTCCTTAACTCAACCTTATTGTCTATTGTGATACTTAAAATAAATGGAAACTACCTCATTAAGCTCTAATAGAGCAGGTGCCCTATGGGATAAATGCATTAAGACATTATTCTTCTCACAATTACTTCCTCCCTTCTGATGTGTGTTTACCTATGGCATTTTGGCAATTTACTTACTGTGTTTCCTTCAGTGATTGTCTAAAAGTGATGAACAGTCTGACTCAACTCCCGGGAGCCAATCTTGTAATATGTAGTTTGGCTTCCTTTGCTTTGAATAAATTGTTGCAAGAGCAAAATCCAAGCTGTATGACAAACTTACTATTCCAGAAATAGAACATTCTGGCAAACTCCAGGGTATTCTGATTCTCTTCTGGACCACACTACTTTGAGGGTGATCAGTCTTTTAAATCAGAAATGGTCTGTGGCATTCCAAACATAATCTAGCCCTAAGCAGTCCTCGTCCAAACAACTATCTAGGAGGTAATGCCCACAGTAGTAAGAATTGGTTCAGTGATCCCACTATAACACATAGTCCCAGCTAACTTCCTGTAGCCAAGTATAATCTCTGGAAAACTCTAGAAGTGCATGGTTATCTAATTTAATTTATTGATTTTTTGTGACTTTCCCAGCTCTCACTTTTTGTAAGTTCTCATCTAATAAAGGATAATGATACATATCAATGCTTTGTATTAATTTGATTGTTTCCAGTGAAGATATTTCCCAAATTGTTATATTGTTCTCATTAAGGAGGTGATAGCATTTATAGTAAAGTATACTTATAGTAAACAACTGAGCTGAGCACACTTTCATTTTTTTTTTAAATAAGGTGGCAAGGTTATTCATTTTGACTTTTATTTTAGGAAAACAACTGGAAAGATTATTTAGTATGCATGGAATTAATGTCCAAATAGGAATTTTAAAAGTTGTTAAAGTTTCTGCATGCTGCTCTTTAAAAGCTATAATGGATGGAGGAAAAGTGGTGATGGAAAGATATATTGTGTGTGCAGTGATGTATTAAGCAGACTAAGCAGATGCTTAGGGCACCAGGCCCAAAGGGGGCACCGCAAAAACTTTTATGTAGCCTAAGCTTGGCTTCATTTGTACAGTATGTACATAGGAGGGGGGCACCAAGATTTGTCAGCGCTTAGGACACCAGCGAGCCTTAATCCACCACTGTGTGTGTGTGTGTGTGTGTGTGTGTGTGTGTTTGTGTTTATGTGCCTTGTGTGTGCATGCATGTGTGAGTCCAAGCCAGTCTTAACTCTTAGGAACTGCCCGGACAAGTCACTGCAGATTTCCTGGCAAGGATTTTTGGAAATGGTCTGCTCTTGCCTACCTTCGAGGGCTGGAGAGAATGACTAACCCTTAGCAGACTTCATAGTTAAGGCAAGCTTAGAACTCATGGTCTCCCTCCAGTTTCTGACTGGTACCTTAATCACTACACTAAGTTGGTACTGCAATGAATACTGAAAATGCTTGTTCTTTAATGTAATGTACTGCTAATCTTTAGCTGAACAGCTACATTTTGCAGTGAAGGAACTAGTATGCTAAATGGGCCATGTCACCTGGACAGTACAATATACCACCTCAAATCTCCTGCAGGGCTAGAAAAGGGATAGTAACTGAGATAGTACCATGTGGCAAAGAAAAAGAAAGAAATATATAACATCTGTATGATACTAACTGCAAATGTTTGGGCAACGTTTTTGTGGAGGATTGGGAGCTAAACAGAACAGAAAAGTATACTACTTTATATGGAATAGATATGAGCTGAATTTTCTTCACCGCTGCTATCACCACCACTTTCACTATCCACAACAGATGGCAAAGCAAGACAGATTTTGTTCAGACATAAGTTATGCATTCCATGCAAACATGAGGAAATAGATTAGGTAAAGAATCATCTTATAGATTAGTCCAAAAGCCTCTCTAGTGTATTGTCTTCTTTCTCACCAGCCAGTGTTTGTGAGAAGCCCAACAGCAGAACATGAAGCAGGACCAATTGCAGGCTGTCTTTGATCCTTGAGTTAAGATATAGACTTCATAACTAGTAACTTATTTGTTTAAAATTCTTTTGGAAGCCATCTAGGTTGGTTGCCATCTCTCTCTCTCTCTCTCTCTCTCTCTCTCCTTCCTCCTCCTCTTTCTGAACTTCCATAATCCAATTATGTACATGCATTATTGTATAAATAAGCTCCTAGCACAACTATATCCACTGTCCAGTTGTATATAGCTGGTTTCCAACTTTTACAATCAACCAAGTTGCAAGGGCTGAAACCTACCAATGGAAACCAATGGAAACAGTGCAAGAAACAATGGGGAGAAAATACAGCACTGTTTCTCAGTACTCAGCACTCTACTAACTGGGAAATTTAAGAAAATCCACACATCTTAAAGTCTTCAAGGTTCAGAAACATTACTATGAAGATTTCCTGCTTCTTTTTTGCAAAGTTAAAAGTCGCAATTTTTAGTATAAAAGTAGCATTTCTCCTTTCATGATATTGTGACCAGCTTCCACATCACTGATGTCCAATCTCAAACCCCAAAGACATCTGATTCAGTACAATACAAGGTCAAACAAATGTCTTTTCATAGGGTGCCCTGTGAAGGAGGTATTTAAGGTTTTTAATACATTTGGGGAATAGTTTCTATATTGGTCATGTGTTGCAATGACAAATACCAACAACAAAGTGCAAGCAACCAAATAATTTATGACTAATTTATACAAAGGAGTGTTGGACTTATAATTTTAAGTCATTTGGGGACTTACTGTGTCTGTATACTTTGTTGATTTCAGCTTGCTGTACATGGACCAGAAAATCTGAACTAACTCATGGCATAAAGCAGGGATTTCAAATTCAAGGCCTATGGGCCAGATGCAGCCTGCAGAGTGCTTAGATCTGGCCTGCGAGTTCACCTTGGAAACAGCAAAGGACTGGCCCGCGATGCTTCTGCCAGTGAAAATGGAGCTCAGGAAGACTGCATACAGCTCTCCCAAGTTCCATTTTCACTGTCAAAGTATTGCAGGAGGCCATCACAGCTGAAAATGGAGCTCAGGAGCCCATTTTAGCTGGGAGAGCACTTGGGCTGCCACGTGCACCTTTGACACAAGTGATGTCGAGTTGGACATGCCCACCATGGCCAAACGCATCCCACCCACCTCCTGAGGTCAAACACAACCCTGATGTGGTTCTCAATGAAATCGAGTTTGACGCCCCTGGCATAAAGCAAGAGAACAATTATATTTGCCTCATTTGCACACAATCCAATAGCTCCAGAACATTCGTATTCATCCTTATCAGAACAAAATAGACAACTAAATATCTTTCTCATACCTGTCTTCTCACCTGATAACATGTTGTCTGTTTTTAGTGAAGGAAACTTCAAAGTCATTTCATGTTTGTGACTGTGGATCATCAGATGGTCTTCTGTTGGAAAGCGCTGTTGGATAAAGACAGTGAAAAGTTTCAGCTCCTGAAATAAGGACTGGAAATTTATTTTTTATTTTAATATTCCAAGCATTAAAATGACAAATAAGGAATGTGAGGAATGAGTGAAATTAAATGATGGAAACAATTGTGACTGAAAGCTTTCTTGTTATTTAAATGTAAGAGTTTAAAAGAATATTTCATGTCACTGTTGTAAACCAGCCAAAGTTACTTAAGTGGAGTAAAAAATTAATAAATAAATAAATTATACATTTTCCAAAGAAAAAGTTTTCATTTTTTTGGTCTATGTGGTTTTTGCTTTTCTGTCTTCCGGTTTGCCACTGGTTAATACATTTTGGGATATACAATCTTATGAACATATTGAAATTATCTATTGATATTATTATCCTCTGAGAAACTGTCTGTGAATAGCTAAGGCAATGATTAATGGTAAGGTGACCAACTTTTTCACAATGAAAAGGAAGACACAAATAAATTAAAGAAAAAAAACAAAGCCAATTGTGCATGGCGCACTTTGTGCATGGCGCACTCTTGTGCACAATGCACTCTTGCGCACAGTGCACTCTTGCGCATGGCACACTCTTTCAAAACAATTCTCCTGTGTGGAGCACATGTGTCTCATAATTGCATCGATTTATATTGACTGTTTCCTAGTATGATTTGATTGTTGATTGTACCCTATGACTATCATTAAGTGTTGTACGTTATGATTCTTGATTCTTAACGAATGTATCTTTTCTTTTATGTATACTGACAGTATTTACACTGAGATAGATTCCTTGCGTGTCCAGTCATACTTGGCCAATAGAGTATTTTATTTTATTCTATTCACTGCACTGTACCGAGCCTTGATGAATCATCAAATACAAATATGTCACATCACACACAATGGATCGGATTGGCATCGATCAAATATGGAGATTTACAGATTAGTCTTCAAATATCAGAAAGGAGGACATGTAGGAGGACACTTTTTGAGGGAGACAATGGAGAAAACGACCTATAAATTGACTACAGAGCTGATTGCATCAAAAGAAAGTCACACAACCCAAAACTCCACATCCAACCCCAACCCATCCAATCCAACATCACTCTAAACTAGGCACACATGCCCCTAACTACCTCTATCCCAACCACAACTGGCCTTAAATGCAAGCTACTCAATGCAAGAAGCCTTATAAATAAAATACCTGAATTTTTCCTCTTACTAAATATGGCTGAATTCGACATTATATTTGTCTGTGAAACATGGCTCAACGCACCTCTCCCTGACTCCATTACCACAGTAAGAAACTATCATATTTACTGATCAGATCATGAAATCTGTAGAGGAGATGGTGTTGCTATTTTCTATAAAAAGTTCCTACATCTAAAAAACATCCAAGTTACCCAGGAGCTTGCTATTCCTGAAACCATCGTCTGTGAATTGTCCTTAAATATCACATTTCAGTTCTTACAGAGCCCTGGATTATGACGTTGAACATGCAAACAAGCTAAATACACTACTAACATGGGCAACATCCTGCCCGCACACTTTTATCAAAAGAGTCATCAAACTATATGTGCCATTAACAACTCCCAAAACCAGAAAAAACAAATTACCCAAAACAATAAGGAAACTTCAATCCAAAAAGAAATCACTTTGGTGGAAAAACAAATCTGGTCATGTTGCCAACTTCAAAAGCTGATACAAAAATTTATGCCACCAGATAAGAACTGAATGCACCCATTATCAAATTAAACAAGAAGAAAACCTTCAACGCACCAATTCCACCCACACTTTCTACAATTTTGTAAACAACAAACTAAAAGACTCAAGGTCCATCCCACCCTTGAAAGAACTTAGTGGTAAAGACAGCAACGATGACACTATTAAAGCCAACCTCTTTAACACATTCTTTGGCTCAGTATTTGTAAACAGCAATGGATCATGCCCAGTATTTCCTAGTCGAACCACAGACAACTACAAACATCTAATACATATTGATTTTACAGAAGACAATGTTGAAAAAGCACTAAGCAATCTAAAACCGTCTCTATCTATTGGTCCGGATGGAATATGTGCCTACTTCTTAAAAAAGCTATCCACTGCCATAGCTGAACCTCTAAGCAGAATCTTTAAAAAATCTTTCATGACCAACTCCTTGCCAAAACTATGGTCATAAGCCACAGTCATCCCCATCTTCAAAAAGGGAGACCCCAGCCTAATTGAAAATTACAGACCAATCTCTTTATGCTACGTCACCTGTAAAGTCATGGAATCAATTATTAACCAATCCATCATCCTCCACTTAGAAACAACCAACCTACTCTTTAATAAACAATTTGGTTTCAGGAAAAAACTGTCATGTAATCTCCAACTCTTACACTGCAAAAACATATGGACTACACAACTCGATCAGGGCAAAGCAATAGACACAATCTATATAGACTTCTGTAAAGCCTTTGATTCAGTGGTACATGACAAACTACTCCTAAAATTAAAATCTTATGGTATCTCTAGACACCTGCATAACTGGATAGAAGCATTCCTGTCAAACAGACAACAAATGGTCAAAATTGGGAGTGTCCTATCAAATTCTGTACTTGTCAACAGTGGTGTCCTCCAAGGCAGTGTTCTAGGACCAACTCTTTTCATACTCTACATAAATGACCTCTGTAATCATATCAAGAGCAACTGCGTTCTCTTCGCTGATGATGTAAAGCTATTCAACACCACAGACAATACTGCTACCCTTCAAAAAGACCTTGACTATGTATCAGAATGGTCAGACAAATGGCAACTTCAAATCTCAACAAATAAATGCTCTGTCCTGCAAATTGGCAAAAAAATCAAAAAATAAAATACAGACTGAATAGTCAAGACCTTGTTGATGATCCAAACTCTGTCAAGGATCTTGGAGTACTCATCTCTAATGATCTAAGTGCTAGAGCCCACTGTAACTACATAACCAAAAAGGCGTTAAGAGTTGTTAACCTAATCTTACGTAGCTTTTTCTCTGGTAATATTACACTAATAACATACAAAACATTTGCCAGACCAATACTCGAATACAGCTCATCAGTCTGGAACCCACATTATATATCTGATATTAACATAGTTGAGAAAGTCTAGAAATATTTCACAAGAAGAGTTCTCCATTCCTCCACTTGTTGCAGAATACCTTATGCCACCAGACTTGAAATTCTAGACCTAGAAAACCTAGAACTACGCTGCCTTCAGTCCGATCTAAGTATAGTATATAAAATCATACATTGCAATGTCCTACTACCTGTCAATGAATACTTCAGCTTCAGCCATAACAATACAAGAGCAAACAATAGATATAAACTCAAGGTTAATCGCATCAAACTTAATTGCAGGAAATACGACTTTGGCAACAGAATGGCCAATGTCTGGAATACTCTACCTGACTCTGTGGTTTCTTCCCCAAACCCCAAAAACTTTAACCTTAGACTGTCTACTATTGACCTCACTCCTTTCCTGAGAGGTCTGTAGGGGGCGTGCATAAGTGCACCAATATGCCTACCGTCCCTGTCCTATTGTTTCTTTTATTTATTTTTATTTTTCTTATATGTATCCATGTATTCATAACTATGTTTTTACTTATACCTGTTATCTTGTAAGCAATTAACAAAAATAAATAAATAAAATGATTAAACTTACAAAAGGAGGACTGTCCTCCCTAAAGGAGGATGGTTGGTCACCTTATTAATAGATTTGTATGAAACGTTCAAAAGTGGTGCTTCTTATAGCAGATCAGATGAAGGTGAGCAAGCATTAAAGTATTTCTGTGATGAGAAAGGGAGTACCAACAGCTTTGAATATTGTCCCTTGTATCTATACAAGTGTTCAGCGGACATACATCAGCTGGGACTATGTCCTTTGCAAAATACCCTTTGCACATCCAATTATTTAATATTACTTCATGCATATGAATGGTTTAGACCTTTATAGGCATGCTCTGGTTTTTTTTTTTACAAGTATGTCAGGGAACAAAACAACACAGCGTAAGAAGTTGGAGGAGGCCTCCTTCAGAATTATCTGGCTTTACTTCTTCCAGGATATCATGCAGAAAAGGATGATTATCCATCCTAAAAAGCATCCTCAAATGTTCTGTTTTTCAGATGTTTTCTTCAGGATAACTGTTATTTAACCCTTATGGTCTATTCAATCTTAAAACCTAGATTACATTAATGTAATAAAATATTTTAATGAAGAAATGTTTCTTATGGGTATATTTTGGTTAGGCATGTAACTTGTTCTGAGGCATGTTCATTGATACTAACCAAAATAGCCATATTTATTATGAATTTGTGTTTTATGGCATGAAGCTGCAAGGGGAAAGAGCACTTTAAATTATATAATAAAATTTGAAATTATGATAGGTTAGCATGGTGGAACTCTACTACAGCTTTATTTTTGCAGGTTTAATTCACCTGTGAACAGCCTGGGGCACTGCAGACAAAAGGTCTCTCTTGTTCCAAATTCATTTTTGATTCTTCATAAATCTACACATTAAAAGAAAAGGGGGAATGAAAAAATAAACCCATCAATATAGCCATCCATAGCTTTAGCAGATATGGAAAATACAGGCCAGACTTCTCACACTGGTTTCTGCAGATGTGATAGATTATATATTTCAACCATCTGGTTACTGTGGTTGGAAGTTAAAATAAATATTACAATAGCTGAGGTAAGTCTGCATTTTAACATAGACCTTTCCAACTATTTTTTTTACTTAATAACTTAATAACTGAAATACAGTTGACACCAATACATATGCTTTCTAAATTTTTCAGTGCAACTTTACCAATTAGAAAGTATTTACAAAAAAGTATATTTGGAGAAAGTGTGACAAAAACATATTCTATAAGAGGAAGTTGTAAAAATATGTTTGTTAAGAGACATAAGTTGCAAGCATATACTCGAAAATAAAAACAGTTCAATGGAACATGTCTATGACTTAATACAGAATTTTAACAAATAAATTCACAATGATATTTACACAGACTTCTAAAAAGATATTCAATATATAAATAGATATGAATAAATTTAAAAGCAGAAAGGTCAGAAAAATTAGGATTCAGTGTTGAAACTATCAACCATTCCCATCAAAATATTATAAAATTTCAGAATGAAAAGTGTATAAATACTAAATTACTCTGAAAGAAGGATGACCCTATATTTCCACATTTCTGGAAATAGAGAATTAGATTCACTGAGAAGAAGCTACTAGAAACAAAGATGGTCCTTCAATTTTTTTAAAACAAAAAAAAATCAGGGTAAGAGACTAATTTGCTTGTGAATATAGCATCTGAATTTCTGTTTGGAAAACATGTTGTCTGTCTGCAAATAAACATTTGGCTATTGCTTGTCATATTTTAGTCTAGTACAGAGATGTCAAACTCAATTTCATGAGGGCCATATCAGGGTTGTGGGGAGGTTGGAGGGGTTGGTCAGAGTGGGCATGGCCAGCTCGATGTCATTTTTCATCATGATGGCCTCCTGCAGCCCTATGCCAGCAAAAATGGAACTGGGATAGAGGAAACACACTGCAGAAGCACAAATCTGAGTTTGACACCCATGGTCTGGAAAGTGCTTTGTTTTTATTTGTTCATCTACACAGATGAATAGAAGTGGAAACTATTATTGAAAGCTTACTTGTTTTTCATTTCCAACAGTTTTCCATTTGGTAAACTTCAATTTTATACTTTAAAACAATTTTACAGTAATACTGTTTTATTATAATTTGAAGACAAATTAAAGAGAATATTTTTCATATTCTCTTCCACGTGTACGTTTTGTGCTATTTTGGGATTTACAATTCTGACTGATTCAGCGAATTCATTTCTCAGAAACAGGTTGAGATCTTCCCAAATTTCACTGCTGTTTGACCTGGTTTCTTCTTTTAGTTGGAATTTACTGTAAGGATTTCAACTTCTAGCTATAAAAATATAAAAATGTTCATTACTTCAACCATTAAAAAAAAATACAATAGCTACAATGACTACTATGGTACTCCGGCATCTAAGATTATCACTAAGCATAGATTTGAAAAGAAGAGAATTATAGTGGTACATATTGATGATTCCAAAATTATCAAAAGCTCTTCAAGGCATCTTTGCATAGATTGAAAATGTCTTCATTACCTGATCAAGTTATAAATATGTCCAGATCAAATACTGAACAAATGTATGTGAAACAAATTAACTCAATTGACTACTTATTATCTCATTATTATAGTCCTTATTAGCAAAAGTCAAGTCTGCCACTATTTCTTTGAAGCAGATTCACCTACTCCTCAATTGATTTGGCTTACATCTATGAGAAAAAGATAGGTGCTGCATAGGGATATTGTATGTCATAGCAATTTATGTGAAAGGTGTACTCAAGTCACAATTCTTAAAGTTACATCATTACTATTTTTTATTTGATTTTCAATTTGGTGGAGCTGATAATCAAGATAAATTTACCTCAGTTTTCTGATGCCTTTAGTTAACTGGAGATGTTTCTTTTTGAAATAGGTTGATCTACCAAGTGAATGCCACAGCTATATGTTTGTATTAAACAAAACAACTTATTTATCAGGGGTGCAAAATGCTGCTTCTCATTTCATTCTACTTTTAGAATGTTTTGTATTAACAAAACTTTGAGAAACTTACATTTTACATTTATCAAGAGAGGGAACCAAGCTGACTTGCTTACATTCTTCAGTTGCAGACCAAGAAGAGGGTGCCAAGGAAGAGTCCGTCACTGTTTCAGTATTATTTTCTTCTTCAAACACTATTTAAGAAAGAGGGAAATTGTTGGTGAAAAAAAGTTATTTCATTCATCTTACACAGAAAAAAAACTGTTTTTGATTACAGGATAAATAACAAAGAGGAGCAACAAATTATATTCTTACTGAAAGTAAGAAGAGCTGTATCAGAGCTGTTCTGAGTATTTTTTAAGATAATAGAATTGCAAGAGGTCTTGAAATCCAACCTCCTGCTTAAGCACGAGACCCCATGCCATTCTGGATAAATAGCTGTCCAAACTCTCCAGTGTTTGGAAGAAGGTCATTCCACTGATTAATTCCACTGATTAATCTCAGTGTCAAAATTTTTTCTTAGTTCTAGGTTGGTTCCGTCCTTGATTAATTTCCATCCATTGATTCACTCTGCCCTCGAGTGCTTCAAGGAACACCTGAGATTGTCACCAAGCACTGAGGGGTTGTGACAGCTCTTCAAATATTGGAAGACAATCCTGCCCACTAGTCCTAAACTTCAGGCAAAACCTTGGAGTACCCCACAATTCCCTCTATATAGATATAGTTCCATTGGGTGAAGTTGGTCAGCTGGTAGTGATGCTGTCTATCTCACATTTTTTATCTTTCTATGAAATAGCTTGTTGTCTAATGTGCCATAAAATAGAAATAGCAATAGTACTTAGCTTTATATACTGCTTCATAATGCTTTACAGCCCTCTCTAAGCGGTTTTATAGAGTTAACAATCTGGGTTCTCATTTTACTGACCTCAGAAAGATGAAGGTTGAGTAAACCTTGAGCCAATGAGATTTGAACTGCCAAATTGCTGGCATCTGGCAGTCAGAAGAAGTAGCCTGCAATATGGCATTCTAACCACTGCACCATCACAGCTCATGAAGCTAATAGTATATTTTTTAAAAGAATAATGGTTGGAGGAAGAGCAACCACACTAAATTGTTTTTCTGTCCAAAGGCATACACTCCATGGTAGTAAAATAGTACTTTAAAAAAAAGGCTGTATTTCATTTTATTTGGTATATAGTAAAGACACTATAAAAAAAAACAGACATGATGATGGAACCTAGAACCCAGGACTAAATAAGTGTACACCATTATTGATACAGTTCATTAAATCAGGTAGGATAAAATCATATTCTACATTATTATAATACAGATGTCTTGTACACTGTGTGCATGTGGGTGGGAAATTTAAGTTCCATTAAAGCAGTTTTCCAATTAATTTCCCACCTTATGGAGATATTCAAATGCCTTCCTATTTTCCAGAATCTTGCCACTGCCTATCAGGCTACAACCAAGCAAAGAATACCATCTGCTCTAAGAAGAGTTTTCAACCTTAGTAACTTTAACATGTGTAGATTTCAACTCCCAGAATTCCCCAGCAAGCATGTGAGAGATATAAATCTACACATCTTAAAATTACTGAATTTGAGAAACACTGTTATAAGGTGTCATTTGAACTACAAAACATTATAGACATTGTCTTTTGATGTTTCTTAGGTCAAGTAATGGTCTTCGTAACCATTGCATATCTACTCCTCAGTTGCCATCAAAAGATAATGGTTGCGTACATTATTTTTGGTATTTATTTTACCATATCTGTACATTGTTATGCCTATTCTGAAAGGATTTTATTCCCTCTGAGATTTATAAATTGTAGGTGCTAATTCAGAGCTTTCTGTGACTTAGAACATGGATCCTTGAAGAATTGTCTTCTAATGGGCCTGCTTAGGGACCTATCAAAGAATTCCCAAATTTGAACTTCTAGTTAGGCAAAGAGGAAAAGCTCCTAAATGTTACTCAAACCTCTCTTTGGAACTACAAACAATCTTTATTTTCTCTTTTCAAAAACGCTATCATATAATAATGTTAATTTAGAATTATTAAAGAATATTAGTGTATTTTTAAAAAATAAGACACTTTACTGTCTTATTACTATATGATTTTTTTAAACCATATTTTTATTATTTCTATACTTTTTGGGTATAGAAAGAAATCTTTTTTTAGAAAGATGGCATTATAACATTCTAAATAAATAATAAATACAATCATGCTTGTTACAACTAAATTGTGCTGGATCTATTATTTTTAGAACTGCAATGTTAAACATGCATAATGTCTTTCTATTTTTAAGTTTTTGATACTGTTGTGAGAAATTTTGAGTTTATCAGGTCACAGTGAATGACTATAATCTACCATTTAATCATATGTCTTCAACTGGTATGGTAGTTTGTTTACCTCTTAATATGAATACAGTACAGATGAGTTAGTTACTCCAGGTTAAAAACCTTAGCAAAGAATCAAATGTTCTCTCGTCTTGGCTCACGATGACTGATCTACAAGAAAATGATATTGAAAATAATGACATTTCACATTATCCAACACATTTGTTTCAGAATAAATCAATATAAATAAATAAAGGGAACTGAAATAATAAAAATCATAAGGACAACACTAAACCAACCTATCAGAACTAATTTAGATGTGATTTTGTTTAGTGATGCAGAAGAAGTGACCACATTATTGTAGCCTGAACCATTACTCCAACCATATCCTTCATATTAAAATAATATGGCAAACATATGCCCAAACATACAATTGCTTTGAAGTCAAGTTTAATATAATAGAAAAGGGAAAAGGGAAGATTTTCTCTAAATGAGCTTGACTATAGGGATTATATAGATACTTCCGTGTAATTTTCTCAGTCAAAATATATAAAATAAATTTTTCCCAGCCTCCTTCTGCAATATTTTAAAAACTCTCCAGGCAAAATCTTTATCCCCAAGATTTCTGGATAATGTATAATCCTGGTTCAAGCAAGTTTACTTAGTTTTTATTTTCGAAGGTAAACTTATCTCAGCTAGGTACTATGAACTGCTGGGCTAAGATGAATTTACTAAAGGCTAATTTACCCAATTTCTGGAATGGGGAAAAAAGCATTTGGCTTCATGAATTGGCTATGCATATTTTTATATATTTCTGATGTGTCTTTGATACATATTTGTTCCAATGGCAGTTAGTGCACAGCACACAAGTAGATGTGAGTATACTGGAATATACTTAAATATACAAGAAAAAAATAATAATAGTCCTATCACAAAATATATTATCTAATTCTGTTGAAGTATTAATTGAGCTATTCATCTGCTATCTTGATTCCCCAAGGTGGGAGATCTATTAACTATTCATCTGCTACCTTGATGGGCATATTTGTTAGAGATTAATGTAAAAAAAAACATAGAATTTGACAGAGCCAATTATAACACAATAATTAAAGGATGGATCAGAAGGCTAGTATAATTTAATCAAGCTAGGCTAATCAAGCTAAATGAACAAAAACCTTTTAATAATTCGATGGGAGACTGCTAGGAGATTCAAAGGCTATAGAACAGACTATATACAGAACTGTCAAAATGACAACATGAAGGTGTCAACACCTTAATTGGAGTAGGAAACTTTATTTTGCTGTAAGTAGAAAGAAAGGAAGGGAGTTGAGAGATAATCATTCTTCAGCAACATCTATGCTTAATAAACATCTGGACAATATTAAATTTGATTTTGGTTAATTAGAACAGAATAGGCATACCTTTTGAGCAATCCCACTAGACCACAGAGAAACACTAAAAAAATAAATGAAGCAACCACCACTTTATTGGAAAGATCATCCCTGCAATAATTTTGAGATCAGTTTTCCTCTTTGTTTTACATACATTCCTTCTTGATAGTACAAACCACAAGTTTACCATTGCACTATCACCGGTAAGGAATGGTGTGAAATAATTAGACCTAAGAAAGCTCATTTTGTTTTCCACCTTGGAAACTAAAACAAACAGCAAAATAAAATATCCACAAAAATGTGTATGGCTTTATGGCTAAGAATATCACACAGGCTTGCTTCCTGTTCCAATGTTATTCTTGAAGTGGGCTGCAGTCAGAATCTGATTTTCATCGAGCTATTATTATTTGCAGCTGCGTGACCTTCTTAACCCTGTTTCGAAAGTGACATTTCAGCCCTTAGTTTCAAACTGGCTGAATTTTCAACCTTGTGATTAACCCTAAAATAAAGGACAGGCTAATTGTTGTCCAAACCTCCAGTGTAGGTCAGAAGCTCGGTCTTACATTTTTGCTATGTCTGTTTATCTGCCTATTCATCCATTCATGTAGAAACATGCAAAGTTTTAGTGGAATGTGATATCCAGATGGATTTGCAGGAAAAATATCTGATTATGAGTGGAGAAAAATCCTGTTTTTTTAGTCATCCAGGTCATAGTTGTCCCAAAGTTGCCTTTTCAAAAGGCAACTGGACTTTTTCTGTTTTTCTTCAAAGATGTTTTACTTCTCATCCAAGAAGCTTCTTCAGTTCTAACTGTATATAAATCCTTCCATTCCTACCATTCAGTCACAAATGAAGAAGTTTCTTGGACAAAAAGTGAAATATCTTCCAGGAAAAGCAAAGAAAGTCCACTTGCCTTTTGTAAAGTACCTTTAGGATATCCAATGCAGTATTTCTCAACTTTTACAACTTGATGTGTGGACTTCAACTCCAGTGTGTGACATGAAACCAGTCAGTCATGGTTTATGGAAGATGTGGGAAATACCACACTATGTTCTTTGGAACCATCAGAACCATTCCCAGATCAAACCACTGAAATTTTTGACTGTTAGGAGTTTATTTTTTCCTTACCATTTATAAAATAGTGAAAATGCTGGGCTTCATGCATATATTTTCCCTTGGCTCCCAACCATTCCAAAATGCTCAAGCAAACCTTCCAAAATCACATATTCCCATTATTATAATGTTACCAGCATCCCCCAGTGATTATTTGAGGCCTACAATCATAGATGATGGTTTAAATCATGAATCAGTGAAAAGTACCCAATTGAAGCACCCCAGGCAAATGGCTGTCTAGTCTCTGCTTGAACACATACTTTCTCTGGTTATATTTTTGAATAGCTTACTCTCAAGAGATTTTTTCCCCTATTGTTCAGTCAGAATCTGTCTTCTTGTAGCTTAAATATATGCAATAAGGTGGTAATTCTTTGGTTCACAATGATTGTTTTTCATTAGGTTTAGAAGAACAGGAACAAATTCAAGAACAAATTCAGTTGTTATTGCATTCATTCAGGAATAAATTCAGTTGCAACTGCATTCATTAACCATTGCTAAACAAACCAAGTCTTAATACAACGCGGAAGGAGGGTGAAGGTTTCCATCCAGATGTTCATCATGCATGATTGCAGGTGTTTATTCT